>NC_066582.1:408569659-409169659 GCF_024323335.1 Lathyrus oleraceus
TCATATTTTACAAGAGATGCTTACTTATAAATCTGATCATATTAAAGCTCGTCAAGAAGTACTTGGAACTACAATTATTGGAGGAACAATACCGAAACCTGTGGATGCTCCAGAATCCTTTCGATTGCTCGTTCGCGAACTACGATCTTTGGCTCTGGAACTGAATCATTTCCTTGTATCTGAGAAAGACTTTCAGATTCAAAGGAAGGAAGTTTAATTGGACTTAATCGGAAATTTTATTTTATGATTGATCAGTATAAACATCAACACCTTCGAATTGGATCAGTTTCTCCTGAACAAATAAGTGCTTGGGCAAAAAAAATCCTACCCAATGGAGAAACAGTTAGGGAGGTAACAAAACCCTATACCCCAATCAATAAGGGAATTGGTCTATGGTCAATTTAGTAACAAATAACTATTTATACTGTATGTACCTTGTGAAAAAAACTTTTTTGTGGAATGAATTATTCCATCTCTTTTTTATTTGAAAAGAACGAAAATTATGTTCAAAGAATAAAATATATCAAGATTGCAGAAGTTTATCTATCGCATATAGGCTTTAAGACATCGTGGCATACCCGTCGAGGTGACGTCTTGACCTAAAAGATCAAACGGTATGATACATAGACAAAGAAATCTCTTATGAATTCGAGGATATTCCTTTGTTATTAAGAATTTCATTTTAGAGGATTCCTCGTTCGAAGGGAGGTAGACTACTCAAGAATTTTACATTTTATTTCTGTCGTAATTTTGAATTGGGGATAACAAATTCAGAAAAAAAGAAGAGTGTATCAATGAAATGTTGCTTGGTCTTTATTGATAACTTGAGTAAAGAGTAAACCTTTTTTATTTTAGATTAGAGGTTTTCAAAAATTGGAAAGCGGAAACCCCTTTCTTTATCTTTAATTGTGTGTAAATACTTTAGCCGGATGAGAGGAAACCCTCATGTCCGATTTTCAAAGGGGGAGATCCATCTTATTGGATCCTATCCAAATTTTTCTTTTGCTAGGCCCGTAGTTAAAAAACCAACTTTCTTACGATTACGAGGTTCATTCAAATATGAAATCCAATCCTGGAAATACAGTATCCCCCTCTTTTTTGCTACTTAAGGTTTCGATACATTTCGAAATAGAGAAATTTCTAGTGGAGCGGGTGCTATACGCGAACAATTAGTTGATCTGGATTTAAGAATTATTATGGATTCTTCGTTGCTAGAATGGAAAGAATTAGGAGAAGAGGGGTCCACTGACAAATGGGAAGATCGAAAAGTTGGAAGAAGAAAGAATTTTTTGGTTCGACGCATGGAATTAGCTAAGCATTTTCTCCGAACAAATATACAACCAGAATGGATGGTTTTATGTCTATTACCAGTTCTTCCTCCCGAATTGAGACCAATTATTCAAATAGATGGCGGTAAACTAATGAGTTCGGATATTAATGAACTCTATAGAAGAGTTATCTATCGGAACAATATTCTTATTGATCTATTAACAACAAGTGGATTTACACCAGGGGAATTAGTAATGTGTCAAGAAAAATTGGTACAAAAAGCCGTGGATACACTTCTTGATAATGGAATCCGCGGACAACCAATGAGGGACCGTCATAATAAAGTTTACAAATCGTTTTCCGATATAATTGAGGGCAAAGAGGGAAGATTTCGAGAGACTCTTCTTGGAAAACGAGTTGATTATTCGGGGCGTTCTGTTATTGTCGTAGGTCCATTACTTTCATTACATCGATGTGGATTGCCCCCCGAAATAGCAATAGAGCTATTTCAGACATTTCTAATTCGTGGTTTAATTCGAAACCATTTTGCTTCGAACATAGGAGTTGCTAAGAGTAAAATCCGGGAAAAAGAACCAATTGTATGGGAAATACTTCAAGAAGTTATGCGGGGGCATCCAGTATTGCTGAATAGAGTGCCTACTTTGCATGGATTGGGCATACAGGCATTTCAACCCATTTTAGTAGAAGGACGTGCTATTTGTTTACATCCATTGGTGTGTAAGGGATTCAACGCAGACTTTGATGGGGATCAAATGGCTGTTCATGTGCCTTTATCTTTGGAGGCTCAAGCAGAAGCTCGTTTACTTATGTTTTCTCATACCAATCTCTTGTCTCCGGCTATTGGGGATCCCATTTGTGTACCAACTCAAGATATGCTTATTGGACTTTATGTATTAACTAGCGGAAATCGTCGAGGTATTTGTGCAAATAGGTATAATTCATTTAATTGCAGAAATTCTCAAAATGAAAAAATGAGCAATAAGAACTTTAAGAACTTGAAGTATATGAAAAATAAAAGAACCCTTTCTTTGCAATTCCTATGATGCAATTGGAGCTTATAGACAGAAAAGAATCAATTTCGATAGTCCTTTTTGGCTCCGGTGGCGAATAGATCAATGCATTATGTCTTCAAGAGAAGTTCCTATCGAAGTTCACTATGAATCTTTTGGTACCTATTATGAGATTTATGGGGATTATTTAGTAATAATAAGTATAAAAAAAGAAATTCGTTGTATATACATTCGAACCACTATTGGTCATATTTCTTTTTATCGAGAAATCGAAGAAGCTATACAAGGTTTTTCTCGAGCCTATTCATACGGTATCTAATCATATAGATGGTTAGTGTTGGTATCCACGCTAAGTCAATTTATGATTTATGATACTGGTGTAAATTCAGGTCAACTAGCATCTTTTCCATTTTCTACGTGAATAAACATAAAGAAAAGGGAGTTTTCCAATCATTTACTCAAATCCATTGTCGTCGAACCGAATACCACTGGGAGGTACTTATGGCAGAACGGGCCAATCTAGTCTTTCACAATAACGTGATAGGTGGAACTGCCATTAAACGACTTATTAGGAGATTAATAGATCATTTCGGAATGGCATATACATCACACATCCTGGATCAAGTAAAGACTCTAGGATTCCATCAAGCTACTGCTACATCTATTTCATTAGGAATTGATGATCTTTTAACAATACCTTCTAAAGGATAGCTAGTCCAAGATGCTGAACAACAAAGTTCCGTTTTGGAAAAACATAATCATTATGGGAATGTCCATGCGGTAGAAAAATTACGCCAATCCATTGAAATATGGTATGCTACAAGCGAATATTTGCGACAACAAATGAATCCCAATTTTCGGATGACTGACCCCTTTAATCCAGTCCATATAATGTCTTTTTCAGGAGCTAGAGGAAATGCATCTCAAGTGCACCAATTAGTCGGAATGAGAGGATTAATGTCAGATCCACAAGGACAAATGATTGATTTACCCATTCAAAGCAATTCACGTGAAGGACTGTCTTTAACAGAATATATAATTTCTTGCTACGGAGCCCGTAAAGGGGTTGTAGATACTGCTGTACGAACATCAGATGCTGGATATCTTACACGTCGACTTGTTGAAGTGGTTCAACACATTGTTGTACGGCGAACAGATTGCGGTACCATCCGTGGGATTTCTGTAAACACCCGAAATGGAATGATGCCAGAAATAATTTTGATACAAACATTAATTGGTCGTGTAGTAGCCGAGAATATATATATATATAGGTTCACGGTACATTGTCGTTAGAAATCAAGATATTGGAATTGGACTTATCAATCGATTCATAACTTTTCAAACACAACCAATATTTATTAGAACTCCCTTTACCTGTAGGAATACGTCTTGGATCTGCCGATTGTGTTATGGGCGGAGTCCTATTCATGGGGACCTGGTAGAATTGGGAGAAGCTGTAGGGATTATTGCTGGTCAATCTATTGGAGAACCGGGAACTCAACTAACATTAAGAACTTTTCATACTGGTGGAGTATTCACAGGGGGTACTGCTGAATATGTGCGAGCCCCCTCGAATGGAAAGATAAAATTGAATGAGGATTTAGTTCACCCTACACGTACACGTCATGGATATCCTGCTTTTATATGTAATATAGACTTGTATGTAACTATTGAAAGTGACGATATTATACATAACGTCATTATTTCACCAAAAAGTTTTCTATTAGTTCAAAATGATCAATATGTAAAATCAGAACAAGTGATTGCGGAGATCCGTGCGGGAACATATACTTTTAATTTGAAAGAGAGGGTTCGAAAACATATTATTCTGACTCAGAAGGGGAAATGCATTGGAGTACCGATGTGTACCATGCATCAGAATTTATGTATAGTAATGTACATATCTTACCAAAACCAAGTCATTTATGGATATTGTCAGGAAAGTCGTGCCGGTCTAATACAATCCATTTTTTACTTCGCAAGGATCAAGATCAAATTACCATGGATTCACTTTCGAATGGAAAAACCAATATTTCGAATCTTTTAGAAAGGAATGATCAAGTAAAACATAAATTATTTCGTTTCAATACTTTTGGTACAAAAGAAAAGGGGATTAGCGATTATTCAATATTTAATCAAATCATATGTACGGATCATTCGTATCCCGCTATTTTTCACGATACTTTTTATTTCTTGGCGAAAAGGCGAAGAAATCGATTTCTTATTCCATTTCCATTCCAATCGATTCAAGAATGAAAGAACGAATGAATGTCCCCTTCCGGTGTCTCCATTGAAATACCTATCAATGGTATTTTTCATAGAAATAGTATTTTTGCTTATTTCGATGATCCTCAATACAGACGACATAGTTCAGGAATTACTAAATTTAGAACTATAGGAATTCATTCCATTTTTCAAAAAGAAGATTTCATTGAGTATCGAGGAATCAAAGAATTAAAGCCAAAATCTCAAATTCAAGTAGATCGATTTTTTTTTTATTCCCGAAGAAGTGCATATTTTACCCAAATCTTCTTCCCTAATGGTACGGAATAATAGTCTTGTTGGAATAGGAACACCAATCACTTTCAATATAAGTCGAGTAGGCGGATTGGTCCGATTAGACAAGAAAAAAAAATCGAATTAAAAATATTTTCTGGAAATATCCATTTTCCCGGAGAGATGGATAAGATATCCCGACACAGTGCCATCTTGATACCACCCGGAACGGTAAAAAAAAAATGCAATAAATAAAAAAAAATAAAAATTGGATCTATGTCTAATGGATCGCAACTACCAAAAAAAAGTATTTTGTTTTGGTTCGACCTGTCATTTTATATGAAATACCGGACAGTAACAATTTTGTAAAACTTTTTCCCCAAGATCTATTCCAGGAAAAGGATAATCTGGAACTAAAAGTTGTCAATTATATTCTTTATGGAAATGGAAAATCGATTCGGGGAATTTCCGACACAAGGATTCAATTAGTTCGGACTTGTTTAGTCTTCCATTGGGATGACGGCAAAAATAGTTCTTCGATTGAGGAGGCCCCCGCTTCCTTTATTGAAGTACGTACAAATGGTTTGATTGAGTATTTTCTAAGAATTGACTTAGTAAAATCGAATACTTCATATATTAGAAAAAGAAATGAACCATCTGGTTTCGGATTGATTGGGGATAATAAATCGGATCGAATCAATCCATTTTTTTCTATTCATTCCAAGGGCAAAATTCAACAATCACTTAGCCAAAATCACGGAACTATTTTTTCCTTTTTGTGTTTTAATTATAAAAATCACAAAAAATTCAAAATTTGCATTTTTTTATCTTTTATTAATTAATTTTCGTATTTTTAATTTATATATTTTTAAAAATTGATTTTTTTCACTTGTTTGCATTTTATTCATAAGAATAGTTAAAAATTATTAAAATAAAAAAATATCAAAAGTGTTCAGATTCAATGTATTTTGTCAATTTTTCAGATCTGATTTCTGATTGGTTGTGCTTTATCATAATTAATTCATTTTCATTTGTAATTACCTAATTAATTAATTCCATTTGTAATGACCTAATTTGTCCTATAAATAGGACTCCTTTTTCTGACAATTGGATGAGGGGAATTACACAGAGTTTTACATAAGGTTTCATACGAGTCTCACAAAGTCTCAAACTTTTGCTCAAGGGTTCCAAACTTTATTTTTGCGTTTTAATTCTTTCTACATCTTTTTAATTTAATCTTTTGGCCATATGATGATTTCTGATGGTTGTTTCTTTTTATTTTTTCTTGTAAAAATTATTTGATTAAACTCTCTCACTGAGGATTACAAAGTCCCAATTTTTCCTGTAAAAATATTTTCTACTTTTTATTTTTCCAAAACCACATGATGATCATCTCATGGTTTGTTTTTCTATTTCATTATTCTTTTATTTATTTTTTATCATTTTTTAGATTATCTACTAATATATTTTTTATTTTTTTATAATCTATTAATGATTTTTTTTACTAATAATTTACAAAAAAAAAATTATAAATAATATGAATCAATTACTACTCTACCACATGATGATTACCTGATGATATTTTTATTTCTTTTTATTATTATTTTTGTTTTTTTAATTATAATTTAGATTATTTATTAACACAATTTCTTATTAATAATCTAGAATAATTATTTTACTAATAATTTACAATTCTTGTAAATATTACACAAACCAACTCAATCATATTAAATGTTATCATAAAGTTGTTGTTCTACACAATAAAGAATAACAACACTAAACCCTAAAACTCCTACAGGTCTCTATTCTATCAAAAGAAAAGGAAAAAGATCGGATCAAAAGGCAATGATTATAATTGGTGGCGTGAAGAAGGTGAAAAGCTCAAAGAAATTATTTTGCTCACCGGGGCAATCTCTTCCCCGTAGGTTGGTTTTCGCTTTAACCTCTCAATAATAATTTATGCTTGCTTATATGGATTGGAATTGGTATCAATTTGGTTTTCGTTATATTTTATTTTTGTACATGTTTTGATTAAACTTTATATAAAAAATAAACTAAAAAGAACATAACAATTTTTTAAACAAATTTAAAATTATTTTAAGTTGGTATTATAAATCTAATTCCTAACAAAAATCAATTATTTTTAAATCAACTTTATTCAACTTTTGTAAACCAACTTTTTAAATCAATTTTTTCGAATAAATATCATAAAGTTAATTATTTTGAGCAAATCTTATTTTTACTAATATCACAAATTTTTTCTTAAAAACTATTATTATAAATAATTTTTTTAACAAACATCATAAATCTTTTATAACTAAAATTTTGAAATAATTTATAAATCAATTTTATTTTCTAACAATATTTTTTAAAGTATCATAATAGAAAATGAATACAACCAAAATGTATAATCTATTTCCAATTAACAAAATCCTAATTTATTTCAAAATCACTAACCAAAGTTAATTTTCAAGTCAAAATCATAATATATAATTAGAGGTTTAAATTGGGATTAAGCTTAATTATATAATTAAATATAATTGGATTAATAGTTAGTCAAATAATTAATAATTCTCATTTAATATAATTAACAAGGAACATAAAATAGGATTAATTATGAAATATTAATTAATTAGGGAATTTGAGTAAATTTATGGGATAACTATGGGATAATTTAGGGATAACTTTGGGATAAATCTTGGGATAATATTTGTAAGGTTATGAGACAAAACCCTAGGATTTTAAGGGATAAAAATTTATGGGATAACTATGGGATAATTTTGGAATAAATTTTGGGACAATAAATAGGGATATAACACTTGGCTTTTTATATTATTTTTTTTAATAAACTAATGATTATATTTTTTTGCAAATAATTAATTTGGATAATTTTAGGGATAACATGAGATAATTTTATGGGATAAAAAATCATGTTTTTAAGGGATAAAGAATAACTACGAGATGATTTAGGGATAACTTTGGGATAATTTTTGGGCTAATAAGTGGGGATAAAGTTTTAGGGTTTTAGGAATAAATTTTTTTATAACAAGTTCAAAGGATAAAAACAAGGGACAAAGAGGCAGAGCCAGATAAAAAAATTTGGGATGACCGCTAACGTAAAATAAAGATTATAAATAAAATGTAAATAGTATTTTAAATAAAACATTAAAGTTAAAATAAATACAAAGTTAATTACTAAAAATTTAAATTACATGACTTAAAACTACCTTAAAGTAATGTTTTACGCGTTTCGAGTGACTTGAAATCGTCAACAATTGACTCCGAACTAATGCTTGCACTAATCTCCCTTTCAATATATACTGTCATGCTATCTCCAAGAAACCCATCATCCATCTTGTTTCTCAACTTAGTTTTAATAATTTTTATTGCTGAAAAAGACCTCTCAGTTGTGGCCGTAGAAACAGGAAGAGTCATGATAAGACGAAGTAGTCTATCAATCAAGAAGTAAGTTTCAGCCTATCCAGATGCAACCAAACATGAACATAGTTCTTGAATAGTTGATAAATTATTCAAGTTTGATGCTTGACGAGCAACAAATAGAAAATGTTGGAGTTGAAATTGCAAATTATTCTTCTCTTGATCACTAAAATCCATAGGATAATATTTTTTAACTAAAGAACAAATAGTATCAATGCTAAAAGCTTTATATCCATCCTTAGGAGATAAAGAACAAGAAAGAGTTAACAAAGCCATTGCCTGCTCACTGAATCTGCTATTCAACTCTTGTAACTGTTTGTCAATGGTAGTGAAAAAGATTTCAACTTTAAAGTAATGTTGAATTGTGACTTGATTCTCTTCAAGACGAGAGCGTCCAAATCTTGTTGTTGAATGAACATCACTAAGATCAGGAAACTCAATACCATGCTTTTCACAAAAAGATACCACTTTAGTAAACAATATATCCCAACCATTTTCTCTCAAACCTTGAATAAGATGTTTTGTTGAACGAACCAAGTTCATAGCCTTAACTACATCTTGATTTTATTTTGTAAGGCTTGACAAAGCATATATGTTATTCCCATGATTTCTTTCATCAAGTGCAAAATAAATATAAAATCAAATGCCTTCAATTAATTGTAACAACTATCTGCATCCCCACATGTAGCATAACTCCCTCTATCTTTTGCAATTTTTTTAAAAACTAAACAAGTTGCTTCATACATGTTTATCAAGCTAGAAATTGAATCGTAATATGATCCTCAACGAGTATCTCCAGCTCGTTTCAATGTACCAACTTGATTTACACCTTTACCAGTTACAATCTCATCAATCTCTAACAAATAAGCAATTTCTTCTAATTGGGCAGCTTGTAACTCATCATGACGCTTTGTAGAAGAACAAACAACATTCACAATAAAGATCAGCTTCTCAAAAAATTTATGAATAGGTTTGACTTCTCTTGATGATGTAACTAATGCAAGTTGCAATCGATGAGCAAAACAATGAACATAGTATGCATAAGGACAATCCTTCATAAAGAGGGCTTGTAAACCATTCCATTCTCCTCTCATATTGCTAGCACCATCATACCCTTGGCCACGAATGTTAGAAACATCAAGGTTATGTCGAGAAAGTATATCACATATTGCTTCCTTAAGAGTTAAAGATGTGGTGTCTTTAACATGTGCCACATCAAAAAATCTCTCTTGTATTAAACCAACTTTATCAACAAATCTTAATACAAGAGCCATTTATTCCTTTTTTGACTCATCACGAGCTTCATCAACAACGATACAAAATTTGGAATTACCAATTTCCTCACGAATACTCTTTTTCACCCTACTAGAAAGAATTTGCAAGAGCTCTTTTTGAATTTGATGTGAAGTATACTTGCAATTTTGTGGAGCATTTTCCAACACTACTTTTGCAACTTCATCATTGTAGGATGCTAAAAGTTTCAATAACTCAAGAAAGTTACCTTGATTTCTTAATTTGCTACTTTCGTTGTGACCCCTAAAAGCACAAGCTTGTAGTGTTAACCAACGAACAGTGTCAATTGAAGTCTTGAGTCGTAACCAATTATTCATTCTTTGACTTGAACTTTTCACTTGAATAACATTTCTAATATGAACATCTTGATTCAACAAGTCTTGATAAGCTTTCATTGCATTGTTGTGTGGTGAGCAAGGATCCTTCCCTATGTGTTTAAGAAAGGAAAAATGTTTTCCATTCCTAACTTTCTTCCAATTTCTAAAACCCATAGAAATAAAGACGAGTGATCAGGGACGTCCACTTAGTTTTTTGCTAAAAAGGTAATATGGTAAGCAATATGCGGCATCTTCAGATGGTGAATATTCTAACCATGATGGAAATATGCTAAACCAAGTATGTTGAAACCTTCTCGGATGATCCTCGTTACCGGACAAAGGATAGTTTTCTAAATGAATTTGATATGGACCCCATTTTAGATAAGCTCTTCGTATTGCATCCACTTGATTTGGTGGATATTGCCAAATCGGAGGACGCTTTCCAGGATCGCGTTCCAAAGAATTTTCAAAACCATGATGCTCTTCAATTGTTGGATTCTCAAGAACTGTTTCAGATTCGGATGTCGGGATTATAATTTCTTCATCTCTCTCTTCTCTTTCAATTTCACATGCTTTCCTTTTGAAAAAAGAATCAATTTTCCTATTATTCATCTTTACTCTTCCTATAATATCATATCAGATCCAAAAATCAATTTAGAGAACATAAAAATTAATAAACTTAATTAATCAACTTTAATCCGTTTTCAAATACCAGTAACTTCACTATTAGAAATTAGCAGCAACAATGATTAAATAAACCTTATTACAGTGTATAACTATATTTGTAAATTACAGTGTTGTGAATTGGCTTAATAAACCTCATATAGATTATTTTAACACCTAAAAAAGAAGAACCCTAAAAATCTCAAAAACACAAATCAAGCAATCACTTTAATTTGTTACTTTTTATAAAAGAAGAATGAATAAAGTTTTTTACCTGTTAGATGTCGATCACTTTAATCTGTTCCGATTTCGGTGCCGGTAGCAAACCCATATGAGAAAGAAAGGAAAGGTAGGAGCTTTTTACCTTATCTGTATTTTAACCTAACTTTGAATGAAAAAGAAAAAATAAAAATTAATTTTAATTTAAAATAAGGATGTTTTAGTAATTTAATATATATGAATTAAAAAAAAAAGTTGAGGCATGGCCACAGTGGCGGAACTGAGTGGGGACGTGGGAAGACCACGGCCACTCGGAACGCGTAAAGCATTACTTTAAGGTAGTTTTAAGTCATGTAATTTAAATTTTTAGTAATTAACTTTGTATTTATTTTAACTTTAATGTTTTATTTAAAATATTATTTACATTTTATTTATAATCTTTATTTTACGTTAGCGGTCATCCCAAATTTTTTTATCTGACTCCGCCACTAGGTGGCCGTGGCCTTCCCACGTCCCCCCTCAGTTCCGCCACTGCAAACATCGGGATAAGGGATATGGTCTTTAAGATTATATAATTAAACTTTTAATATGTTTGTTAAAATGATTATGTATAATATCATTATGGGTTTACTTTATTAAATCAAAATAGTTAGATTTTTTTTTCAATCAATCAACCAAAAGGATATGTCAAATAAATATATAATACTTATTTTCATAAATAATTTTTTTTTTTTTTTATAATCAATAATGGGGATAATCATGGGATAAATCTTTAAGAAAATTTTAGGGTTTAAGGGATAAGGGATATAATACTTTGATTTATACAATTATCTTTTAATTTATTTTCTTAAATAAATTAATATTTATATTTTTGCAAATAATCAATTGGGATAAAATCAATCTAAACTCACCTCAAACTATAAGTCCTCTGCCTTAGTGCATTGAGTCATTTTTCAAAATCAATTACTTCTCCACCCCCGATGCGTGAGAACTTTTAAGGGATAAAAACAACCAACCAACCAACATTTTTAAGACGAACTACAGGGCTCTGATCCTTCAATAAATTTAAGGGTGCGTAGGCATAGAGTTGTAAGACTCTAGCGAGTATAATAATAAAAAACATTTATTAGGGATTCCCTTATTAAAATAATAAAATATTTTTGTAAATAAATAAATAATTAAACAATTAATAAATATTCCTTAGAAACACACTAACCCTAGAACTAAAAAAGGATCCCATTGAGTACAATGGAGGTAAGGGGTGCCTAATGTGAGCAAATTCTTTACTTTGAATAAGTTTTGAATGATAGCAAATTGTGTGATTATTGTCCAATTGTTGGTTGTGCATTATTTCACATGTTCCAATTGTGTTTTTAGCCTATACTATTGTTTCGTGTCTATACATAAAGATCCACATTGATACAATTCTTCAAAGAACTCATAAAAACTGTTTTGTGGCAGTATGTATCGATACATGGTCATATGCATCGATCCATAAATGTGTTTTAAATCACAAAACATTTTTGCTTCAGTATGTATCGATCCATACGAGTCTTGTACCGATACATGCTTAGTTAAAATGCTCTATGTATCGATACATACGAGCTTCGTATCGATACATGCTTAGTTAAAATGCTCTATGTATCGATACATACGAGCTTTGTATCGATACATGCTTACATTAATTCTCTAAAATTAATCAAAGCTATAGTATGTATCGATGCATAACCTTTTGTATCAATACATAATTCTGTTTTGTCTACTAACAGCTTCTGTCTTTCACATATAAGAAGCATTTTTGACAGCAAAGAAAGCGACAAATTCACAAGTGAAAAACAGTTGAACACAAATCAAAGGAGGGTGTAGCAGCAATTGTTTGAGTAGTTAGAAACCTAAAAGAGACTTCATCTTCTTCATCTTCTCAATCACTTTTCTTCAAGAACATCAACACATAATCATTCTTGTTCTTTGAATTAAAGGATCAACGAGATAACGTTCAGTGGAACGATCAAGGATCTAGCTGAGGTGTTCAGTGGAACGATCGAGGATCTAGCTGAGTTGAAGGTTGAAGGGGGTTTCGAGGAAAAACCAATTGGTTTGTCCTTCAAGAACTGGAGTGTTCTTGCGGGTTTGTTAGTCACGTTTGCAGAACAGATTCAGCCGTAGCGTAAGGTTTGGAAATTGGGTAATTTCGCAAACAGGTCGTGGAACCGGTGAATTGTTTGCAATTTCTTGCAGGAAATTCTTGATTGAGCTCAGATCAAGTGAAGGTTTTATACAAGAAGAAGAACTTGAGATTTAGATTTCTGTCTGTGTATTGTAACCTTGTATCAACGAATTCGGTATTATTGATAATTACAGTTCTCAATTTCATTTGAAATTGAGAGGGAGACGTACCCACACGCGAGGACGACAGTGGGGAACTTCCTTACCAAATCTCTGCGTATCGTATTCTTTCCTTATTTCTCTTTACGTTTTCAACAGTTTTTGTGAATTCAGTTGGTGTGTTGTGGCTGTACATTTTGTGATACAATAGTGGCAAGAAAACCTCTTTATCTAAACTCCACCATTGTTCATCATTGATCACATACACACCAAATGTTTGACAAAACTGTCTGCTGAATTTTATTCATTGGAATCAGAATTTAGTGATAAGTGCATTTGATTTGATAAGATTCTGGTGTTAATAATCTCTATCGTTCCCATTCAAATCCAGCAATAAATTCGCGTGTCCGGTTTTCTAGTAGCGGTTCAGAATAGACGGAAGTCGATTCGGGACTGTAATTTTCCCCTAAGTTTCAATAACTCTGATAAGATTTTTTAAATCCGTTTATTTCAAAGAGGTGATCTATTCACCCCCCCCCCCCTCTCGATCACTAGCCACACCGTCTAACAAGTGGTATCAGAGCGCCGGTTCGCTGGTGCTCCGTGGCTGCCTGTAACGATATGGATTCTGAACCAAAGGGGGCGTATAATAGAGCGCCAATTTTCAATGGTGAAAATTACGGCTACTGGAAAGACTGCATACGAGTTCATATAAATTCTGTGGATAGGCTAGTATGGGCTGCCATTGAAAATGGTCCTTTTCAAATTACTATGACAAATGCGGCTGGCGCCATAGTACCTAAATTAGAACGTGATTGGAATGAGAAAGATGAGAAAAAGTGGTCAAGTGATTGGAGAGCTCGAAATATGCTAATTTCAGCACTTGGTGTTGATGAGTATTATCGGGTATCCCATTGCACGACTGCTAAAGAAATGTGGGATGCTTTAGAAGTTGCCCATGAGGGTACTACTGAAGTAAAACAGTCCCGCATTAACACACTCAATCAAGAGTTTGAGCTCTTTCGCATGAAACAAGGAAAATCTATCTCCGACATGCAAAAGAGATTTACTCATCTCACTAATCGGTTAAATGCACTTGGAAAACCTGTTTCCAATGAAATAGCTACTAATAAAATTCTGAGGTGTCTTAGCAGGGAATGGCAACCTAAAGTAACAGCTATTAAGGAAGCCAACGATCTAACGACACTTACGATTACAACTCTGTTTGGAAAGCTGGAAGAAGATCAGCAAGCATTAGAAAGTCTTGAAAAGTTTGAGAACAAAAGTAAGAAGGAAAAGGAGAAGAAGAGAGACAAAGAGGGAGAGAAGAAGCCAATAGCTCTTGTGGCCTCTAGCTCTAAGTCCTCACGAAAAGAGCAAAGTGACAATGATTCTAGTAGTGACAAAGATTCAGATGATGAGGAAATGGGACTTTTTGTAAGGAGATATAATAGATTCATTCGAAAGAATGGAGTCAAGCATTCCGACAAAAACCTCATGAAGTTTCGAAGACAATCTATAGATTCAAAACAGGAAGAGAACAAGAAGAGTAGAGGAAAAGGATCTTGTTTTAATTGTGGAAAATCTGGACATTATAAAACAGATTGTCCTATGAAGTATAAGGATCAAGGAAAAGCTCCACCAAAAGGGTACAACAAACAAAAAAGAGCTTACATTGCATGGGAAAGTGATAGTGATTCATCAAGCACACAAAGTTCAAGTGATAGTGGTGAAACAGCAAATTTGTGCCTTATGGCTCACACCAAAAATCTGTCCTACCACAAGAAGAAAATCAATGATAAAAGGGATGAGTGCCTTGCTTCCGTAGATAGGAGATGGTTTCTTGACAGCGGTTGCTCAAGGCACATGACCGGTGACATATCGCTTTTTATCGACTTCAAAGCAAAGAAGAAGGGATATGTTACTTATGGAGACAATAACAAAGGAGCTATACTAGGCAAAGGTAGTGTAGGTATCCCTCTACCACTACTATTTCTGATGTCCATTTAGTAGAGGGGCTTAAACACAATTTGTTAAGCATAAGTCAATTGTGTGACAAGGGTTATAAAGTTTCTTTCACAAAAACTTGCTGCATAATTGAACATGCTGAACAGAACATTGTGTTTAAGGGTGTAAGAGTAAACAATATCTATATGCTTGACCTTTTTGATGTATCTTTAACAAGTACTAAATGTCTAGTTACCTTAAATGATGATTCTTGGATTTGGCATAGACGTTTAGCGCATGTTAATTTCGATTTGCTTAATAAGGTTGTATCTAAGGATCCAGTAGTCGGTCTTCCAAAAATAAAATTTTCAAAAGACCACCTATGTGACGCGTGCCAAATGGGAAAACAAACGAGGGTCTCTTTTAAATCTAAAAATGTAATTTCAACTTCACGACCCCCTTGAGCTTCTCCATTTGGATCTCTTTGGACCTTCTAGGACAAAGAGCTTAGGTGGAAATTATTATGGTTTTGTAATCGTTGATGACTACTCTAGATTTACTTGGACTATATTCCTTCATAGCAAAGATGAAACTTTTTCTGCTTTTAAGAATTTTGCAAATTTGTCCCAAAACAAAATGAATTCCAAAATAGTTACGATTCGTAGCGATCATGGTGGTGAATTTCAAAACTATCACTTTGATAAGTACTGTGACAAGTATGGTATTGAGCATAACTTTTCAACTCCTCGAACTCCACAACAAAATGGTGTTGTGGAGTGTAAAAATCGTGTTTTAGAGGAGTTGGTAAGAACAATGCTAAATGAGGGTGGATTACCAAAATATTTTTGGGTTGATGCAGTTAGCACAGCTTGTTATGTTTTAAACAGGATCTTAATTCGCCCTATTTTAAATAAAAGTCCTTATGAGCTTTTAAAAGGAAGAAAGCCAAACTTGTCACATCTTCACGTATTCGGTTGTAAGTGTTTTGTTTTGAATAATGGTAAGGAAAATATTGGGAAGTTTGATGCAAAAGCGGATGAAGGTATCTTTCTTGGATACTCACAATCAAGTAAAGCATATAGAGTATATAATAAGCGTTTACTTACTGTTGAAGAATCTGTCCATGTTTCTTTTGATGAGTCTTATCCGAAAAGTGTCGGAAAAGGTATTTCTTTTGATGACGCAGGTGTATCTACAGAAGACATACTCAAGGAAGCTGTTACGGAAACTGGTCAGTCCAGAACAGTTGCCCATGAGAAGGAGGAAGATACTTGTCATGAAGAAGATAAGGAAGAAAGGACAACTGAAGTGAATGACCTTCCACCAGCTTGGAAATCTTCAAAAGACCATCCTATTGACAACATCTTGGGAGATATTTCAAAGGGAGTAATGACTCGTTCTAAGATAAGTAATTTTTGTTTTCACTTCGCTTTTGTTTCACAAGTAGAAACTAAAAATGCCAAAGAGGCCTTGATCGATGAATTTTGGCTAATGGCCATGCAAGAAGAGCTTAATCAATTTAAAAGAAATGACGTTTGGGAACTTGTCCCTCGTCCGCGAGATCATCATATCATAGGTACTAAATGGGTTTTTAGAAATAAGCTTGATGAAAACGGAGTGATAACTAGGAACAAGGCACGTTTAGTAGCATAAGGGTATACCCAAGAGGAGGGCATAGACTATGAGGAAACTTATGCTCCAGTTGCTCGCCTTGAAGCTATACGTCTCTTTCTTGCCTATGCGTGTTCTAATAATTTTAAGCTTTACCAAATGGACGTAAAGAGTGCGTTTCTAAATGGTGTCATAAATGAAGAGGTATATGTCTCACAACCTCCTGGTTTTGAGAATGCTGAAAATCCAGATTATGTTTACAAATTAAAACGAGCTTTGTATGGTCTTAAACAAGCCCCTCGGGTTTGGTATGAAAGGCTTAGCAAATTTCTAATTTATCATGGATATTCAAGAGGGAAGTGGATAATACTCTCTTTATTAAACACAAGGGAAAGCACACTCTTTTTGTTCAAGTTTATGTAGACGATATAATTTTTGGTTCAACTAACACACACTTGGTCGAAGAATTTTCTAAGGTTATGCAGGGTGAATTTGAGATGAGTCTTATGGGGGAGCTGAATTACTTCCTAGGTCTTCAGATAAATCAACTTGATGAGGGTACAGCAGTATGTCAAACAAAGTACTGCAGAGAACTACTCAAGCGCTTTGGAATGAACGACTCAAAATCAATTGACACCCCTATGCCTACCAACAGAAATCTAGACAAAGATGAGCATGGTAAGAGTGTAGATGTCAAAAAGTTTAGAGGTATGATTGGGTCTCTTCTGTATCTTTCTGCTTCTAGACCTGACATCATGTTTAGTGTTTGTATATGTGCACGATATCAATCAAATCCTAAGGAATCACACCTGAAAGCTGTTAAGCGTATATTTAGATATCTTCATGGAACATCTAAATATGGGTTGTGGTATTCCAAAGGAAGTGATTGTAGCTTAGTAGGTTACTTCGATTCTGATTTTGCTGGCTGCAAATCAGATAGGAAAAGCACGAGTGGTACATGTCACTTGTTTTCAAACTCCTTGGTAAGTTGGCATAGCAAAAAGCAGGTATTTGTGGCTTTGTCAACTGCAGAGGCTGAGTACGTTGCAGCCGGTAGTTGTTGCGCTCAGATTTTGTGGTTAAAGCAACAACTACAAGACTTTAACATTCAACTCAAACGTATTCCAATAAAATGTGACAACACTAGTTCCATAAACCTTACTAAAAATCCTGTTTTACACTCACGCACTAAACATATAGAGATTAGACATCACTTTCTTCGCGATCATGTTGAAAAAGAAGACGTTGTATTTGAGCATGTTGATACTAAAAACCAACTTGCTGACATTTTCACTAAACCTTTGGCAACGGAACCGTTCTTCAACATTCGTCGTGAATTAGGGATCTTAGATCTCTCTCCATTGTTGTCTTAAGCATGTTTGTTCTTATTTATATTATGCCTCACCTTGTTTGATGAGATTTGTTTTAGATTTCATTTATACCTCACAAGGTTACAACAATAGAGGTAATATCACTCCTTTCTATATCTCTTTTAGAACTATGTGATTGTGTATGTTAGAACAAAATTCCTTATTTTCGTTTATGTGAATCTCTTTGCATATATTGTTTGAACATTAATATCTGATTTGTGAATTATACTTGGGCATCATTATCATGACATACTTCATAATGCATAACCATACAGCATAAAAATTAATTAAAATTTGGTTTGGCATCAGTATGTGTCGATTCAAAGATGTATGTATCGATTCATGTCTTCTTTATTTCAAATCTGTCAAAATTAGTTCAGTATGTATCGATTCATTCGTGGTTTGTATCGATACATAGACCCTTTAAAAACAAAAAATGCGTGACATGGATCGATCCATTCCCATATGTATCGACACATACTGATTGTTTTTGGATTAAATGCATTTTATTTCACTCATGGATTGACACATCAGCAACTCTTATCACATCCTTTCACAAACTTGGTATCAGCAGTTCCCCTACCTCTCAAAACCTGCGGCTAACCCTAATCTCCTTCATCACCATTCCTTCCAAAACCCTAAATTCATCTCACCTCTCTTCAACCTTTCTTCACCATGCCTCCAAGAATCATTCCAGCTAGAGCAAAGGGAAAAGGAAAGGGAAAGGAATCGGTTGGCACTTCTCAACAGTTATCAGAAATTCCTCCAAATGCCTTAGATTTGCTTCATCCTGCAATTGCTACTGAGTTTGAGGATTCTTTCAAGACAAGGTTAGTTATGAAACCCCATGTCTTCGATAAACATGATGCTTTTCGTCTGCATCTCAATGATGTAGTTGAACTCCTTAATGCACAAAAACTTGGTTCATTTTTAACTACAAAGGATGATTACCATGAGGATTTTATCTGTGCATTTTATGCTGGCCTACAATCTGGTAGAGGATATATGTTTAAGTGTTCTATTGGTGTCAGAACCTATACTTTTGAGGCTGTTGATTGGGATACAGTGTTTCAAATTCCGCTTCCGTCGCTTAATTTCAAGACTTGGCATGACTTACATTTTGATACTGACTTTAACCTGAAGGAGTTTACTCCATCTATCTTGAAATTGGACAGACCGTTGGGTGAGGATGAACATGTTACGTCTGGTATGATTAAGAAAACTCCTCGTATACTTCATTGGATTATCTCGCACATTCTACGTCCAGCAAACAGTGGACATTCTAGGTTAGACAGGGCAAGCATTCATCTCTTGTATATTCTTCAAAATAAGGTTCCCTTGAATTGGGCAAATTACTTTGTGAAGCGTCTCTTTTTCGTGCGTAACAGTGCCAAGAATGTTGCTCTTGGCTATGCGTCTCAAATCATGAAAATTCTTAAGTTCTGGAATGTTGCAATCCCTTTAGTTCCTCTCATATCACCATCTGCTGCTCAAGAGTTTGACTCTTCCACTTTATCTCATATGGGATATCGGTGGGACAAGGAACGTCAATGTTTCTACTTCTTTGAAAAGAAATCCAAAACAAGAATATATAATTTTGATGTGCCTTCTGAACGAATTCATGTAGTTGAAGACCAACCTGATGAAGAAATGCATGATGTGAACGAAGCAGATGTGCCTGCAGCTGATGACAATGCTGGTTGGGGTGATTGGGTGCCACAAAGGTGGTCTCCAACCAACTATGTACATGAACCAACGGTTCCTCCGTTCTCCGGCAGTGCTTCATCTTCAACACCTACTGCGCACCTAACTCAAATGCTTTAGCAAATGGAGCTTGCCAACCAAGAACGTCATGAAGAGGCACGGTCTTGGCATGTACAACAAAGTGAGTGGCATAAGGAGCATCGTGAGTGGCATGACGATCATACACGGATGTACCAAAACCAACACTCTTGGCACACGGACTTGGTTAAGTGGTACCAAGTCTTCTACAATGAAATGTCTGGTTTTATGGACGACTGTCGTGCCAATCCTGGTATTATGGACAGATTCAGAAGTGTTGAAGTTCAGGACCGGTTCAGGCACTACACCTTCATGGGCCACAATCCAGATGAAATGCCTCCTCCTCCGCCTCCGCCAAGCTTCAGAGATCCTGATAGAGAGGACGAGGAGTCATGTGGTGGCCATAATCCACATTAAACCATCATCATTTCATTTCACTGCATTTCATTGCATATTGCTTGAGTTTTTTTTTGGTTAGTTGCATAATATATGTCTTGGCTTATGTAATTGTTAAACACTTTCTACTAGTTAAATGCTTATTTCCTGTTGCTTACTTCTGGTGTTATTGCCTTTATTTGTCATTCTTTGTGAGTGATTCTTTACTTTTTAAGCTTCCTTCTTTGTGATTGTTAGCTTCTTTATCATTTTTGCTATGTCCTGCTACAACATGTTGCTTTGATAAAACTGTTTTTTTCTTCTTTTTGATGTTGCCAAAGGGGGAGAAATGCAGATGTTAACAGACATATGGTGACAGATATGCACAAACTCAAGGGGAGTATCACACATCTTGCTAAAAATTTGCCATCATCAAAAAGGGGGAGTTTGTGAGCAAATTCTTTACTTTTAATAAGTTTTGAATGATAGCAAATTGTGTGATCATTGTCCAATTGTTGGTTGTGCATTATTTCACATGTTTCAATTGTGTTTTTAGCCTATACTATTGTTTCGTGTCTATACATAAAGATCCACATTGATACAATTCTTCAAAGAACTCATAAAAACTGTTTTGTGGCAGTCTTGTATTGATACATGCTTAGTTAAAATGCTATATGTATCGATACATACGAGCTTCGTATCGATACATGCTTAGTTAAAATGCTCTATGTATCGATACATACGAGTTTTGTATCGATACATGCTTACATTAATTCTCTAAAATTAATCAAAGCTACAGTATGTATCGATGCATAACCTTTTGTATCAATACATAATTTTGTTTTGTCTACTAACAGCTTCTGTCTTTCACATATAAGAAGCATTTTTTACAGCAAAGAAAGCGACGAATTCACAAGTGAAAAACAGTTGAACACAAATCAAAGGAGGGTGTAGCAGCAATTGTTTGAGCAGTTAGAAACCTGAAAGAGACTTCATCTTCTTCATCTTCTCAATCACTTTTCTTCAAGAACATCAACACATAATCATTCTTGTTCTTTGAATTAAAGGATCAACGAGATAACGTTCAGTGGAACGATCAAGGATCTAGTTGAGGTGTTCAGTGGAACGATCGAGGATCTAGCTGAGTTGAAGGTTGAAGGGGGTTTCGAGGAAAAACCAACTGGTTTGTCCTTCAAGAACTGGAGTGTTCTTGCGGGTTTGTTAGTCACGTTTGCATAACAGATTCAGCTGTAGCGTAAGGTTTGGAAATTGGGTAATTTCGCAAACAGGTCGTGGAACCGGTGAATTGTTTGCAATTTCTTGCAGGAAATTCTTGATTGAGCTCAGATCAAGTGAAGGTTTTATACAAGAAGAAGATCTTGAGATTTAGATTTCTGTCTGTGTATTGTAACCTTGTATCAACGAATTTGGCATTATTGATAATTACAGTTCTCAATTTCATTTGAAATTGAGAGGGAGACGTACCCACACGCGAGGACGACAATGGGGAACTTCCTTACCAAATCTCTGCGTATCGTATTCTTTCCTTATTTCTCTTTACGTTTTCAACAGTTTTTGTGAATTCAGTTGGTGTGTTGTGGCTGTACATTTTGTGATACAATAGTGGCAAGAAAACCTCTTTATCTAAACTCCACCATTGTTCATCATTGATCACATACACACCAAATGTTTGACAAAACTGTCTGCTGAATTTTATTCATTGGAATCAGAATTTAGTGATAAGTGCATTTGATTTGATAAGATTCTGGTGTTAATAATCTCTATCGTTCCCATTCAAATCCAGCAATAAATTCGCGTGTCCGGTTTTCTAGTAGCGGTTCAGAATAGACGGAAGTCGATTCAGGACTGTAATTTTCCGCTAAGTTTCAATAACTCTGATAAGATTTTTTAAATCCGTTTATTTCAAAGAGGTGATCTATTCACCCCCCCTCTCGATCACTAGCCACACCGTCTAACACCTAATACCTTCCCCTTATTTAACCGACTCCCGAACCTAGCATCTTACCCTTAGTTCATAGGTTTTATCATTATTTCCCTGTTCCTTAGGAACGAATAAAGGATGGTGGCGACTCTGTCATTTTTCCAGCCACGATAATTATAATATGACAGATTAAGTTATTATAGAAGAACAAGTTCATGTACAATGCTCGACAAGAGCTCTTCAACTCCTTATCCACATTTTCTCTTTAACACTTAGAACTTTGTTTAATGATTGTAGATCGTCAACCATCCCTTCCTACACCTCTAATTCATTTTGCAAAATTTTATTTTCCTTGCAAACAAAATTAGAAGTGGAGAGAGGGGCGGTTGAAGATCTACAATCACTAAATAAAGTTCTAATGGTTAAAGAATAATATGCAGATAACAAACTAAAGAATTCTTGTCAAGAATGAACGTGTACTTGTTTTCTAATATAACTTTATCTATCATATTATAACTTTATAATACTTTCTGAAAAGTTATATATTCGTAAGGGATTGAAAAAACATTCAAACCACATAATATTTAATAAACTCATATTTTAAACAACATTAACAACAACATTCATCAACAACAAACCATAAACAACATACACGATACAACAAATATATCAATTCATAGAATATTTCAGAAACTTACATGTCCCATAATGGCATCCATAATGAAATAAGGATTAAATTGAAGTTAGAGCTACAAACTTGTGTCTATTTTGAATGGATGTCATTCGGAGTCTTTCACACAAGTTTGCAACACTCACTTTAGCTTCATCCTCGTTATTGAAACAAGCAGAAAATTCAAACATAATGAAACATAAATAATAATAGATAAACAGATTTTGAAACATAAACTATAGTGAAGACGAACCTTTAAAGTAGCCATTTGCTAAGATTTGATAAAAGAAAGGAAACATCCGAAGAAGACGAATTGGCTGGATAAGATTGGGGTTTCAATATGAGAGAGACGAGTGACAAAGATGTTAGGATTTAGTTTTGAGAGAAACGGGTGAAACAAATATTAGTTTTTTGTTTTAAGAGAGACGGTTCTAATGAACTGAAAAGAGAGATAATTTCGCTTATATGTAAATAAGTAACATATTTCACCACGGTTGACAATACAAACCGTGATAAAATGATTGAAACTTACATCATTGTTGATTATAAAAACTGTGGTGATACACAAGGTCAAGCACATTATGTCACGATAAATGAAAAATTATTTGTGTTGTGATTCGAACCATTTCACTCCAAGTACCTTTCACTACGGTTGATACATATGACCGTTGTGAAATGTCCTTTCATAAATACAAAAAGAAACGTCCAAAAAAGAACTATTACAACTGTTAACAGGAAGACCGTTGTAAAATTGGTGTTACGAAAGGTCTATTTTGTAGTAATGATAAATGAAGCTTACATTGATAAAAATATTATCTTTCAATGCTAAAAAAGTTATATGGTGATTAAGTTTTTATATTTAATAGAATCTTATAAAAATGGATAAAAATTGTACCCGTTATGACGCATAACTAAGCTTATACATAGTAAACAGTTGAAATTGCTCCCGATAGGCGCATCGTGTGTACTGCAAGAGACCATGTTAGATTAGATTCGATGAATAAGATGAACATGTGGCTTGACTCTGTTGTGCCGCCCAGTAGTGAGAGTTCATTTGTTCGTCTATCTTAAATGAGATTATTCTAGATTGAATTTTTCATATTAGGTCGGTCTTATTGGATTGTTTGGTCGGTCCATAACATTTATCTTTCCACAAACCTCTCTTATAGATGATTTTTCATTTCAAACGGATTTTACATACATAGAAATATCAGTGGTTGTACTTTTGTGTATACTTTTTTTGTTACGAGTAAAATATATGATTAATAACATATATTTTTATTATTAATGTTATAAAAAAAATTAAAAATAAAAATTATTTTTTTATTTATAAAAAGAAATAAAAAAAATAATATAGTGTTTAGTGTAAGACTTTGATGTACACTGGTGTAAGAATAGCATTAATAATATTTGTTGTGTATATGGTTAGAATGAATGATGTGATACAAGATATTACAAGACATTTGTTTGTTACTACTTACTACTCATTCTGTTACATGACTTTGGATAGTTGCAGAGATGGGTCTATCAGCATATCTGTACAAGTTTTATTTATTAACATAAGACTTATTTTTCATTGAATATAGTATTTGAACCTTCCCTAACTAACTGATCCTACCATCCAACTTTAGAGGCTCATTTAATGGAATGATAACAAACAACCAACTCAGCCACCAAAACGGTGCTAAACACAATTACCAGCCACCAATAATCTTTGAAATTATACAGGTATAAGTCACTTATGTACCATTAATTATCCTCTATACCATCTTAGAGTATAAATAATGCATGTTTATGAGAATTGTAACACAAGCCTCCTTTTTTAGCTTCCTCTTCAAAACCACTTTTGCTGATTCTCTCAATCATGAGAAAGGCTTTCTGTGTTCCTTTGTTGCTTCTAGTAACATTATTTTATGCATCTTCTGTTTTAGCAAGAAATGATCCCTCAGGTTTGTATTTTCACATGAACACATTAATGTACACAATATATCAATTTAAAGTACATATTCATACATTTGTATTTGTCCCATATTTGAAAGGAATATATAATTTGTTGTCACATGTGATAGTAATTTTGCATTTATTGTGTAGGGAAAGAAGTGAACACAGAAGGGAAGATTGCAAATGAAGGGGTGACAAAGCCTAGCCTACAAGGACCCAATGAAGATGAAAAATTCATAGGATTTTTTCATCTGAAACACAAACTCAAAGGATATTTTCACAAGAAACCAATTTATTATAAGCCCATTCCAACCTATAAGCCATTCCACAAACCTGTCATAATGGAAAAACATATCCCATATGTTGTTGAGCCAGAGGCATTTCTTAAGCATAAGCATTATTTCTTCAAAAAGCCAATTATTCCCATTGTTAAACCTGTTTATGTTCCCATTTACAAGCCTGTTCCAAAGGTTATTCCAATTTACAAACCTATTCCAAAGGTCATTCCAATTGTTAAGCCAATTCACTAATCTGTTTGAGAGGAAGAAATAATATATCCAAAGTGTTCCATAGGAGTACCATGCTTGAAAAGTTGTGTTCCATTCCATAAAGCCTATAAATAGGTACACATATCTATATTTCAATTTCAAATGTGTTACCATAATCTTACTTTCTTGTATAATCTTACAAGTTAAGAGATAAATATAGTAAAAAAATCTTAAAAATTATATGATGAATTTAATACAAATATATAATCAATGATGTTATTGTTTATTTCAATACGAATTTTGTATTAATGAGTTTTTTAGCTTGTGCCTCTGGGTTGATTTGAGCCTCTGGGTTGATTTGAGGAAACTTATCTTGTGTATTACTAAATGTGTTCACCTTAATAAAATTCTCAGATTACCGATTGTCATTGATATTATAATTCTTTTTATGTATTATATTATCATATGCGATGTGACATCCATCAAAAGATCTCTTAGAGTTTAATCTCACATTCTTTAGGGTCCAATCAATTCTAATAAAGATTATTACTAGGGCACTTATTTGAACAATGCATGATTCTTAAAAAAATTATTATAGGTGTTGATTTTAATGATAAAATTAATATTATTTACTAAAATATCATTATTAATTATATATTATAGAGTATAGTGAAAATTAATAATTATCAGTATAGAAGTGAAAAGATAATAAATTCTGCATTGGTATTGTAAAGGGACAATTATTTTGATACAATAAAAAAGTGCAAATGAGACAGTGCAATTAATATAAGAGGGGAAAATAATAATAATCCCTTAAGTGAAATCAAACTTGTTTTGTCAACCAAATTTCCCATTAAACAAATTGGCACACCTAATGGGATCCTTTGTGCGAAAATTTACTTTTTTTCCCTAAAATTATGCATAAATTCTTCATTTATGAAACTTCTCAAATTTGTGAGTGTGTATGAGATTGATGAGTGGTAGGATAACAAAAAATACGTTAGAAAACTAACGAGAAGATACGTTGAGAATGGTGAATCTCAGAAATAACAACTTTTGATTTTCTCAATCATGAAAAAGGCTTTCTGTATTCCTCTATTGCTCCTTGTAACATTCTTGTATGCTACTTCTGTTTTAGCAAGAAATGATCCTTAAGGTTTGTCATTTTCACATTCACACATTTTCACATTCACACAGATAGAAATATATAATTTGTTGGCAATTGTCATAGTAATTTTGCATTTATTTGTGTAGGGAATGAGGTGAAAACAGAAGAGAAGCTTGTAAATGAAGGGGTGACAAAGCCAAACCTACAAGGACCCAATGAAGCCAATTATTCCAACCTATAAGCCATTCCACAAACCTGTCATAGTGGAAAAACATATCCCATCTGTTGTTGAGCCAGAGGCATTTCTTAAGCATAAGCATTAATCTTCAAAAAGCCAATTATTCCCATTGTTAAACCTGTTTATGTTCCCATTTACAAGCCAGTTCCAAAGGTTATTCCAATTTACAAACCTATTCCAAAGGTCATTCCAATTGTTAAGCCAATTCACTAATCAGTTTGAGAGGAAGAAATAATATATCCCAAGTGTTCCATAGAAGTACCATGCTTGAAAAGTTGTGTTCCATTCCATAAAGGGCTACAAATATAAATAGCTACACCTATCTATATTTCAACTGTGTTAGAATAATCTTACCTTGCGTAATTTTATTATTTGTTTTGAGGAAACTTGTGTTGTGTATTAGTAAATGTTTTTGTACCTAATAAAATTCTCAGTTTGCCAATTATCATTGATATTATATCATCTGTATATTTCTTATTATCTGTTATATTATTGTGTGAGACAAGAAAGGAACAATTTTTAGATTATATTCTCTTGTGCTCTCTCACGTTCCTTTCACTATCAGACGGTTACAATTAATTTGGTTCCTTTCACTTTCAAAAGTATTTTTATCACCAAATGATTCTGTTAGTTCAATCCCAACATAATTTTGTCTGTTTTTAACTTAAATTTTTTTTTCTGATTTTTATAAAATAAAAAAAAAATCCAATTTTGAGAAAAAAAAATTTAATAGTAAAACAAAATTAACTCAGATTTTGTCCATTAAAAGAATAATTTTGATGTTCCGTAACATAAATATATATTATTTAAGATTAAAACTTAATCAAAATTATATAATTTACCAAAAAAATATATTTTAAATATAATTTTTATGAAAAGATATTTAAAATAATTTCAAATTTAAACGATTTAAATATAATTTTTCTGAAAAAAAATTATAATAAAATGATAAATCTAAAATAATATGAAAGAAACTATTTAAATCAAAAATTTCATTTTATATTGCATCCAAAATATATCTGGAATTTCACCATATGCGGTGCCAAATCTTTTGAATTCTCCGAGTTGTGAAGTTATATTCTAACTTATGGTTATGGCAGTAATATTTCAATTTTGTTTTTGTTTATATAGTTGTTAGCTGCTATTTTTCTTCTATGTTCTAATTACTATTGTCTGAATTTCTGATAATTATATTTAGCTTTGCAAACATGTATATTACTATTAAATTTGTAATAGTTTTGATTCTCTTGCGTTAAAGCTGCACAATCACAAGTTATAGTTAGTTGATAGTACTCGTAGAGATACTAAGGTTTCTTATGTTTTATGTTGTCTTGGAAGAGTGTGTGATAGAACCCTATCTATAATAATGCTGAGCCTAATATTGATTTATTTAGAAGGTTTATTCTAAGAAGAAGGGAAGTGAGAATAAGTTAGTTACATAAACTGATAGTTTTATTTTAATGTTTTAATGGAGTTAGATACGTTGGAAATCCACAATAATCTATAGAGAATTTATAACAATCTTGATGAACAAGATTGTTATCAACCACGCAATGACAATGAAAAGAAAAGAACGTTGGAGAAGAAGAATATTTTTTACAGAGTTTTTTCTCTGTCCACAACCTGTGGAAAACTTCTTTGTTCACTTTGCAACTTCAAAATTCTGTGAATACAATGTTATGAGTTTTTATATTAAGAATAGGGGTTACTCTCTCAATTTATAGATTTATGTTAGCATACTCCCTAAACTAAAGTCCAAAACTATAAAAGGTCAAAATAGTTAACACTACTAAAAATAGGCCTAAGTCGAAATCCTATGTGAAGCAACATGTTTCGACACTTCGGCACACTAATACAACTCGACACACTAGGTTATTCGACACATCCTTGTTTTATCGAGCAACCTGCTTCGACACAAGGAATTACAATTCAACACACCACCTAATTCATTGTGTCTAAACTATCTACATTCATCATAGCTCTTAGCCTTCTGAACACTTCGACCTGCACTTTGTTCTATAATCTGATTCTCAGTTCTGCAATGTTACAAATTCATCCTCCCATCTACTACCTGCTCTCGAAGTTAATGGTACCTCATTTTGATGTGCTTGCTTCGATCATGTGCTATCGGATTCTTCGTCAAATTGATAGTTGATGTAACACCCTTCTAAAATACCCCAAATATTTAATTTACAACAACAAATATATAAATCAGAGTAATTATTGCAGTTAAGGGTGTCACACAACACTTCACACATTTCACCATAAAAATCAGTCATGCTCATTATTTAATTCAACATAAACACTTCTTGCAAAATACGTAGCGGATAGAGATCATTCAACATATGTAATACATTACACCTAAAATTATTCAACAAGTTAAAACATCCCGTCCCGATGTTACATCTATCCGAGCATGACCCACTAAAGAGACCACACTAGACTCCAAGCACTAGCTTCTACTCACTCACTGCTCGTTACCTGAAAAATAGTTGTAAGGGTGAGTTCCTCAATCGATATAATAAGCATTATAAATCATCATGTAATGCTAAGTAAATTCACACATTTCATCACCCTAATCGTAACATACATCCAGTAACGGCACATCAACTCAAACGTCATACTTAATATCAACACAATTCCACTCCTCAATTAAATTAAATATCCATACAACAAGCCAACAAAATGCAACTCTAATGAGACTCGACTCGTCATGCATGTGGTACCATTCGGAGTAAAACTCCCAACTTAAAATCATTGCCATTTTATTGGGCATCAAGGCATAAGCCTTCAACTTTCAACTTAAAATTTGTCAATCCAGGCCAACGTGGTGTGAGCAAAGCTCCGACTTAATGCATATGAATGTACATGGCATACACGACTTTAAACTGTCGACAACATAATAATAATAGCAACACAACAAGGTTTTCAACATAATCAACTTATAATCAACTTTGGCTCATCAAGCCTACAACTCAGTATTTTTAACAACTTTAACACAACTTATCAACATATTTGTATCAACACTTCATAACATAACCCAACAAAATTACTCATCACAATTAACGATAATAGGCCAATCACCAATTATGTTCACAACATTAAAATGCCAATTTTTCTAATTTCCAACAGTGTTAACCGGTTAACGCCCTGGGTTAACCGGTTAACGCAGGACAAAACACATTTTCTGACAAAACGCAACAGTGTTAACCGGTTAACGCCCTGGGTTAACCGGTTAACGCAGGCAAAACAGCACATTTTCACAAAATATAACAGTGTTAACCGGTTAACGCCCTGGGTTAACCGGTTAACGCAGACAACACAGCAGTTCCTGCGCTAACACAAGGCAGAATGCAGAGTTCTCCGCATTTTCCGCCGTTGGAGGACTTCCGGACCTCCGATTCAATTTCCGTAAAAAGCTATACGTTCGGGGAACACGACTCACACAATTACGGACTCAATTACAGCTTTAATACAACTTATTCATCACAATATTTCAGCATTCAACATCCCAATTAGGGTCACTTCAACGGTTTATCACTACCCATGACATGTTAATCTATAATACCCATTAAACGACGATAAACCCCCCTTACCTGAGATAATCCGGCAATCTCTAAGCTTCAAGTTTTTCCGTTCTTCAACCTTTGCTCTCTAGCTCTTCCTCTTTGCCTTTTCTCCACTTTCCACTTTTCAGCCGCTTCTCTGTTTCACGTGAAAACTCTTTACCAACAATGAAACCCTTTTCTCTTATTCCAACTTATATATTTTCCACTAATTATTATTCCAAATAATAATAATAATAATAACCCAATAATTCAATTTATTTAATTAAATTAATAAATATATTATTAACTTGATTTAAATAATTCTCTTATTTTATTCGGGGTGTTACAACTCTCCCCCACTAAAAGAGTTTTCGTCCTCGAAAACATACCTCAAGCAAATAACTCTGGATAAGACTCTTTCATCTGACTCTCCAGTTCCCAAGTCACATTGCCACCTGCTGGTCCTCCCCAAGCTACTTTCACTAAGGCAATCTCTTTACCCCGCAACTGCTTCAACTCTCGATCCTCAATCCTCATAGGCGATATTTCAACAGTCAGGTTATCTCTTACCTGTACATCATCTACTTGGATCACATGCGACGGATCATGAATGTACCTCCTCAACTGAGACACATGAAAAACCTCATGCAAATTCGCAAGTGACGGCGGTAAAGCGATACGATAGGCTACCTCTCCTATCCTCTCCAAAATCTGATAAGGACCAATAAATCGAGGTGTCAACTTCTTTGACTTCAAAGCTCGACCAACCCCAGTTATCGGAGTAACACGAAGAAACACGTGATCTCCCTCTCGGAACTCAAGTGATTTCCTCCTCTTGTCATGATAACTCTTCTGACGACTCTGAGCAATTCTCATTTTCTCCTGAATCATCTTAATCTTTTCCGTAGTTTGTTGAACAATTTCCGGTCCAACCACAGCACTCTCACCGGACTCATACCAACATAAAGGTGTCCGACATCTCCTACCATACAAAGCTTCAAACGGCGCCATACCAATGCTCGAATGAAAACTATTGTTGTAGGTAAACTCAATCAAAGGTAAATAACAATCCCAAGCACCTCCCTTTTCCAAAACACAAGCCCTCAACAGATCCTCTAGTGACTGAATCGTCCTCTCAGTCTGACCATCAGTCTGCGGATGATATGCAGAACTCAATCTCAGCTTAGTTCCCAAAGCCCTCTGCAAACCTTCCCAGAACTTCGATGTAAATCTAGGATCTCTGTCCGAAACAATACTCGACGGAATACCATGCAAACTTACAATTTTCTCAATATACAACTCAGCTAATTTCTCTAACGGATAGTCCATTCTGATCGGAATGAAATGAGCCGACTTTGTCAATCTGTCAACAATCACCCAAATAGCTTCAAAATTCTTAATTGTCCTCGGTAAACCAGAAACAAAATCCATACTGATACTATCCCACTTCCACTCTGGAATAGCCAACGGTTGCATTAGCCCAGACGGCTTCTGATGCTCAATCTTTGACTTCTGACAAGTCAAACAGGAATAAACAAAACTCGCAATTTCTCTTTTCATTCCCGGCCACCAAAATAACTTTTTCAAATCATGATACATCTTCGTAGCTCCAGGATGAATACTCAACCCACTACGATGTCCTTCTTCAAGAATACTCTTCTTAAGTTCGGTAACATTCGGAATACACACCCGCTTACCAAATTTCAGAATACCATTCTCATCAACTCTGAATTCACCACCTTGACCTTGATTCACTAGAGTCAACTTATCAACCAAAAGCACATCGGATTTCTGACCCTCTCTGATCTCATCCAGAATACCACTTGTTAACTTCAACATTCCCAATTTAACACTATTGTGAGTACTCTCACACACCAAACTCAAGTCTCTAAATTGCTCAATTAAATCCAATTCCTTAACCATTAGCATAGACATATGTAATGATTTCCGACTCAATGCATCAGCCACTACGTTTGCTTTACCCGGATGGTAATTCAAACCAAAGTCATAATCCTTCAGAAACTCTAACCATCTTCTCTGTCTCATATTCAGCTCTTTCTGATCAAACAAATACTTTAAACTTTTATGGTCACTGAAAACCTCAAATCTTGACCCGTACAAGTAATGCCTCCACAACTTCAGAACAAACACCACAGCCGCCAACTCTAAATCGTGCGTCGGATAGTTCCTCTCATGAACTCTCAGTTGTCTTGAAGCATAAGCTATAACCTGCTTATTCTGCATCAACACGCCACCCAAACCCAACAATGAAGCATCACAGAAAACTTTAAATGATTCCGACGAACTCGGTAATATCAGAATAGGAGCAGTAGTTAACCTTCTCTTTAACTCTTGGAAACCTCCTTCACATTTTGAGTCCCAAACAAACGCTTGCCCCTTCCTAGTCAACATCGTCAATGGTAACGCCAACTTAGAAAATCCCTCAATGAACTTCCTATAATAACCAGCCAAACCAAGGAAACTTCGAATCTCAGCAACAGACTTCGGAGCTTCCCACTTAGATACCGCTTCTATCTTAGAAGGATCAACAGCAACACCACCTCTTGAAATCACATGACCCAGAAAACTTACCTCTCCTAACCAAAATTCACACTTGGACAATTTAGCAAATAACCTCTTTTCTCGTAGAACTCCCAAAACCACTCTCAAATGTTCAGCATGCTCTTCTTCAGATTTCGAATACACCAAAATATCATCAATAAACACCACAACAAACTTGTCTAGGTACGGATGGAAAATCCTATTCATGTACTCCATAAATACTCCAGGCGCATTAGTCACACCAAAAGGCATTACAGAATACTCATAATGTCCATACCTTGTTCTGAAAGCAGTCTTCTGAATATCCTCAGTTTTCACACGGATCTGATGATACCCAGATCTCAAATCTATTTTGCTGAACACACTTGCACCAACCAACTGATCCATCAAATCATCTATCCTCGGCAAAGGATACCGATTCTTGATCGTCACTTTATTCAGTTGCCTGTAGTCCACACACAACCTCATAGTACCTTCTTTCTTCTTAACCAATAGCACTGGTGCACCCCACGGTGACACACTCGGACGAATAAATTTCTTATCCAACAGATCTTCCAACTGACTCTTCAATTCAGTTAACTCAACAGCAGACATACGGTACGGAGCCATCGATATCGGCCGAGTACCAGGTAACAAATCAATCGAGAACTCCACTTCGCGCTCTGGCGGTAATTCATTCACCTCTTCCGGAAACACATCAGGAAAATCACACACCACGGCTAGATCGCCAATCACCAGTTTATCTTTAGCCTCCAAAGTCGCTAACAGCATAAACAACTCTGCCCCATCAGCTACTTCCTCATTCACTTGTCTTGCTGATAGAAACAAACTCTTTCCCTCCTCAATCTCAGGAAAGACCACCGTCTTATCAAAACAGTTGATAGAAACTCGGTTAAACACCAACCAGTTCATACCCAGAATAACATCAATCTTCACTAGTGGAAGACACACTAGGTCCATCCCAAAGTCTCTACCAAAAATACTCAAAGGACAATTTAAACAAACCGAAGTAGTAGTCACTGAACCCTTCGCAGGAGTATCAATTACCATACTACCAAACATCTCAGATATCTCTAACTTAAGTTTCACAGCACAATCCAAAGATATAAAGGAATGAGTCGCACCTGTGTCAATAATAGCTACAAGAGGAAAGCCATTAATATAACACGTACCTCGGATAAGTCTGTCCTCACTGGAGGTTTGAGTTCCGGTCAATGCGAACACCTTCCCCGTCTGAGATTTCTTTGGCTTCTGACACTGACTTCCAATATGCCCTTCTTCGCCACAATTAAAACAAATCATTTCCTTGTGCTTGCAATCAGCTATTGCATGGCCAGTCTTACCACAGCGAAAACACCTCTTTACTTCAGCAGTGCATACATTACTCTTATGACCAGCCTGGCCACATTTGAAGCAAACTATACCAGCAGGAGCACCTCCCCTACTGGTCCTCTGAGCCGGAGCAGCTCCTTGTTTCCCTTTTTCCACTGGGGCATCATACGGCTTTCCACGATTTTGATGTTGCTTGCCCCTGCGGTCACTGACAATCTTGTAATGAGCATTATTGTCTTCTTCAAATATCCTGCAGCTATCAACCAATTCAGTAAAAATGCGTATCTTCTGATACCCAACAGCCTTCTTAATTTCAGAGCGCAGTCCATTTTCAAACTTGATGCACTTTGAAAATTCGGCACCAGCACCAGTGTAATGAGGATAAAATTTGGACAGCTCCACAAATTTCGCAGCATAATCAGTGACAGACATGTTTCCTTGCTTCAGCTCAAGGAACTCAATTTCCTTCTTACCACGGACATCTTCCGGATAATACTTTCTCATGAATTCCCTACGGAATACATCCCAAGTAATGACTTCACCTGCCACGGTCAACCTCTTGTGAGTCTCTAGCCACCAGTCATCAGCTTCGACTGCTAGCATGTGAGTACCATACCGAACCTTCTGAGCTGGAGTGCAATCCATAACACGGAAGATTCTCTCAATCTCTTTCAACCATCCCAAGGCTGCATCTGGATCATGCTTCCCTTTAAACACCGGCGGATTCTCTCTTTGAAAAGTCGCCAAGCTACGTGATCCAGCATCTCCACCAGCATTTGGCAAGTTCTGCACAGCTTGTGCCATCGCTTGCATTGCGGCGGCCATTGCAGCGTCATTCCTTCCAGCCATTTCAACTTATCAATACAACACAACTTAAAAGTTAGATTAGTAACAATACACAATTGTTAGACAGTAACGACACGACAACTGGCCGGACAGACCAACCTGCTCTGATACCACTAATGTAACACCCTTCTAAAATACCCCAAATATTTAATTTACAACAACAAATATATAAATCAGAGTAATTATTGCAGTTAAGGGTGTCACACAACACTTCACACATTTCACCATAAAAATCAGTCATGCTCATTATTTAATTCAACATAAACACTTCTTGCAAAATACGCAGCGGATAGAGATCATTCAACATATGTAATACATTACACCTAAAATTATTCAACAAGTTAAAACATCCCGTCCCGATGTTACATCTATCCGAGCATGACCCACTAAAGAGACCACACTAGACTCCAAGCACTAGCTTCTACTCACTCACTGCTCGTTACCTGAAAAATAGTTGTAAGGGTGAGTTCCTCAATCGATATAATAAGCATTATAAATCATCATGTAATGCTAAGTAAATTCACACATTTCATCACCCTAATCGTAACATACATCCAGTAACGGCACATCAACTCAAACGTCATACTTAATATCAACACAATTCCACTCCTCAATTAAATTAAATATCCATACAACAAGCCAACAAAATGCAACTCTAATGAGACTCGACTCGTCATGCATGTGGTACCATTCGGAGTAAAACTCCCAACTTAAAATCATTGCCATTTTATTGGGCATCAAGGCATAAGCCTTCAACTTTCAACTTAAAATTTGCCAATCCAGGCCAACGTGGTGTGAGCAAAGCTCCGACTTAATGCATATGAATGTACATGGCATACACGACTTTAAACTGTCGACAACATAATAATAATAGCAACACAACAAGGTTTTCAACATAATCAACTTATAATCAACTTTGGCTCATCAAGCCTACAACTCAGTATTTTTAACAACTTTAACACAACTTATCAACATATTTGTATCAACACTTCATAACATAACCCAACAAAATTACTCATCACAATTAACGATAATAGGCCAATCACCAATTATATTCACAACATTAAAATGCCAATTTTTCTAATTTCCAACAGTGTTAACCGGTTAACGCCCTGGGTTAACCGGTTAACGCAGGACAAAACACATTTTCTGGCAAAACGCAACAGTGTTAACCGGTTAACGCCCTGGGTTAACCGGTTAACGCAGGCAAAACAGCACATTTTCACAAAATATAACAGTGTTAACCGGTTAACGCCCTGGGTTAACCGGTTAACGCAGACAACACAGCAGTTCCTGCGCTAACACAAGGCAGAATGCAGAGTTCTCCGCATTTTCCGCCGTTGGAGGACTTCCGGACCTCCGATTCAATTTCCGTAAAAAGCTATACGTTCGGGGAACACGACTCACACAATTACGGACTCAATTACAGCTTTAATACAACTTATTCATCACAATATTTCAGCATTCAACATCCCAATTAGGGTCACTTCAACGGTTTATCACTACCCATGACATGTTAATCTATAATACCCATTAAACGACGATAAACCCCCCTTACCTGAGATAATCCGGCAATCTCTAAGCTTCAAGCTTTTCCGTTCTTCAACCTTTGCTCTCTAGCTCTTCCTCTTTGCCTTTTCTCCACTTTCCACTTTTCAGCCGCTTCTCTGTTTCACGTGAAAACTCTTTACCAACAATGAAACCCTTTTCTCTTATTCCAACTTATATATTTTCCACTAATTATTATTCCAAATAATAATAATAATAACCCAATAATTCAATTTATTTAATTAAATTAATAAATATATTATTAACTTAATTTAAATAATTCTCTTATTTTATTCGGGGTGTTACAGTTGACATCTTGTCGATCTTCATGGTAATTTCTCCATGACTCTTCATTGTTATCTCTTCGACCAGATTCACCATCCATGTTTCTTGACATGCATAAAGGGAACCAGCTATGTATTCTGCTTCGCACGACGATAATATCATTACTTGCTCCTTTCTCGAACTCCAAGTAACTGGTGCACCACCTAGCATAAACACATAATCAGCTGTGGATTTTCGATCCTCAACATCACTACACCAACTTGAGTCGGTGTATCCCACTAGTTTGTATTATTTTTCTTCATCAGCTACAGGAAACAAAATGCCATAGTCGAGAGTTCCTTTCAGATACCTTAGTATCCTCTTCGTCGCTGCTAGATGTGATACATTTGGCTTCTGCATGAATCTACTCACCATACTTATGTTGTATGCTAAGTTAGGCCTTGTGTGACAAAGGTATCGAAGTTCCCCAATAAATCTTCTATATTGGGTTGGGTCGACATCATCTTCATCTGAATCTTTCGACAGTTGTAATCTGGACTCAGTTGGAGTCGAAGTTGGGTTGCAATCTTGCATCTCAAATATCTTGAGTATTTCACTTGCATACCTTCTCTGATACATCATCAAACATCTACCACTCTTGTAGAATTCGATGCCAAGGAAATATGAAATGTCACCCAGATCTTACATTTTGAATTCCTTGTTGAGATCACCTTTGAAGTCTTCAATCTCCTTCTTGCAGCTACCTATTATCAACAAGTCATCGACATAGAGACATAGTATAAGCAATTCACTCTTGCTTCTTCTTACATATATTCCATGTTCAGTTGTGCACTTCACAAATTCCTCAGTCCTTAGAAATCCATCTATCTTCTTGTTCCAAGCTCTTGGAGCTTGTTTAAGTCCGTACAGGGCTTTATGCAGCCTGTACATCTTTCTTTCTTCGCCTTGTTTCACAAGTCTAGGTGGTTGTGCAACATAAAATTCTTCTTCTAAGGGGTCATTCAGGAATGCACATTTCACATCCATATGACACATCTTCCAGTTGTTCATGTTTGCTAGACCAACAACCAACCTGATTGTTTCGATCCTAGCAACGGGTACAAAAACTTCGTCGAAGTCGATTCCTTCTTTCTGAAGAAATCCTTTCGCCACAAGTCTCGCCTTGTGTCGAGTCACTTCTCCTTTGGGATTCAACTTCACCTTGTATACCCCCTTAACATTGATTTCCTTCTTGTCTTGGGGCAATTCGATAAGTGACCAAGTGTTCTTGAATTTGATTGACTTCAGTTCTTCATTCATTTCTTTCACCCACTTCGAATCTTTCAGTGCCTTAGCTGCATTGACTGGTTCGACATTTTCATAGAAAGCATAGTGTACCAGCTCACCTTCTTCATTAGACACATCATCCGATGTAATCGCACATTATTGCAACCTTGCAGGTATGTGTCTTGTTTTTTGAGGTCTGCTTGGGTCTGCTTCACCTCTGACTTCTTGTTAAACTTCTCTTTCCACTTCACTTGTTGGTTCATCCCATAAGATTCACATTGAATCCTTCTTAACATTCTCAGTCCAATCCCATTCCTTAAGCTCATCTATGATCATGTCCCTGCTGATCACCACTTGCTTGTTCACTGGGTCGAACAACTTGTATCCTCTAGTCGAATGATATCCTATCAGGATCATCTCATTTGACTTATCATCAAGTTTTCTTCTCAATTGGGACATGTCCATGTGTTATAGATCCAAACACCTTCAGATGACTCAAGCTAGGCTTAACACCAGACCAACATTCTTCTGGCGTGATTCCTTCTAGCTTCATCGTCGGCCATCTGCTCAGGATATATGTTGCCATCGACACAACTTCTCCCCATAATTATTTAGGTAGATGCTTTCCTTTTAACATACTTCTCACAATATTCATGATGGTCCTTTCAACCGCTTTGTCTTTCAACCATAGATTTAAACTTGGCAAATACCTCGATCACTTCACTTTTCTTCTTGATCAGGTAAGCCCACAGTTTTCTACTGAAATCATCTATGAATATAACAAAGTATATGTTACCTTCAATCGAATCCACTTGGATATGACCACATACATCAGAGTATATGACTTCAAGAATTGCCTTCGACCTGCTTCTTGCATCCTTACTGAAGATGTTCTTGTGCTTCTTCGCCTGCATACATTCTTCGCACACTTTGTTTGGAATGTCGATTTCTGGTAATCCTGAAACCATATTTCTTCTCTTCAAATCTATGATGTCTTTGAAATTGAGATGGCTAGGTCCATAATGCCATATACATTCATCTTTGTTGGCTGCTGTTACAAGGCACTTATGCTCCATCACATTAAGCTCAATCTTGAAGGTTCTATTCTAAGACATTGGGGCCTTCAAGATCAAGCTTCCATTTGATCCGAGAACTCTCATCATCTTGTCTTTGATCGACACCTTGTAGTTCTTTTCGACTAATTGCCTTATGCTGAGCTAATTGCTCTTCATGCATGGTATGTACAACATATTTGAAATTACTGACCTCTTACCATCTTTTCTTATAATCAGAACATCGCCAACACCTTTAGCTTCTAGAGTATTGTCATTTGCAAATTTCACCATGTTCTTCATTGAGGGCTTTATGTTGACAAACAAATATTTCCTTCCAGACATGTGTGATGAGCATCCTAAGTCCAAGTACCACTAGTCCTTGAATCTCTCTTCATCTCTCGTTGTAACCATCAATAACATCTCTTCTTCTTCATATTTTGCATCAGTGTCTTGATTCTTATGCTTTTCTGGACAATCACTATAATAGTGACCATGCTTCTGACAATTGTAACACTGAATGTGACTCTTTTCTGGCTTTCGACCACCACATTTTCTTCTACCTTCAGTACCACCTCTTTAGTTGCCTTAGTTCCAAGGTTTTCTCTAACTTGACCGATTTCCTTCTTGCTGATTTTGACCTAGTCGAGTTGTTGTAGCCTCCTCTGGCTTTGTTGTCATTCCAGCTTCCTTTGCCTTTCCTTTCTTTTGCTGATTGCGCTTGCAAAGCCACATCACTCTTCGACTTTCCTGCATCTCTTTCAGCCATTCTTTGTTCATGAGATTTAAGCGTCCCTTGAAGCTCTTCCTTTGTCATCTTTGACAAATCTTTCGACTCTTCAATGGCCACTATCATGTGGTCGAACTTTGGAGCCAATGACCTCAAGATCTTTCCAACAACAGATTTTGATGTCAATACTTCTCCATATACCTTGATTTGATTCACTGGTTTCGTAACCTTAGTGAAGAAATCAGTTATACTTTCGTTGTCTTCCATCTGAAGCAATTCATATGTCCTTTTGCAAGTTTGTAACCTCACCTCTTTCATCTTCTTCATGCCTCCAAACGACTTCTCCAGAATTTCCCATGCTTCTTTCGTTGACTCTACATCACTAACATTTTCAAAGTTATATAGATCAACACATTGATGGATTATAAAGAGAGCTTTAAAATATTTCGTTTTCAATTCTTTATGTGCAGCCCTTTCTTAATCTATCGCGTTTTATGCAAGCATTTTTTACTCCTTCTTTCACAAGATCCCAAAGATCTTGATAATAGAACACAACCTTTATCTGCTTGCACTAATTCCCATAATTATTGTTCTTGAGAATCAGAAGATTCGCTGGAAAATTTTCGTTTGGATGATTCATTGCCATCGTGATTTTCTTCCCATGAATCGCTCAAACCTGGCTCTGATACCAGATATTGGAAATCCACCACAACCTATGGAGAATTTATATCAATTTTGATGAACAAGATTGTTATCAACCATGTAATGACAATGAAAATAAAACAATGATTGAGAAAGAAAGAAAAGAAAGTTGGAGAAGAAGAAGAATATTTTCTGCAGAGTTTTCTCTCTGCCCACAACCCGCGGAAAACTTCTTTATTCACTTTGCAACTGCAAAATTCTGCGAATACAATGTTATGAGTTTTTATATTAACAATAGGGGTTACTCCCTCTATTTATAGATTTATGTTAGCTTACTCCTTAAGCCAAAGCCCAAAACTATAAAAGTCCAAAATAGTTAACACTATTAAAAATAGGCCTAAGTCGAAATCCTATGTGAAGCAACATGCTTCGACACTTCGACACACTAATACAACTCGACACACTAGTATATTCGACACATCCTTGTTCTGTCGAGCAACCTGCTTCGACACAAGGAATTATAATTCAACAAGATGGAGTATATGTATGAAGGAATATTAGGGGGGAGAGTATCACGTATATTAATTATTATGATAAGGAAGCTTTTTATGTTCTCTGGTGGGGGAATTTTGGCTCTGATTTATGTCTTTGTAATCATTAAATTCCATTGTACATAAAACACTTGCATTTCATATAAAATTATTGAGTTTATATGATTGGTCCGACCTACCGGATTTATTGAGAGGAGCCAGTGAATTTGTGATTAATGCCACCAAAAATGTATGGGAGAGTGGATGAATTGGAAAATCTAGTTGCGTCAATGGAAGAAGTGTTTGACGTGAGACTGTCAACATTGGAGGAAGCATTTCTCTAAACGCTTGTTGATTTTTGTCTCACTTTGGTGGAAGAACTTGCGAAGATTCGACGTGATCTTGAAAAAACTCTATCATCATATAATGTGGGGAGAAAAGGTGTCAGGGTATCAAATGACTGTGAAGAAAGTGGATCTACCGTCATTTGATGGAGATGATCCACTAGGGCGGATCGCACGAGCAGAGACGTATTTTGAAGTTCAAGGTACGCCAGAAGAGGTAAAGGTGAGATTGGTCAAATTGAGTGGAAGTTTGTTAGAATTGGTTATTCTCTCTCTCTCTCTCTCTCTTCTCTCTCTTTCTCCATCTTCATCTTCTTCATTTTGTGCACCAATAATTTTGGTATCTAGATCTTCAGTTCAGATCCACATGGAAACGCGAGTGAACGGTGAGGCGTTGTGTGATTGATTTTGTTTCTTGAGTTCGCGTTGAACTTTTGATCGGAATCGTAATAGAATCACATTTTTTGATTCTACTGGATTGAGAAACACTAGTGTTTGGTGAGATCTGAGTTTCGCACAAGGTTGAAGATGAACGAAAATGGTAATCTGAGTACTAAGCTTCCAGTGTTCGATGGCAAGAACTGGAATCGGTGGTCGATTCAGATACATGTGTTGTTTGGTGCTCAAGATGCTCTTGATCTTGTTACAAAGGTTACGTTCAGGTTGCACTTCCAGAAAATGCAACGGATGCACAGAGAAATGCTCAGCTTGATCTGAGGAAGAAGGATCATAAGGTGTTGTTATACATCCATTAGTGTGTGTATGTGAATGTGTTTGAGAAAATCATTTATTAGACGACAACGAAGGTTGTGTATGACACACTGGTACAGTGTTACGGCGGTGATGCATTAGTGAAGAAGGTAAAGCTTCAGTATTTACGTATGCAATATGAGAATCTCAGCATGGAGAACAATGAGAAGGTACCCGACTACATCTCTAGAGTGATTTTGATCATAAATGAGATAAAGTAGTGTGGAGAAACTCTCTCTGAAAAAAGTATCATTGAGAAGGTACTTAGGTCTCTTACTCCTCAGTTTGATTACATTGTTATATCAATTGAACATTATAAGGGTCTGAGCACCATGAGAATTGAAGAGCTGCAAAGTAGTCTAGAGGCGTAGGAGTTACGTCTGAGTGAAAGAACCTCTGAGAGAGAGGTAGAGCAACCCCTAAAAGCTTCGTTTGTCAAGAAGGACCAGAAGAAGTCTTGGTCAGAGACCAAGAAAAGACATGGTAGGTCTCAGGAGTCATAAGCGTTTAATTCTAATGAGAAGAAACATCAGAAGGTAAGGGAGATGTTTGATAAGAGAATGGTTCAATTCTACTATTGTAATAGGTATGGCCACTTTTCTAAGGACTGTTGGTCAAACAAGGAAAGGAAGTCAGAATAAGCAAACATAGTTATAGGAGATTATGATGGTGAACCTGTGCTATTGATGGCTTATGAATTTGATGATGATTAACCTGTGTGATTGAAGATTTGTGATTCTGAAGGAGACTATGAATATGAGTCTGAGTCAGAAGATGACTCTAAATCTGAAGTCGAGTCTAATTCTGAATATGAGTCAGAATCAGAAGATGAGTCAGAATCTGAAGGTTCTAATGAAATGTCTGAATCTGAGGGTTCTGAAGATGAGTCAGAGTCAGAATATGACTCTGAAGTTGAAGATGAGTCAGAGTCTGAAGGTGACTCTGAAGATGAAGAAGACTCTGAAGGTGAATCTGACTCTAATCCAGATTCTGATGATGATCCAGAATCTAGAGGTAATTCACTCTCTAAAGATAGAGCTTTTGGAGATGGAGCTTCTGAAGGTGGAGCCTCTGAAGGTGGTTCAATTTATGAGGGTGGTCAAGCATCTGAGATTGTTCCAGAATCAGAAGGAGATTTTGAACAAGTTCAGATGCCACAAAGAATCAAATAAATACCAATAAGTTTTTTAGAGTTTGACATGTTGCAAGATACTAAAGTAGGGTCTGAGGGAGAAGTTGTTCAGTGTGCCATGTTAATAGACTCTGAACCAGTAAGTATTGAAGAAGATCTCAAGAAGAAAGTGTGGCTAAAGGTCATAAAAGAATAACTTGAGCTTCTGAAGAGATTCGAGCTGATGAATTGTAAGGCTATTGTCACACCGTCAAAAACAAATCACAAATTAGATTTTAATTCTAAAGGTGATGATGTAGATTCTACAAATTTCAAGCAATTGGTTGGCTCTCTAAGGTATTTATGTAATACCAGACCTGGCATTTGCTATGCAGTTGGAATGGTTAGTAGGTTCATGAGTAAACCGAAACTGGTCTCGTTATCAAGTTGTTGTCAGGATTTTGAGGTATATAAAGGGAACTCTGAAGTATGGAGTTTTGTTCCGTTCTGGAGAGAATACTAAGAAACAAGGCCAAACTCTCATTGGTGTGGAGACAAATTCAAACGAACAAAGAGAGGTAGTAAGAAACAAGGCCAAACTGGTTGTACAAGGCTATAGTCAGCAAGAAGGGATTGACTATACTGAGACCTTTGCACAATTGTCAGGTTAGAGTCTATTTGTCTCTTAATTTCTTTTGTTATTAATCATAACATCATCTTGTATCAGATGGATGTTAAGAGTGCATTTTTGAATGGTTACATAACTGAAGAAGTATATGTACACCAACCTCCTAGTTTTGAAAATCATAAAAACCCAGATTTTGTTTTCAAACTTAAGAAATCATTGTATGGTCTGAAACAAGCTCCTAGAGCATGGTATGAAAGACTAAGCAATTTTATTTTAGAAAATAATTTCACCAGAGGGAAGGTTGATACAACTTTGTTTTGTAAAACATTCAAAAATGATATCCTTATTGTTCAAATCTATGTGGATGATATCATATTTTGTTATGCTAATGCCTCTTTGTGCAAGGAATTTGCTAAGTCTATAGAGGTAGAATTTAAGATGAGTCTAATGGGAGAACTCAAGTTCTTTATGGGAATTCAGATTAATCAAAGTCTAGAAGGAACATATATCCATCAAAGTAAATATACTAAAGAATTTCTGAAGAAGTTTGACATGTCAGAATGCAAGATAGCAAAGACTCATATGCATCTACATGTATCCTTAAGAAGAATGAGGTAAGTGCAAAGGTATGATTGGTTCTCTCTTATACTTAAATACTTCTAGACTTGACATTTTTTAGTATCTGTTTATGTGCTCGCTTCCAGTCAAATCCTAGAGAATCCCACTTAACAGTTGTTAAGAGGATCTTCAGGTATATGAAAGGTACTATTAACCTTGTCTTGTGTTATAAAAAATCAAAAGAGTATAAGCAGGTGGAGTATTGTGATGCTGATTACATTAGAGATAGACTTGAAATAAAAATCACTTCTCGAAGTTGTCAGTTTCTGGGACACAACTTGATCTCATGGTCCAACAAGAGACAATCAACCGTAGCATTATCATCTGTTGAAGTTGAATACAATGCACCTTCTAGATGCAGCACTCAAATGCTATGGATGAAAAGTCAGCTAGAATATTTTCATATATATGAGAGTAACATTCATATTCTCTATGATAATACTTCTGCTATTTGTTTATCTAAGAATCCCATTTTACATTCTAGAGCTAAACATATTGAGATTAAACATCACTTTATACGTGACTATGTTCAAAAGAGAATTTTAAACTTAAAATTTATTGTCACAAACCGTCAATGGGCTGATATATTTACAAAACCCCTTGTTGAAGATATATTTTTTTTCATTCTGAAGAATTTAAACATGGATTTATGTCCAGGATGAAAAATATGATTATCTCATAATGTTTAATTTCTCATAATGGTTTAATGAGACTCTGAGATATTTTGACTCTGAACATTTGAGTCTTCTAAAGTGAGAAGGTTTCATAAGTTCAGAAGTATCTAGTCAGAACTTGTTTGGTTAAACGTTTTATCTTCTGGATACTGAACAATTTCTGCATTAATTAGTTGTCAACCAGTCTTGGTTAGTGGAACCGTTTTAAACACAGTTGTCTTAGAAAACTGAAACGCTTCTAAACAGATGAGTGAAACATTGAGTGAATAAATTTTGTGGGATTAGGTGAAATCTTCACACTTTACCCCTTGTCATATTTGTGAACTATTCAAGATTTTATTCATGATTGCAAAACCCTTATATAAACCCGCTTCACACACTTACGCTACATTCATTTCCTACATTTTCTCTCTTTCAAACTAAAAACTCTCTATAACCCAAACATTTGTTCTTCATCATCAATGCCACGTTCTCAAGAAGAAGCATAAAAACAACAACAATTTACTCATCAAGAACATCAACAACCTCAACAACAAGAGCAAATAAGAGAAGGAATTCAGGAACTGAAGCTTTCTACACCAGTTAACTAGTTGGAAGTTCTATTTGAGTTAATGGTGGACTTTGAAAATTGGAAAGAAAATGGGTATGACTTAACTGTTGGAGTTAGAACTCAAGGTTGGGAAGGTTACTTTGAACTTCTCAAAGGGCATGTTTACACTAAGTTAGTGAAGAAACTCTGGATATTTTCTTCAGCTATAATTCTTCAAGTAACGTCTTCAGAGTTATGGGCATAAGATCTCCATTTCTGAGAAGTCTATTGCTAAGCTTCTCAGTCATGATGGTTCTGGGAAACATTGCTTTGAGATGTTGGCTAAGAAGGATAAAATGGAAGAGATTTCATGGGCTATTTTTATGGATGATAAGAACTCCTCCATTGCCAAGAATCTTTAAAAACATCTCAGAGCTTGGCTCAAGATTCCTCTGGGGTGCATTCATCACAGACCTTCTACAAATTCTTCAGATTACATTAACATAGATGGGAAGTACATGATATACTATCTGTCATCTAGAGACAAGATGAATTTGTGTTCCATCCTCTTCAAGTATATGAGGGATATGGTTAAAGATACAATAGATGGATCCCCTAAGCTCAGAAAGTGGATACATATGGGAAGGTTAATTTCTGATATGCCATTTGAGAGAAAATTGATCCAGATGTTGATGGAAGCCAATTTGACAAAGGAATTAGAGTTTGATATTGGCAAGACCTTCCGTGGAAGGAATTTGAAGAACATGTCCTTGATCACCACAGTTGTTGATCCTATAGAGCTTCTGGACAAAAAGATTATTGGTGCCATAATAATTCATGTGGAACACTATCATATGTTTCCAAGGAAGATTCCATAAAGGTTCTAGAATCCTATATAGCTGATTGCATTACCTCTGGTATCACTCCAGTTGCGTATTCATAAGAGGAGCTTCCAGAATATCCCACTGACGTGTACTCTCTTAAGAGAAGAGAAGGTCTAAGTCTTCCGATGATGGACCTTCTAGAACTGCCAGACCCCCCGCCAAAGTTGCTAGGACTTATGATATTCTGAGAGATACTATAGGATTAGAAGCAAAAGCTTCCAGTTCTAGGAACGTTAGAGCTGCGAAGCATCTTCTCCTTCTAGAGCTCATGGTAATTCTCCTATAACTGAGACTTCCTTTATTTATGCTAGTTCTATTCTTTCTACTTCATTTATTCCTTTACAACCTTCTCCACCATAATCATCATACATTCCTTTTGGAACTATAACCACTTCCCCTTCCAAAACCATCAAGTGTTTCTGAAATCATCACTACACCTATACCATATTGTAATACCCCAAAATTTACCCTTCAGTTTTTCCAAAAAAAAAAAAAGAAAAAAAAAAAAAATAAATAAATAATTAAAATATAACAAATTTTGGGTCTCCCTCATTCCAAGCCCACAAGTCCACGAAAATCAGCTATAAATATAAGAGTTTCAGTAGGGTTTCAGACACTTGGAAATTCCCTGAGAAATAGACTTGGAGTTCACGTGGAGTTTCAAACCTAGGAACTACTCTGCAGCAACCTTCGGGCAGCCCTGAGAAGTTCATTCCGCCTCGCGCAAACCCTAAACGTTACTTCGCCAATCCGGCCTTGCCTTCCAATTTTAACAGGTCTCTCATCAGGTATGCCTCTGTTCCTATTACTCTATGCCTCGGGTTGAATACTGAATATATGAGGTAACCTCAGGCTTGGCCCACAGGGTTATATTTGTGTATGAATATGTGATTTATGCCTTGACTGTTTAACAATTTCGTTTATGAGGTGAATGCCATAGGATCTGGAATCTTTAACATCGTGCAGGTACCAATGGAAAATCCAAATCCCGCGGGTGCTCGCTAGCCGCTTCGCTAGGCGAGCACGCAGCGAAGCTTCGTTAGGCTTTCGCTAGGCGAAGCAGTCGCGAATGTGACAGTATCTTGCTTTATTCCGTTTTGTTCTAACCTGTTCTTTGTGTTGCCATGGCCTTGTTATCTTTTGATTTCAATCCTGTTTGCCTAACCCCTTTTGTTGAGTTTTTGTGAGGGCTCACATATTCTCGCAGGGATACCCTCCGGAGGTTTATTCCGATTTCCCGTACTGATTGGTTTTCTTTGATGGCATCAGCTTGGGAGAATCTCAGGGTTGCTTATCCTTTAATTGCTGTAACTTCGGATCTTGATCCGTGTGGTATTTTACTTCTTCCCTTTTATTTCTACGGTTTCTTAGCTGGAAGACCTCGATAGGAGGCAATGTTTGAGCCCCTTGGTGGCATTTTTTCTATTTCAAGATATATGTTTTGTGTGATGTGATTGTTTCCCCATAGGATGTGAGGCTTCGCATAGTCTCCCGTTTGCATGCCAATTTAGGTAGCACTGTTCCTCCGCCTAGGACTTCCTCTTTGCAGGCGCGTTCCTACAACGCAAACAAAACCTAAAACCCAAAGCAACACGTTTACTCCTTCTACTACAGGCGAGTAAGTCTCCAAAGGTCGAGCATCCGGTAGATTGCGTAGTAACGTTGTTCACCCCGTAACATAATCCATAACCCCGTAGTTAGTCGAACTACGGCTTGCTCTGATTCTCATTCCAGATGAGATACGTAGGCATAAGACGCGACGTCTTAGCGAGCACAATTACCCCCAACCCATAGGTCAGCCGAGCTACGAAGACTCTGATTCTCATATTCAGATGAGATACGTATGCAGTGGATGCGACATCCGCGCGAGTCATTTCTCTTAACCTTTTTAGTAAATAGCACATTAGGCAAAACCATACCCTTTAAACAGAAACCGCATAAGTGGATCCCGTAGAGTACTACGGATGCGTAGGGGTGCTAATACCTTCCCTTCGCATAACCGACTCCCGAACCCAAGATTTGGTTGCGAGACCTTGTCTTTTTTCTTTCCTATTTTCAGGTTTACTTCGAGCGTTTCCTTTCCCTCCTTTGGGATAAATAACGCACGGTGGCGACTCTCCTGTCTTTTTTCTTCGCCGGTTGTCTTTTTTCGCACTGTATTTTTTCAGGTTGCGACAGCTGGCGACTCTGCTGGGGAATTTAGAAGTTGACCTCTTGCTGGTCCATCTTCCCTAAGCGAGTCCCTCCTAGCTTGTGTGTTTTCTTGTTTATTGAGTGTTCATTCTTTTGTGCAGTTACTTATTTGCCTAATTGCATTCATGTACATATGTTTGCTGTATCTGCTGTTTGTTTGTTTGTTGGGATGGGATGTTCTACGAGAGATAAGCCCATTACCCAGGCTTGAGTGTACACACAGGTTTTAGAGTGGATGTTCATGAGGCTTGCGTGGTATGTTGCTGCGTTAAGTCGTTCGTGAAGAACCACACCCAGACGAGGTTTCTCTTGGATATACTATGTCCTACGGATGTTCCGTAACGACATAATATTCCCCTAGAAATTGTCGACTCTGGTGACCATTTCCCGAGAACTCAGTCGAGGCCTCTCCTCCGAGACGTGATTATGTTAGCTCTGGTGGGCGCATTCTCGCTGATCAATCCGAGGACCCCGAGACTGGGAACTTGCTTTAGGATGTCCTGTTGAGGGGAGTCAGTGGAGGTCTTTTATTCCGTAATAATGCCAAACCTTCAATGGTAAACGTATTATTCGCGACTGAAGGGCTGAAGTTGACGAACTTCTGTTCTTAGAACCTACCAGTGAGGGGCGGGCTAAATTCAGGAAACCTTAACCGCCAACCAACCCGGTTTTCTGGAGCAGTGCTTTGATCTCGTATTATATTCCTCAGTGGTTTTCTCTTCAGACAGTGCAACCTGACAAATGCTCAAGCAGATACAGCAATCCTGATTGACACGCCGCTGCATTGCATTCACATCATCACATCATTTGCATTCATATCATTTAACACATGTTTATCCATTTCTAGGGGGTTTACATCTTCTTCTTGATTCCGGTCGGGGTTTTTCCTGGTTCTCTTAAGATGGATATTGGCATAAAGAGACTCGTCGCCTACAAGTTTCCGGTGGTCTGTTTGGAGCCCATCCAACAACTGATGAAGTTAATGGATCCTGGTTCTCTAGAAGGATTCCGAGAGGATTACGGTTTAATTCTAAGTTTCGTCGCGGTCCTTTCCAAAGATCAACATGATGCTCTCTTCACACTACTGCAGTTCTATGACCCTCCATTGAGGTGCTTCACATTCCCGGATTATGTTTTGGTCCCTACTTTGGAGGAGATTGCCAGTTTTCTCAGAATTCCCATCAAGTCACGGTTGCTATTCTACAGCTCGGAGTGTCTGCCCGATCTCAGCATGGTTGCTTCAACCACATATTTGAGGGAATCAGTTTTGAAGGCTAATATGTGTCAGAAGGGAGAAGTTAACGGTTTTCATCTGAGTTTCTTATTGGGAGAAGCAAAGAAGAAGCTTGAAGATGGTGACCAGAAGGGTTTCAATGCTGTGTTGGCTCTTTGTGTGTATGGGATTGTCTTGTTCCCTAATGTCGCCAAATTTATAGACGTAGATGCCGTACGCCTCTTCGTGTTGGGAAATCCAGTGCCGACCTTGCTGGGAGATTTCTTTCATTCAGTGCACCACAGGAATAAGAATAGAAAAGGAGGATTGTTGAATTGTTGTGCGCCTTTGTTCTATAAGTGGTTCAGTTCTCACCTACCCAAGTCAGGAGCATTCATTGATGTCAAGGACTCGTTGAGTTGGTCAAAGAGATTGATGGGGTTGAGAGCTGAAGATATTTCTTGGTGGTCTGACCGGAGTTTGCTTCAGGCAGATATTATTCACAGTTGTGGGAACTTCCCGAATGTTCCGTTGGTAGGAAGAAAAGGAGGAATCAACTATAATCCTTCTCTGGCAGTTAGACAGTTTGGATATGCCTTAAGAACTCCGCCGGTGGAAAAGGATGTGGAAGAGTCTCTGTTTTTCCATTCTTCGCCTGATTTGACGGTATCCCGTAAGGCAGCTGAGGCCTGGCTCAAGGTGATCAAGAAAGGAAGAATTGTTCTTGGGAAAGGAGATTGTAGAGCTTACCCTCAGTATGGAGAATGGCTTCAAGGAAGAATCGAAGAGTTTGGTCTACCGTTTCCTATTGAAGAACCCTTGTATTCACCTACTCTCGAGCAGTCAGCAACGGTGAGCCGAGAGGAGTATGACAAGTTGAAGAACACCACAGAAGGACTTCAAATCGAGAACTCGGAGTTAAGGGAGAAATTGCAAGACTGTATGCATCGATTCCATGAGTCAGAATATCAGAAGGAGGAAGCCGTCAAATTGCAAGAGGAAGCTGAAAGGAAATTTGCTGTGGAGGCGAATTTCTTCAGGAAGACAGACGAAGCCTTGAGATCATCCAGTTCTGAGTTGAGGCGAGTCAAGCAGCAGTTAATGGATGCTCGTGGTAAATTAGCTGGGTGGCAAGAGCGATGGGATGCATTTTCAACTTCTCGGAAGACAAAGGAGGAAGAGACGGTGGCTGAACTGACTGGTCAGATAGAGAAATTGAAGACTTTGCTGAAGGGGAAGAACCATGAGCTGCTGTGTACCCGATCAACTAATGGTTATATCACAGATCAACTTAATGAGGCTCAAGGATATATCGAAGAACTCAAGACGCTGGCAAGTTTGAAGAAATCCAGACTTGAAGAGGTATTTGGAGAAGATGATGGGAATTACTATGGAGAACACATCAACGAACTGGATAGGATCATTCGCAAGAGGAATCTGCTTATCCGGCATTTGACAGAATCTCCAGAGCATCCTGACACGGTGGCGCTACTGGATGAAGTGAGGAACGGTCCTTATGGGTTGCATACAGGAGGCTGATTTCTGATTTGCTTGTTCCTCTCTTTACTTACTGCTTTGGTGTTATGTAGTGATGATCCACAGGCTTGTTGTGGAGATCCTCCTTTGATGTATTTTTGGCTAAGGCCCTTTCCTTGAACTCATTTGTATGATGGTTTCCCTTTATTACATCTTGATCTCAGAAGTTTATCCATGACTCGGCCTTCTTGCACTACCCACCTGATGTGAGACTGGAATCAAGGGGGTAGAATACCTTTTGGAATTGATAAACATGTCATTACATTTACATATTCATTGTCATATCTTGCATAACAGGTACCGCTGCGGTGTTCTCATATTGTTTGGTGTTCCATTAGCAGGATAGCTGACTCAGGCATTCACCGATACGGTACCCGGAGGAATCAACAGAGAGCAATGGAAGGTGTACAAGCAGAGCTCGCTGAGATGAGGGCCCGCATGACCCAATTCATGGATGTGGTTCAAGGGGTGGCTCAGGGACAACAAGAGCTCAGGCAGATAATACAGGGGAATCCCCCTGCTCAACCAGAGACAGTGACTGATCCTCCAGCTGGAGAGGTTAACGGACCCAGTGGACCAGGGCCTATCCCGATCCCGCACGCCAACCCCGGTCAACAACCCGTTCATGATGATCAGGACGATCAGTTTCCCCCACTTCAGGAAGACTTTGGCATGGGTCATGGCGTAGACCCCATGTTCAGGAGATTGGAAGAGAGGTTGAAGGCAGTGGAAGGACAGAATCCTTTGGGAGTAGACGTTGCTGACTTAGGGCTGGTCCCAGGTGTGAGAGTGCCACCAAAATTCAAAGTCCCGGTCTTTGACAAGTACAAGGGCAACTCTTGCCCCAAGACTCACGTGCAAGCCTATTTCCGTAAAATGGTTGCATACTCTGATGACGAGAAGCTACTTATGTACTTCTTCCAGGACAGCCTAGCTGGGGCATCCTTGGAATGGTATATGAGACTGGACAGAGCCCACATCCGTTGCTGGAGGGATTTGGCGGAGGCCTTCGTGAAGCAGTATCAGTATAATGCAGACATGGCTCCGGACAGAACTCAACTTCAGAATCTGTCTCTTAAAAGCAATGAGTGCTTCAGGGAATACGCTCAACGCTGGAGGGAGACAGCTTCCCGTGTTCAGCCCCCTATGCTGGAGAAAGAAATGGCCAACATGTTCATGAATACGTTGCCTGGACCTTATCTGGAGCGCCTGGTGGGGTGCAATGCTTCCAACTTTGCTTATGTGGTCTCTACCGGAGAGAGGGTGGAGAATTACCTGAAGACCTGCAAGATCCAAAGTGGAGGAGGATCTTCGTCAGGGGTAAAAAAGTCGTTCGTTGGAGGACATAAGCAAAGAGAGGGGGGAGTGAATTCTTTGGCTTCCTATCAGAACAGAGGTGTTAGAAGGAATAATTTTCAGAATTATCATCAACAACCGTATGTTGCGGCGGTGACCATTCCAGCTGCAGTGCCACAACAACAACAACCACCGCAGCGTCAACCAGCTCAGTACCAACAGCAGCAACAACCGGGTAACAGACCCGCCTATCAACAGAGACAAAGGATGATGGACCGACATTTCGACACCCTTCCGATGTCGTACGCTCAGATGCTTTCTAGTCTTCAACAACTACAACTTGTGCAACTGCGCACTCTGGCTCCTCCTGTTGGTAGACTTCCGGTGGGTTATGACGCCAACGCTAGGTGTAGCTTCCACTCTGGGGCACCTGGCCACAATATTGAGAACTGCAAAGCTTTTAAGCACGTAGTTCAGGACCTCATAGATTCAAAGGCCATCGACCTTGCACCGGCTCCGAATGTCGTTAACAATCCCATGCCCCAGCATGGTGGTGCGAACGTTAACATGATAGAGGGAAAAGCCAAGTCCATTGAGGATGTGTTGAAGTTGAAGACTCCATTGTTGGATATCAAAGGATGCTTGCTGAAGGCCGATGTTTTCCCCGGTTGTGGGAAAGTTTGTTTGGATTGTGCTGCACAGGAGAAGGGTTGTTTGAAACTACAGCAAGGTATCCAGGCCTTGCTCGACAAGGGTATCCTCCAGGTTGAAGATTTGTCTGTCCAAGAGTTTGATGAAGAGGAAGAGGGGTTTGAAGGTGCTACTGAAGAGTTCCTAGATGTTGTTCCTGCTGATTCTGCAGTCCATGATGATGTATTTACTCTTTCCAATATGGTTGACTCTTTTGTATTTGAACTTGATTCCGATGTTTCGGATGTTTATGCTCCAACAAATGAGGTTTCTGAGTACGACTGTGACATTGCAACTATAACTATTTTCTATCCAACTAATCAGATCAGTGTGCCAGAAGCACAACCCGCGCCACCAGTGCGACGACCTACTATGACCATCACAACCCCTGGTCCTTTACCCTTCACCAGTGAAAGGGCCATTCCGTGGCATTATGGGGGGAGCGTGTATACGCACGATCATAAGGTGGAACGGCCACTGAAAGTAGAAGAGGGTCAGAAGCCTGAACTTGAAGGTCCCGCAGTGGATAATGTTGGTGGAATCTGGCGATTCACCAGGAGTGGTAGATTGCTCTCACCACCGGTTACCCAAGCTGATAATGCTGATGCTGTGGCGAAAACCAAAGGCAAGCAAGTCGTGAATGAGGGTACCTCTGCACCCCAAGATGGTTCTGAGCCCACTTTTGCAAAGGACGTGGACGAGTTTCTAAGAATCATAAAGAAAAGCGATTACAAGGTAGTCGATCAGTTGATTCAGACTCCGTCCAAGATATCCATTCTCTCACTCCTATTGTGTTCGGAGGCACACAGGGAGGCACTTCTGAAGGTTCTTAATGCTGCATATGTACCTCAGGAGATCTCGGTGAACCAACTAGAAGGGATCGTTGCCAATGTCCATACAAGCAACGGGTTGGGTTTTACTGATTCTGACTTAACACCAGCTGGACGCAATCATAACAAGGCTCTGCACATCTCATTGGAATGCAGAGACACCATGTTATCTCATGTTCTGGTGGATACAGGTTCCTCTCTCAATGTGCTACCCAAGAGGGCCCTGTCGAGGCTAGAAGTAGAGGGTTTAGTCTTGAAACCTTCAGATCTTATGGTGAGAGCCTTCGATGGTTCTAAGAGATCGGTGTTTGGAGAGGTAGAATTGCCAATTCTGATCGGATCACAAACCTTCAACACTGTCTTCTACGTGATGGATATCAGTCCTTCCTACAGTTGCCTGCTGGGTCGGCCTTGGATCCATAATGCTGGGGCAGTCTCTTCAACTCTACATCAGAAGATTAAGTTTCCGGTCAACGGACGAATTATCACCGTCTGTGGTGAAGAGGACATCCTGGTCAGTAACCTGTCTACATTCAAGTATGTAGAAGTAGAAGGTGAAATTCATGAGACTCTGTGTCAAGCTTTTGAGTCAGTTCAAGTCAAAGATGCAGCTCCGGTGGAAGAAGTTAAAGCGGGTGCCTCTATCTCATCCTTTAAGCAGGCACAGGCCGTGGTGGATTCAGGTGTTGCTCCCGGTTGGGGACGTCTGTTGGAATTACCAGTTAAGGAAGATAAGTTCGGGATTGGATACCAGCCAGCTCTGACTTCTACAACTTCAACACTTCAGGGGCCGATCACTTTCTCCAGTGCTGGCATCATTCAGTATGGTCAAGTCTCTGCAGTCAACGAAGAAGAGGGGGATAGTGACTGCGACATCGATAACTGGGTGCGTCCGAGAATCCCGGGTGAAGTCATCAACAATTGGTCTTCTGAAGAGATTATTCAAGTCACTCTTCTTGAAGAGTAATTTTCTTTGTTTATTCATGCATATCCAAGTCTTACGTTCCACCCAGGGCGTAACGACTCATTGTAGGGCCCGTCTATGTGACAATTGCATTTTTTTTATCATAAATAAAGGACGTCTTTTCGCATTCAAATATTTCGTTCCTTGTCTTTCTATTTTTTTGCAGTTTTTCAAAAAAAAAATAATAATAATAATAAAAAAAATGGCAATGTTTTGTTTAGTTTCCACATTTTTTTTCACACTCATAAGCACATACCATCACTCATGCAGATGCACATCACCGGATCCTATTGATAACGGTTCTGCTATGGCTCGCTTCGACTTTGAAAATCCAATCTTTCAAGCTGAAGAAGAGGATGATGAAGATTGTGAACTCCCTGAAGAACTTGTCAGGTTGTTGAAACAAGAGGAAAGGGTTATTCAACCGCATCAAGAGTTTGTTGAAGTGATTAATCTCGGCACCGAAGACGCCAAGAGAGAAATCAAGATAGGGGCTGCTTTAGAAGACAATGTGAAGAAAGGGCTGATTAAATTGCTGCAAGAATACATTGACATCTTCGCCTGGTCTTATCAGGACATGCCTGGGCTGGACACAGACATCGTGGTACACCGCTTGCCTCTCAAAGAAGGTTGTCCTCCAGTCAAGCAGAAGCTCAGAAGAACAAGACCAGAGATGGCTGTCAAGATAAAGGAAGAAGTGCAAAAGCAGTTGGATGCAGGGTTTCTAGCAGTCACCAATTATCCGCCATGGGTTGCAAACATCGTCCCAGTACCTAAGAAGGATGGAAAGGTACGGATGTGTGTCGACTATCGGGATCTGAACAGAGCTAGCCCTAAAGATGATTTCCCATTACCTCACATCGACGTTTTGGTGGATAATACAGCTCAGTTCTCGGTATTCTCCTTCATGGACGGCTTTTCTGGCTATAACCAAATCAAGATGGCACCAGAAGACATGGAAAAGACAACTTTCATAACCCCGTGGGGCACCTTCTGCTACAAGGTGATGCCGTTTGGTCTGAAAAATGCCGGAGCAACATATCAACGAGCTATGGTAACTCTGTTCCATGATATGATTCATCATGAAATCGAGGTTTATGTGGATGATATGATTGCCAAATCTCAGACAGAAGAAGAACATTTGGTGAATTTGCAGAAATTATTTGAGCGTTTGAGGAAATTCAAGCTGAGGCTTAATCCGAACAAGTGCACTTTCGGGGTGAGATCGGGAAAATTGCTGGGTTTTATTGTTAGCGGAAAAGGGATTGAGGTGGATCCCGACAAAGTAAAAGCAATACAGGAAATGCCTGAGCCAAGAACAGAGAAGCAAGTCCGTAGTTTCTTAGGGAGGTTGAACTACATTGCAAGGTTCATCTCTCACCTAACAACCACGTGTGAGCCAATTTTCAAATTGCTGAGGAAAGATCAGGCTATCAGGTGGAATGAAGATTGTCAAAGGGCTTTCGAGAAGATAAAAGAGTATCTACAGAAACCTCCGATCCTTATACCTCCAGTTCCTGGGAGACCTCTGATAATGTACCTATCAGTGACTGAGAACTCGATGGGGTGTGTATTGGGACAGCATGACGAGTCTGGTCGAAAAGAGCATGCCATATACTACCTTAGCAAAAAGTTTACCGACTGTGAAATCAAATATTCGCAGCTTGAGAAAACTTGCTGTGCTTTGGCCTGGGCTGCTCGCCGACTGAGGCAGTATATGTTGAACCATACTACCTTGTTGATTTCTAAGATGGATCCAGTGAAATACATATTCGAGAAGCCAGCTCTCACCGGAAGGGTCGCTCGTTGGCAAATGATTTTAACAGAGTATGATATTCAGTACACGTCGCAAAAGGCCATCAAAGGTAGTATTCTGTCAGACTACCTTGCCGAGCAGCCGATTGATGATTATGAGCCGATGAAGTTTGAATTCCCTGATGAAGACATCATGTTCCTCAAGATGAAAGACTGTGAAGAGCCAGTTGTTGAGGAGGGACCTGATCCAAACGAAAAGTGGACTTTGTTGTTTGATGGGGCTGTCAATACTAGAGGAAGTGGAATTGGTGCTGTCATTACAACTCCGAAAGGTGCCCACATACCTTTCACCGCTCGTTTGACTTTTGAGTGCACAAATAATGAAGCTGAGTACGAGGCCTGTATCTTGGGCATTGAGCAAGCCATTGATCTGAGAATCAAGACTCTGGACATCTTCGGAGATTCAGCTCTGGTGATTAATCAAGTGAATGGTGATTGGAATACTCTCCAGCCCACTCTGGTCCCCTACAGAGATTACACGAGAAGACTGTTGACTTTCTTCACAACGGTAAAATTGTATCATATACCTCGTGATGAGAACCAGATGGCAGACGCACTTGCTACTCTATCCTCCATGATCAAGGTAATTCGTTGGAACCATGCTCCCAGGATCGATGTGATGCGCCTTGACAGGGCCGCGTATGTGTTTGCTGCTGAACTGGTAGTCGATGACAAGCCCTGGTATCACGATATCAAGTGCTTTCTGAAGAATCAAGAGTACCCTGCAGGGGCATCCAACAATGACAGAAAGACTTTGAGAAGATTGGCAGGTAGTTTCTTCTTGAACAAAGACGATGTGTTGTATAAGAGGAACTTCGACATGGTTTTGCTCAGATGTGTGGACAGACACGAGGCGGACATGTTAATGCAGGAAGTTCATGAAGGTTCCTTCGGTACTCATGCCGGTGGACATGCAATGGCTAAGAAATTGTTGAGAGCGGGTTATTATTGGATGACCATGGAATCAGATTGTTTCAAGTATGCTCGGAAGTGTCATAAATGCCAGATTTATGCTGATAAGGTGCATGTACCGCCGAATCCTCTGAATGTGATGTCTTCGCCGTGGCCGTTTGCTATGTGGGGCATTGACATGATTGGAAAGATTGAGCCGACTGCTTCCAATGGGCATCGCTTCATCCTTGTTGCCATCGACTATTTCACCAAGTGGGTCGAAGCAGCGTCATTTGCGAATGTCACCAGACATGTGGTTGCCCGTTTCATCAAGAAAGAAATCATTTGTCGCTATGGGATTCCCGAAAGAATCATTACTGATAATGGTTCTAATCTCAACAACAAAATGATGAAGGAGTTGTGTCAGAACTTCAACATTCAGCATCACAATTCTTCCCCTTACCGCCCTAAGATGAACGGCGCTGTTGAGGCAGCAAATAAGAACATAAAGAAGATTGTGCAGAAGATGGTCGTCACGTACAGAGATTGGCATGAGATGCTACCTTTCGCCTTGCATGGGTACCGTACTTCAGTACGTACGTCGACCGGGGCAACCCCTTACTCCCTGGTGTATGGTATGGAAACAGTCCTACCTGTTGAAGTGGAGATTCCTTCTCTAAGAGTCTTGTTGGATGTCAAGTTAGATGAAGCTGAATGGATTCGAACAAGGTTCAACGAGTTGAGTCTTATCGAAGAGAAGCGAATGGCAGCCATTTGTCATGGGCAGTTGTATCAGAGTCGGATGAAGAGAGCTTTTGATCAGAAGGTGCGTCCTCGTTGTTTCCAAGTCGGAGATTTAGTGTTGAAAAGGATCCTTCCTCCTCAGACAGATCACAGGGGCAAGTGGACTCCTAACTATGATGGACCGTATATTGTCACCAAGGTTTTTGATGGTGGGGCCTTAATGCTTGCAACTATGGAGGGCGAAGACTTCGCTTCCCCTGTGAACTCAGACGCAGTTAAAAAATACTTCGCATAAAATAGACCCGCTGGACAGTAAAAAGAATAGTCCAGGCAAAAATGGGCATCCCGGCGAACCAAGAAAATGGAAAGGTTCGGGCAAAAATTAGGGATCAAAAAATAAAAAAAAGATTGTACACCCGGTAAGTTGAAAACCTGAAAAGGCAACTTAGGCAAAAATGGGTATCCCGGTGGATCGAAAACCCGAAAAGGGCGATCCAGGCAAAAGTTAGGGATTAAGCGAATGACTGCGTTCTGAGTAGCTCTGAATCTCATCTCGTGCCAATGACTGGAAATTTTTGAAGGATAGGAAACAATCCAATCACTCTTTCAGAAAGCTGATCATCTGGAGGATCTTGAAGACGGGCAAGTCATAGCAGAATTGGAACCCAATAGAAATCCACTTCACATTGCCATTAGATTAATTTTTGTTTTATCTATTGTGCGATTACCTCTTTCCAGGGATTGCCTCTTAATGTAAATGCCTATTCAGAGGCCATTCAATCAATAAAATCATGTTATTCAGTATATCTCTGTTTTCATTTTCATTTTACTGTTTTGTTTGCAAAAATGACGTCCGAATTTTTGATAAACATTGCATCATGACACATAAGGGCTTTACAGGTACATGCTCAATAAACATTTAAAATTGCTGTAAATTTTAAGTGCTTTGGATCGTCTATTCAGAACAGATACCCTCGGGGCATTTCCTTAAAATCCCCTTGCAGATGATCGTGAATATCTTCCCCAGTGAAGTCGCCAACAGACAAATTCGGTGTCTTATCCCTGCAGAGCTGATCAGAGCGTTGGATTCTTCAATCCCCAGCAGTTTCTCACCACCGTACTTCCCCAAGCGGTTGTTTCAGGACATACACTCCCCAGTAGAGTTGACAGTGCCAGACTATATATCCCCAGCGGAGTTGACAGCGCCAGACTGTATCTTTCCAGCAGAAGTGGCTGCTCCTTAGAGTTCGATGCCAGATCGATAGTCCCAATGCCAGATCCATGGGTTCTTTTCTTGAAGCAGAACCTCGGTACCGTATCAGTGTTTGCTCCCCCTGCTGAGTCATCTCTCGCAAATCGTGGTTGCCAAAACCATTGTAGCTTTCCTCAGCAGCAGGCTTCCAATGCCATTCTTTCCCCGATCAGAGTCTCGGTATGGCCAGAACACCGCATGGCTAGTCATCTCCCCACAGAGTTCTTTGCGCTGTGCATCTCCAACAGCCTTGCCAGAGCCCAGAAGATGGTGATCGTTTCCCCAGCAGATCCCTTGCCTCAGCTTGGCATTCTACCCAGCATTTCGCATCCCTGCATGTAGAATCATATTGCATTGCATCATTCCAAATCGCGTAGCATTTCCATTTTCATGGAGCATTACGCCATTGAAAAATTCAAACATACGCATGTAAGCATAAAACATTCTCGGTATCCCAAGTGATAAGCTAGAAGTTGTTTCCAGTACTCAGACTGAAGATTGTTCATGACTTAACTTTGTGTCATTGGCCCAGGCGCCGCCTCTATTATCATTCCCTAATTCTGCCAATGCTGACAGGCATGAAGTTTTCCGGTATCCAGACCGAAGTGGCGTTCAGGCCAGTTTTCCGGTGTCCAGACCGAAGTGGCGTTCAGGCCAGTTTTCCGGTATCCAGACCGAAGTGGCGTTCAGGCCAGTTTTCCGGTGTCCAGACCGAAGTGGCGTTCAGGCCAGTTTTCCGGTATCCAGACCGAAGTGGCGTTCAGGCCAGTTTTCCGGTATCCAGACCGAAGTGGCATTCAGGCCAGTTTTCCGGTATCCAGACCGAAGTGGCATTCAGGCCAGTTTTCCGGTATCCAGACCGAAGTGGCGTTCAGGCCAGTTTTCCGGTATCCAGACCGAAGTGGCATTCAGGCCAGTTTTCCGATATTCAGATCGAAGTCCTTTCCAGTATTCAGACTGATGAGCGGCATTCCGGCCATGGTTATTTCTGTGTTACCATTTATTTTGGTATGCAAGTTAACATTCTTTATTCAGACTGACTCTCACCGTACCAGACGGATTCTTCTTTCAAGACCACCTCTTTGCCGATTCTGACAGACATTGTTACTTCATTTCACTTCAGTGCAAATTTTTGGGCTTTTATTGTATTCAATCCCTTGATACCTCGAAAGCACGAAAGCAGCTGTCATCTTCCTTCCGGGTCTCCAGTTGATTGAATAGGGGCAGCTGTAATACCCCAAAATTTACCCTTCAGTTTTTCCAAAAAAAAAAAAAAAAAAAAAAAAATAAATAAATAATAATAAAATATAACAAATTTTGGGTCTCCCTCATTCCAAGCCCACAAGTCCACGAAAATCAGCTATAAATATAAGAGTTTCAGTAGGGTTTCAGACACTTGGAAATTCCCTGAGAAATAGACTTGGAGTTCACGTGGAGTTTCAAACCTAGGAACTACTCTGCAGCAACCTTCGGGCAGCCCTGAGAAGTTCATTCCGCCTCGCGCAAACCCTAAACGTTACTTCGCCAATCCGGCCTTGCCTTCCAATTTTAACAGGTCTCTCATCAGGTATGCCTCTGTTCCTATTACTCTATGCCTCGGGTTGAATACTGAATATATGAGGTAACCTCAGGCTTGGCCCACAGGGTTATATTTGTGTATGAATATGTGATTTATGCCTTGACTGTTTAACAATTTCGTTTATGAGGTGAATGCCATAGGATCTGGAATCTTTAACATCGTGCAGGTACCAATGGAAAATCCAAATCCCGCAGGTGCTCGCTAGCCGCTTCGCTAGGCGAGCACGCAGCGAAGCTTCGTTAGGCTTTCGCTAGGCGAAGCAGTCGCGAATGTGACAGTATCTTGCTTTATTCCGTTTTGTTCTAACCTGTTCTTTGTGTTGCCATGGCCTTGTTATCTTTTGATTTCAATCCTGTTTGCCTAACCCCTTTTGTTGAGTTTTTGTGAGGGCTCACATATTCTCGCAGGGATACCCTCCGGAGGTTTATTCCGATTTCCCGTACTGATTGGTTTTCTTTGATGGCATCAGCTTGGGAGAATCTCAGGGTTGCTTATCCTTTAATTGCTGTAACTTCGGATCTTGATCCGTGTGGTATTTTACTTCTTCCCTTTTATTTCTACGGTTTCTTAGCTGGAAGACCTCGATAGGAGGCAATGTTTGAGCCCCTTGGTGGCATTTTTTCTATTTCAAGATATATGTTTTGTGTGATGTGATTGTTTCCCCATAGGATGCGAGGCTTCGCATAGTCTCCCGTTTGCATGCCAATTTAGGTAGCACTGTTCCTCCGCCTAGGACTTCCTCTTTGCAGGCGCGTTCCTACAACGCAAACAAAACCTAAAACCCAAAGCAACACGTTTACTCCTTCTACTACAGGCGAGTAAGTCTCCAAAGGTCGAGCATCCGGTAGATTGCGTAGTAACGTTGTTCACCCCGTAACATAATCCATAACCCCGTAGTTAGTCGAACTACGGCTTGCTCTGATTCTCATTCCAGATGAGATACGTAGGCATAAGACGCGACGTCTTAGCGAGCACAATTACCCCCAACCCATAGGTCAGCCGAGCTACGAAGACTCTGATTCTCATATTCAGATGAGATACGTATGCAGTGGATGCGACATCCGCGCGAGTCATTTCTCTTAACCTTTTTAGTAAATAGCACATTAGGCAAAACCATACCCTTTAAACAGAAACCGCATAAGTGGATCCCGTAGAGTACTACGGATGCGTAGGGGTGCTAATACCTTCCCTTCGCATAACCGACTCCCGAACCCAAGATTTGGTTGCGAGACCTTGTCTTTTTTCTTTCCTATTTTCAGGTTTACTTCGAGCGTTTCCTTTCCCTCCTTTGGGATAAATAACGCACGGTGGCGACTCTCCTGTCTTTTTTCTTCGCCGGTTGTCTTTTTTCGCACTGTATTTTTTCAGGTTGCGACACATATGTTTATGTAACACTCCATATACCAATCCAAACTATGGCTGAATCAACCACCAACACGACTACTCCAACTCCTTCTGAACCAATAATAATAACCACTGCCCTAGTATCCATAATAATTATACCATCAACACTACTCTCCCAAATCCTAAATTCAATTACCACATCTTAACCAACACCACCACCAACATCTGAACAAACACCACTACCACCGCCAACTTCTGAACCAACTCCAAATGACCTTCAACCTATGGAAACAGAATAATGGTCTTATGGTTCTGTCTTTTTCATACCAACCTCAATGACCCTCACAATCCCAGAAATTTATGCCTTTCCAGAAGACATGTCTACTCCACCAAATTTATCCCCTCAACCTATCGTTGATGAACCTATCATTGACACCTTCATGGAACGAATCAGAAACAATGAACCATCCACCCCTGATTCTTTTGACCAAATTATAAACACCCTTTCTAACCAAACCATTGAAATTTATTCTGATTCTGAGATAAAATTTGAATCTAACTTTATCACAGACCCTAAGGAAATATATGATTTTGTTAGACAGTTCGAGTCATAGGAAAATGAACGTCTCCACTATGTAGTACAAGATTTCACAAAATGTGTCAGCTCTGAGTGATGCTGCCTGAGTTGGCCTCAGAAGGTGGATGAACTCACGCTTTAAGAGCTCAAGGAACTTTGTTAAGTAGGTGCTCATAGAAGATTCAGTGACAAGACAACTGAATACTTAGAGCCTCTTGTGGACCTTTTCTCCCCAAGAAGTCCTATAAGACAACGTCATCCTCCTGAAACTAAAATCCCAGTAGTTCTGACTGCTGAAGAAGAAGAAGAAGTTGAAGCATATGTTATTGTTACTCCTCCTCCCACACTTGGAATTGTGGTTGAAAAAGAAACTGAAACTGAAGTGGAAGTTCCTCCTCCTACTCAAGAAACTGCAATAGTAACATCTTTTGGAACACATCAATTTGTGGAAGCTGAAAGCTCTGGTTCTGAACTCATTTCTCTAGATCTGAAAACTCTGCAAGAGTTGAAGCAAGAGAATGAAATTATAAAGACTCGTCTGGGCAAACAAGATGATATGTTCAAGGAACAAGCTGAAACGAACAACAAGATTGAAGGGATTCTTCATACTATCTTATCTAGACTATCACCCCCTTCTTAAACCTTAGTTTTTAAAACTTGGTGCTTTCCTAGCTTTTAACTTTTTTATCATTTCTAACTCTGTATCTTATGCATTATTCAATGAAATGAAGTTTTGTTTTGTTTTTACTTTGTCTATTTTCTTTCTTTTTGATTGATGACAAAATGGGGGGAAGAGTAATATGATTTTGATAAATACTTATTTCCTTTCTGACACCCAACATTTGTCTTTAATGTTAGGAAGTTATTTCTTTCATGTTGATTGGGATATTTTATATGTTAAGATTATTTTAAAGTCTTAAATTTCGAGGGAGCCTGCAAACCTAACTCTGAAATTCTAAGATGAAAAATAATTTTAATAGTATAAAATTCAGAGGGAGCTTACAAACCTCATTCTTATGTTTTTATGTGATTTAACCAAGTAAAAGTTGTTCATCAAAATTTATGGTTTTGTCATCATCAAAAAGGGGGAGATTGTAAGAATAAGATTTGGTTATGCATCTAGCCTTATGTTTTGATGATAAAAATTCATAGACTCTTAGAGAATAACTTTGTACCCTAATCAATTTGTTTAGTGTACAAATAGTAGACTCAAGTTCTGAATCTGAATCAATGACATGTGATGTCATCAGATCCTAAACCTAGTGCACTCTGAATCTGAGATTCATGGTTTACAAGATATTCAAGCTATCGATTGTGTACTTCAACGTTTCTGACTATACGCTCATCTAAAGCTTTGAAACTCTAATGCTTTTAACGCTGATATGCTCTGAAGCATTATTCTGTCAACACTCTGAACTGTGTCACCAGACTCTGAAGACCAGGTTCTTATGAACTATGTCAAGACTCTGAAGACAAAGGTTCTGAAGTTTCTTTCAACTAGATTCTTAATATTCTCTTATGCATACTTCATCACCTATCTATCAGAAGCCCCTAAATATTGCATATAAGATCAAAAGGTTTTAGGTAAGGAAAGCAGTACACAGTACAAGATCAAATATTCCATCCACTCATTGATTTTGTGGGCTAAGGATTATACTATTGTACCAGATTGCCTCTCATTTTCACAAGACATTATGAAAATATACAACTGCATTTTAATATTCCAATTCTACCTTCCAACGGATCTTTTCATTGCCTATATAAAGGAGACTTAGAAGAATGAACAGTGCTAATTCACGCTATTACACACTATGCTATACAACTCATCATCTACGTGAACAATGTACTTGTGAAATACTTTGAGAGAAAAGAAAACATACACTAGAACTTTTGTTCATACTCTTACTAGAATAATTTATGTGAGAAACTTGTATTCATTTGTGTATTCTACTTTTTGAGAAGCACTTTTTAAACACACAATTATATTTCAATTTGTTTAATTGCATTTTCCTTGAGTGAATAGGGTTTAGTCAGAATACTCAAGAAGACATTTATTGTAGGTCTTTGTGTTTTAATCAGTTTGGTTATAGTGAATTAAGTCCTCGCTGATAAGGCAAAATCATTTTGGCGGGTGGATTGGAGGTAACTTTGTTAACAATGAACTAGTATAAAAATAATTGTTTCATTATTTTTATTCTTTGTTCTCTATTGGTAGTGTTGGTTAAAAAAGTTTTCTTTTTTAGAAACCAAATTTAAACCACTTTTCTTGTGTTTCTTGTCACCTTTAATAAATATTTACGATATATAATGAAAATAACTAATTTTCTTATAGAATCGTTAGAAAAAATTGTCATTTCATTTTGGGTATGGTAATTAGTGGTTGAACAACTTCCTCTTGTGCTCGCACCACCTAATATAACTCTTTTAGACAACTCATTAACTTCATTTGTAACTGGTTTGACAGTTACACCCATCGATGCCAATTTCTACAACATAAAAAGAACAATAACATGCAATGCATAAACATTATTTATCCTACAACAATGAAAAATATAATCAATATACAAAACACTATTTTCACACAACACATAAAGTTCTTCCCACTCTTGTACATTTCACGCTCATGTGCTAATTCATCTTGCAACTTCTTACTGTACATCTCCTCAAACTCTTTCTTTTCAGATTTATGATCTTGTGCTAATTTATCTTTCAACTCTTTCTTTTGGGATTCGCAATATTGTGCTATTTTTTTCCAACTCTTTCTTTTGGACTTTCTGTTCATGTGCTAACTTCTTATCAACGAGCTCGTATATCTCTTTCTTTTGCAATTATCTAGTCTTTATCGATTAACCAAAGAATAATACCAGGTTGATGCCTTCTCCAACATTACATACACAACCATCATACTCCATCTTTCTGATTGCTTCTACTAATATATCATGTCTTTTTTGTGGAACAAAAGAACCTTCATTGGCCATATCAACCAACAAATCCTAGACAACATGAATAATATATCATTACCAAAGCGATTTAAATTACACACAACAAATCCTATATTTAATATTATAATTCACAAAAAAAAATCTACTTACAATTTTCTCAACAACTGCATGTGAGGCATCTGAAGTGAACTTTCTAGTTGGTCTTATTTGAGCCCAATTTGACAACAAGGCCACAACGTCATTGTTTTCGAGAAAAACAACAAGGTTAGAGGAACCTTATGGATAATTGGTTACTTGCGCTTATGGATTGTTCAACCGTGTTCAAAAACAGAAACCCCAATGGGCTTTGAAGTTGGGGCTTGTTGTTGTTTAAGGAGGAGATTTCCATTGTAAAGACTAATACTCTGCACAATCAAGCTAGACATATTTATTTGTTTGGTCCTATTTGTTTTTGTTGTAATACTCTATTATTGAGTCATATTCCTATGTTAAGGAATAAAGTATTTTGAGTTATAATTTTCTTCCATCATTTTAAAACTATTGTAATTGTCCAAACACTTAAGAGAGTGTTTGAGTGAAAGTCAGATGGGTCTAATATTTAGGGGGAGTCCTTAATAAAAATTCACAAGTAGTATTAGGATAATTTACATTGAACTAGGAGAGTTTAAATCAGATCAATCTGTACTTCTAACTATTAAGAGTGAATTTCCTTTCTTAGGTTAATGCCCTCTAGACGTAGGTGGCTTTGCACTGAACTGCGTTACCAATTCCTATGTCCTTTAAGTTATTTTTATTATTTTACTTATTACATACTACTCTTGTCATACACATTGTTATGGCATTGTGTCTGATATCTTGGCATTCAACGAACAAAATTTTAAATATGATACTCAATTCATAACTAACTTTATCCCCATTATTCAAAAACTGACATTGTGTCTGCTAACCTTGCAGACCCACCTCGCACAACCGCGCTAAAGCAACATGCACCACTGCATCGAAGACCTGCACCAACAATATTGGTTCCACGAGGGAACAAGCAGCAATCACAAGTCAGATGTGCCATTATTCTCATTCTTTCATCTTCCTTAATCTAAACACCATCATCTTCCTTTTTTCACATGTTATTAGTCTCTCTATCTCTCACGTTCTAGGTTATATTTATTGGTGTATCTAAGTTCATATTTTTTTAGATTATGTTTATTGACTAAGTAACTTCAAACACAAGAGTGGAGGTAAATTGTGGTATAAATTTTGTTTCGCAACTTTAAAAGGCAAAAGAAGCTTTAAGGTTGATTTTAGAATATAGGAAAGAGATTAAGAGATGTACAAGAAAAAAATATAAAAGTAAATAAATAAGAGATCAGAAAAGAACACATTAATACTCATCCTAGTTCAGCCTAAAACCATGAGATTTATGTTCAGTCTCCAAGGATGAAATGAAACTGAACCTTCACCCCGAAATTTGCTCATAAGTTAGGTCTATAAGTATCCAAATCTCTAAGTTTATTTTACAAACATGGTTCATAAAATTGGAGAAAATATATGTTTTATAAATTCAAGACACCTAAAATCCTCTTATGATCACACATATGAGTATGGTTCATCTAATTGTATTGATCACAGGTACCCATTTTTTCAGAAAGCATTAAAAGAAAGTCTACAAAGTATAATGGCTTAAATACCAAAGACATTTCCATACGAATTTTGCTATTGGTCCAACATTCTACACACTTTAACACATTAATACTAATTCAATTTTAATGAATATTATGATACAAATCTCTTTAACACATTAATACTAATTCAATTTTAATGACATTTATGATACAAAGGAAAGGTAATTTTTTTTTACAAACAGAAACCTAACTCATATCATTAACCAAATAATGTTAAATACAAGGAGGAACCACATGAATTAAATTACTCCTAGACCGAGAATCGCCCGCCTTATCTAAAGAGTGAGCAACCGTATTCGCTTGGCGCTTGACAAACTTTATCTCAAAGTTAGGATAAGACTGTAACAAATTGTGGATAGACAAAATAATAAAACTAAACTCATAAATGTCATTATTATTAGACCAAATTGCTTGAGTCACTCTTTGGGAGTCACTTTCAAAAGTAACATTTTTCAATTGAATTGTTATAACACCATGAGTTGCCTCTTTGAGAGCCAAAGCTTCTGCTTCTAGAATTGGATGGAGACCGAAGTCCCATGCTACACCTGTAAAGACAAATATATCCAAATTATCTCTCACACGCCAACCCCTATTTGTAGTGCCACTAATTATGTTAAAACCCGCACTTACTTTGCATTTCAACCTCCCTTCTTTTAGAGGACACCATGTTGTTAGAGAAGGCTGGGCATTCTCTCTATCCTGGCTCTCTTGAGCTATAAACCAATCATGCCAATTATAATAAGTCTGTCAACCAAGTTTAGATGCTTGTTCTTGCTCATTATTCGAAATCAGATTATTTCTATTCTTCCATATCACATCTAACATAACTTCTACTCTTCCTATCGTCTTTTTATCCTCATGAATACAAATATCGAGGATCAAAGATTTAGCATCATCAAAAGAATGTAAACGGGTTTCAATAATATGTGAAGAACTTATTTCCCGCTAAAGAGAACATGCCAGTCATCTTCTATAAAATTCTCACAAAACTGACATTCTGAAGGACATTGAACATGATGTTGTCTGAGTCTCAATCTAGTCGGTAGGTAGTCCCTACATATTCCTTTGAGACTTCCGCCATAATCTATAACCAGATCTCACATTATAACATCCACTTTGCTCTTCTTTCCAATTCCACTTGTCTTCCCCTACTTCTTCAACTAATGGGACTTGAAGGATGTCCTCCGCCACTACATATCAAACATTTCTCTTATCACATGATCATTTTATTGTTTAACATTAGGTAATAAGAGGTTATAAACAGTAATGTCGTATGCACCTTATCTTTGAGGACCATTCAAACACCCATCTTTTTTGCCTCGAAGCCAAGGTGCATTCATCACTATAATGTTACTACCATCTCCAATACTCCAACTGCAACCAAGAGTTAGGATTTTCCTAGCTTGTGAAAGGCTTCTCCAGACAAAACTTGGATTATTACCTAGATTAGATTCAAAGAAAGATGTTCTAAGAAAGTACCTTGCTTTGTAGATTATGGATACAAGAGATTGTGGTTTTGTCAAAAGATACCACCCTCGTTTAGCCACCATAGCCAAATCAAAGGCTCGAAGATCTCAGAAGCCCCCCCCCCCTCCCCTCATTCTTGGTACCTATCAAATTATCCCATGATATCCACCTGATACCTCTATTATTATTACCCTCACCCCACCAAAAGGAATTAAGCTTCTTGTCAATGTCGTTCACAGTTAAATTGGATAGGATGAAGATACTCAGAATATAATTCAGAATAGATTGGAGGATTGTTTTAATCATTATTTATTTCCCCGCTTTTGATATCGACCTTACCCATCATAATTAATCTTCTTCTAAATTATATCATTTACATAGGCAAAGGTATCCTTCTTACTCCTTCCTATCAAAGAAGGGAGACTCAAATAGGTCATCGTTCCTAGATAATGTCAGACTCCCATTATGCTAGCAAGATCCTCCTAAGCTGGTATACTAATATTCCTACTAAAAAACACCTCAGACTTAGCCAAATTAAATTCTTGACCTGAAGCTTCAGCATATGTTTTAAGAATTTCCATGATATTATGCACCTCGGATAAATTAGCCCTGTAAAAAAGAAAATAGTCATCAGCAAAAACCATGTGGGACGCACTAGGTGCCCCTCTAGAAAGCTAAACTCCGTGAATATCCCCCCGAGCAACAAGACCCTTCATAAGAGCCGATAAACCTTCTGTGATAAGTATAAAGAGATATAGAGACAGTGGGTCCCCTTGTCTCAATCCTCTTCCTGGATGTATGGGTCCAACATTATTCGCATTTACAAGAATAAAATAACTCACCGACGTAACACATATAATCATCCACTGAATCCACCTTTCCGCAACACCCAATCTATGAAGCATCCCTCTCAAGAAACCCCAATCCACTCTATCATACGCCTTACTGATATCAATCTTTAGAGCCAACTGAGTAGTATTACCTTTAGTCCTTCTCTTAAGGGCATGTATAACCTCGAAAGCGATCACAACATAATCAAGGATAGACCGCCCTTCAACAAACACTGATTGTTCCTCCTTTGTACACTTATCCAGATACTTTTTTAACCTGTTAGAGAGGAGTTTAGAAACAATTTTGTATGCTACACTGCACAAAGAGATATGATGCAAATCCGTCATGTTCTTAGGGTTCCCACACTTAAGAATTAGACATATATTAGTATCATTAAGTGTAGGTAGAAGGAAACCTCTTTCTAACCAAATATTCACCTCTGTAAGAATATCATCACCACGCAAGTTCCAAAAGTTCTGGTAGAAAGCCGGGTTGAGACCATCCGGATCGGGAGACTTGTCTGGGTGCATCTAAATTAATGTGTCGTACAGTTCCTCTTTCGATATTAGCGATATTAACCTTTCATTGTTGACATTGGCTATCACCGGTTGAATCAAGCTTAACATTGGCTCATAAACACCTGCCTTAGCTTCATACAACTTGTCAAAATACATTTTTGCGATTCCACACATTCCTTCTTGGTCTCCGGTCTCCTCTCCCGCTTCGTTCTTAAGCATGTTCAATTTATGAAAGTTCTGACGCGCCATAGCTGACCAGTGAATGAATTTCATATTAAGATCAACGTCGCATAACTAATGCATATCCGCTCTTCGTCTCCAGTAGGTCTCCTTTATAATGAGCACTTTGTTGTATTCCTTATGATCCTCCTAGAAGTGAGCTACAACTGTCGGTTCATTACTGTTGCGATAGACCTCTAACTTCTCCCTAAGCCCCGCCAATTCCTCCTTATTCTTCCTAATTCTCTCCATATTCCATCATTCCATTTCTATTTGTGCAAGCTGAGATGCGTTTTTATAACAACATAGTTCTCATCAAAGTTCCAATTTTCAAACTTTAAGCTTCTTCTTTTATGATGGCTTTGCACTGCATCACAACATAACATAATCGGACTATAATCTGAATGAGTGGCTATTAAGTTGACTATCTTAACATTAGGGAATAAGTTAAGCCATTCCTAATTAGCAAGAGATATGTCCAACCTTTCCTTAATCACGTGATATGTGCCTCGACTTTTGATCCAACTAAACAGGTGTCCTTCAAGGGGATGTCGGTAAGGTCATAATCACTAACAACTTGTTGAAACCTAGTACACAACCAATTGGGATGAAGGTTTAAGCCTTATTTATCATGTTGGGATAACAAGTCACTAAAATCTCCTATAATACACCACAGAATACTCGACATATTGTGAATATCTCATAGCATATCCCATGCCTATCTTCTTCTAGCTCTCTCAGAAAAATCGTAATAGCAAGTAAGTAGTCACTATCCCTTCATATCATCTTGCACTAGAATATTAATGAAGTTTTTGGTGAAATTTGAGATGCTACACCTATGCCTATTCTTCCATATTACAGCGATACCGCTACTCCTACCCACGATGTCAACGGTCAAACAAGCTTCAAACTTTAACATAACACGAATGTGTTCCAATTTCTGAATACTAGTTAATATCTCTGATAGAAATAGAATATTTGGATGGTGTTGATGAGCCAAAGTACGCAGATTAGGAATCTACTACTTTTCATAAAATTAACCACCATTAAAAAGGAGATCTATAACAAATGTTAGACTTAAATACCACACACATGTCCTTACCAATCATGCAAATTTCTATAGAATTATGTATTCTTAGTCCAACTTTCTACACACTTTAACATACCAACCGATGCTAATTCAATTTCAAATAAATTATGTTAAAAGAACTTGAAAACCATGTTTCATTGCTTTGACTTCCCTTTTCCTTAGTACTCTTCCACTGTAGTCGTTTTACTTTTTAACTAATCTCGATGGCTCCTCGATCGGTCAAAGTTGTAGTCATCGGAGCCGGAGTCTCCGGCCTCATCGCCTCCAGGGATCTTCATCAGTAAGGCCACACCGTCGTTTTTTTTAAGAAAAAAAACATGTCGGAGGAACCTGGGTTTACGACCCTAAAACAGATTCTGATCCTCTCAACATAGACCTAGCCTGATAAATCATTCACAACAACGTATACCTCTCTATATGCACCAATCTTCCAAGGCCAATGATGGGATTCCTAGACTGTTGCATAGATCGCTGACAAAGGGGGAGACATGTATTTAGGGGGAGAAACGTAATTGATTTTGATATACCTATATTCGTGAATCAGAATTTAAATATTTTTTAATGTTTCTGATTACAACTACTTCGAAGAATAATTTGTTATCTATCTTTCAAGGAGAAGTCAAAAACATTAGAAGCTCTTGAAGTTTTTCATATCAGAACTTAAGTTACCAGTTTTTGAAGAAATGGTCTACTCTTTGAGTCTGAAGCTTTAACTTTGCTGTTTGACAAAGATTTCAACCAGGAATCATAACTAAGCATCAAGTTCGGAGGAATTGTGAATTCTGTGTTAATCAGAATTGATTTAACTAGGTCCTAAGGTTTATAACAAGGCTTTAAAGCTCTTTAAGAAGAATTTGTAGCCAGACTCTGAAACTCTTTCAAAGAGAACATGGCTCAGAGGCTTCTTCAAAATAGTTCAACCAAGCTTCTGAAGTGAAATCCATCATAATTTTGATTTTGACAACCAGTGTTCTGGATAAGTTCAAGCAACTTCTGAAGATAGACCAAATTCCAATGGAAATCACTCTGGCACTTCAAAAAGGTTAATCAGGAAAATGACTTTTCATTCTGATTTTATCTTTTTAGGATTATACATTTCAGGGGGAGATTTGTGCTTCTATTAAGATGTATCTTTCTGTGATTATCCTGTACAAAACTGTTTATCAAAATACATGTTTTTCTCATCATAAAAAAGGGGGAGATTATTAGAACAAGATTTGGTTCTGCATCTATACCTTGAGCTTTGATGATAACAATGTTGTATTTGTGTGAGAACAATTTTGGTACATAATGGTTTGTTATTTTGTAGCTTTAACATCCAGTTTTTATTCTGAGTATATGACGTGCAACATCATCAGTTTCTTAACATTTTTTCTGAATTCTGCTTATGCACTAATCACTCATGAGAAGTTCTGAAAGATGTAAAGTTGTTGTTGCAATGTTCTTTTTGCTTATGTACTGATTCACTCCTGAGAAGTTCCAGGAAGATGCTATGTTTCTGCTACAATGTTCTTTTTGCTTATGCTTCTGGATGTGACTCTGATTGTCAAGCTTATGAAGAATGACAAGCTTTTGAAGTTTTGTTACTTAGCTGAAGATTCTAAAGATCTCAATCCAGACGTTGAGCCGAAGATTCTGAAGATATCAAGCCAGACTACTGACACTGTCAAGGTTCTGACTGAAGATTCTGAAGTTTCTGAATCTAGCTGTATGTTTCTTCATTTCATGTTTCATCTTTTTTCATCAGAAGCCAGTGGATTTAAAGATAAAATCAAAATGGATACGATCAAATAGTACATGGTACAAATCAAATATTCCTTCCACTACCTGATATCATGGGCAAAGGACAGTACTATTCTTCCCACATGTCACTAATCCGTTAGTGGATAACTACATTTTTATTATTCCGAATTTTCCCTCAAACGGTTCCTTTTTCATACTATATAAAGAGGACTTGGAGACTTGAAGAAAAAACTATTGCAACAATTTTACAAGACTATTTCTACGTGAAAAAGCTCTAAACTTTGTGCATACTTTTCTTTTAAGTGTTTGTATTTCATTTGTATAAAATCTGCTTGTGTAGAAGCAACTTATAAACACAAAACCTTTGTTCAAACATGTTGTTTGTGATTCCTTGAGGAAACTAGGTTTTAGTCGGATCCTTGAGAAGACAAAGAAAGTTGTTCTTTTTTATTTTCCTTAAGAAGACTATGGTATAATCAGATTCTTGAGAAGACAAAGAAGGTTATTCTTTGTGACTTTTGTAATCAGTTGATTATAGTGGATTAAATCCTTGTGTATAGGGCGAAATCATCTTGACGGGTGGTCTGGAGTAACTTTGAGTTTCAAGCGAACCAGTATAAAAATACTTGTGTTTTTTTATCTCTTTGTTCTTAGTATTGTGTGGTGTTTTTTGAGTTGGTAAAAAACTTTAGTATTGTTCTTAGAAGTGTCCCTTCAGTTTTCCTGTTTAAATGATAATGATGATGTCTGTCGTCGTCATCATTGTCATGTAACGTCTTCTTTATCAACTTCTGTAACGTTCTTACAACCATAGAACTATCCCATAGCCGTTACACCGATCACACACATCTTCGTCCCTCTGAGAACCATACAACTCGTACTCCTACTTGTATCACGTGTATCAACTCAGTAATAATTTACTTTTCATAAATATCCGACATAACAACTCGGTCATAATGACTTATAACTCGTCTTTTTAGAATTTCTAAGATGTAAAGTATGTATTAAATATTTATGAGAGAAATGAATAAATAAAATATATTTTAAAATGAATAAACACTATTTATTTACATTGATAAAGTTATTCACTTCCATTGAATTAATATTATTTATTATATTTTATTATGTTAAATATTTTATAAGAAAACGAATAAATTCATTAATTCACCTCATCAATAACTCAACCATCAATATTTTAAATTTCAAATCAAGCATTGATAGTATAAATTTTGTTTATAGTATTATCAAATAAAAATATATCACCATGTTATATTATATAAATAATTTAATAATTTTAGTCTGACTTAATAGATAGATTGATAATATAAAATTAATTTACACCACAATTCTTTTTCTCTTATGAAAATTAAATTAAATTTTAATATTTATAATAAGTTAACTATAATAAAATTTTAATAAAATTTTTATAGTTCTCTATTGTGTGAAAACCATAAAATAAAAAATAAAAAATATCTATTTTGACTTAATATTCGCTTTCATTACTAATATTCTTCCTTTGTCATCGTTTCACTTTTCAACTATCTTAATGGCTACTCGATCGGTTAAAGTTGCAGTCATCGGAGCCGGAGTCTCCGGCCTCATCGCCGCCAAGGAGCTTCATCAGCAAGGCCACACCGTCGTCGTTTTTGAGAAAAACAACCGTATCGGAGGAACCTGGATTTACGACCCTAAAACAGATTCCGATCCTCTCAGCATAGACCCTACCCGAGAAATCGTTCACAGCAGCGTGTACCTCTCTCTAAGAACCAATCTTCCAAGGCCAGTGATGGGATTCCTAGACTTCCCTTTCGCGAAGCGGGAATCGGGTGACCCGAGGACTTTCCCGGGCCACGAGGAAGTGCTCCGTTTTCTGGAGGATTTTGCGGGTGAGTTTGGGATTTATGGGTTGACCCGATTTGAAACGGAGATAGTGAAAGTTGAGAGGAAAGGGAAAGGGAACGAGTGGGTGGTTGAGTCGAGGATGACTCGGGGAAGTGACTCGGTGAGTCGAGAAGTGTTTGAAGCCGTTGTTGTTTGTTCCGGTCATTTTGTAGAACCAAAACTTGGTGTGGTTCCTGGAATTGAAAATTGGCGTAGGTTTCAAATGCATTCTCATAATTATAGAGTGCCTCATTCTTTCAAAGATCAGGTACATCAATTTTCATACTTTGAATAATCCTTTTGATTATTGTTCCATTCTGGAACCATAAATGGTTGATGCAAATGGAATGAGGCCAGCTAGGGCGGGAGCTAGTGCTTAATAGCGGAGCGGATTGATCTGCAAGGTTATCAATTCCGAGGCTTTGAACCGTGTCTTTTGAGTCGGACTCTTTTGCGATTGGACTTTCTGTCTTTTGGATCTTTGATCGGTTCAGAACAATTATTAAACAAAAAAACTTGTTTAATGTCTAACTATTTTGGAAAGTTAATTGATGATTTCTACTTAATAATATAGGTTGTGATTTTAATTGGGCTAGGACCTAGTTCAGTTGACATCTCAAGAGATATTGCAGATGTAGCCAAGGAAGTTCATGTTGCAACAAAACCGAATCCACAATTGAAGGATATCAAGATGGAAAATGTTCGCAATATATCTTTCCATACTTTGGTATGTATATGTTTCTTATTGATGTTTTTATATTGTTGTCTGTACGGCTATACTCTGAGTCAGGATCGTCTTTAAGTTTTTAGAGACACTGTGTTTAATAACAATGGTTCAAGTGCGACAAAATAACAGTGATCCTATTATAAAAACCATGATAGTTTACATCAATTCAGACACGCGCTTAAATACTTTTAGTACACTTTTATTATTGCTGATAATTCTTATTCTGATTAAATTTTTTAGATTGAATGTGTACATGAAGATGGCTTGGTTACCTTTGAAGATGGATTCTCTATTTATGCAGATGCCATAATTCACTGCACAGGGTACTAAGAATTTATGACATTTTGTCTTACAAAAAGTTTAACTGACTTGGGTTCAGGTCTCAGGGCTCAAAGAGCTATTAACGATGTCTCCACACCGGGAGCCGGTTACGAATCCACATATTTTTTATTTCATCTGCTAAATTTTTAATTTAAATTATATCTATGCAATTAATGTTGAGGAATATAAGTTAATAATGTGACAGGTACAAAAGCCACATTCCTTTCTTAGAAACCAATGGAATAGTAACCATTGAAGATAATCGCGTCGGGCCACTATACAAACACGTTTTTCCTCCTTCGCTGGCTCCATGGCTCTCTTTCATTGGCTTAACATTTAAAGTTAATATTTTCTTTTGGATGAAAAAGTTGTTTTAAATGTATATAGTTTATTGAAATCATCGAAGTTAATTATAACTAACTTTCCATGACCAGGAAATTATTTTCAATGTAATTGAGTTACAAGCCAAGTGGGTTGCAAGAGTTTTATCGGGTAAAATTCTTTTACCTACGGAAGAAGAGATGACAGAGTCTGTTAAAAAACTCTATCAATTCATGGAGGAAAACGCGTTGCCAAAACATTTCACTCATTCACTTCGTCCCTTTCAGGTATGTCACATTACACATTGATCCCACACTCATGCCAGAACATGAGAGACTTTGACTGATATTTACAATCACTCTGTCAGGCTGAGTACAAAGAATGGTTAGTGGCACAGATTGGGTTGCCTCCGTTGGAAGATTGGAGGGACAATATGTTGATGGAATGTTATAAGAATTTTGCAACGAAGGAAATGTATAGAGATGAATGGGATGATAATTATTGGGATTCCATCATTCATCAGAGTGGATTGGCTTTTGAAAAGGCAAAGATATTGAATGTTTAATATTGTTAAATTGGGTGTTGATGAATAGGGCAAAAAGTTAATATGAAAAATAATTGCATCAATACCTTTATGCTTTTTGGATCTTCGTTATTATATTAATTAAAAGGATCACCATCAAAGCTAAGATCAATAAAGATTACAAACTTGCATACAGTTTCTAAATCTGTCAATACTATGGTAATCAACATTTTTACCATCACTTTTTTCTTCCAAGAGATTTGATCAAATTGAAATCTTAAAAAAATTTCAACATTTTTGGCATGAAGGTCATCTATAATTGAGCAGCTCTGGTCTTTTCTCTGAATATCTGAAAAACGGTAGAATACTATCTTCTACCGCTCTCTGATTATTATCATGTAGAACTGACGATAACATCTAAAAATTTGGGATATTTATCAATCTTATTGTTTTTATAAAAATTTTAAGTCTAAGAAAAGTCAACTAAATTTGAAACACTAATAAATGTTATCATGGAAAATATCTCTTTTTTACCATTGTCGTTTTATGTTGATTCACGTTTCTTTTCAACATGATTGAAATTTTTCAAGTAGTAGATACGCCACAAGTTTTGGTTGTTTGAGAATGATTAAAAGTTGTGATGAATTGTCGTGTTTCGAGATGATCTTGACTTTGTGGATGAAGTCGGTCCCTCTGACAAGGTCTCAAAATGGAAGAAGCGATGCATTAAGTCTCAGTTGTTGGTAGAGGTGACCATAAAGGTGACCACTGGGAAAGAAGGGGAATTACTTAATTTTTGTAGTTTTTAAGAGTTAGTTTTCCCTTACATATTCATCATTTGTCTTATATAGATGACATGAGTATTCTTAATGTGATGGTGGTAATGAAGAGATGCCTTAGGAAAAGCATACCCCTCCTCTATTTCACCCCATGAACAACTAATCTAGGCAACAATGGAAGCACAAAGAGTGGTTGAGCAATGGGGGTGCAACAAGATCCAGAGTTGTCACTGGGTCAGCCCATGGAGAAAGGCCAAAAGAAATGCATTACCAAGGCCCTTAAGATTTTGAGGGTTGAAGCAAAAAATCTCATGACCACCTGGGAAATTATGCTTCAGAAAGATCTCCATCAAGAATGCTTATTGAAGATTCTTTTAGATGGGAGATGGACAAAAGGCCTTTCACTGATGGCCCGACTTTAAAGAAGCTTAAGTTGGGGTGCTCAAATCAAGGAAGCTGATAGTAGGTGTGACCCAAAGTGTGTCACCTATTTATACCATGTAATATTTTCTTCTTAGCCTTGGCCTTAGGTCATCCAAGAACGTTCACTCCAACCTTCCAGGTAATGACTATACCTGCTTTGATCACTTAATTAGGTCAAGCCACCAGAAAACGATGGCATAAATGTCTTACATTAGGCATCAACCGGTTGTTGTATTATTCATTTGTGCATTCGATAAAGGTGACGTCTCAACTTCAAAAAAGATTAGGAAGGATAAAGAGGTCTTGGAAAAACGGTTATACTTCACTCTTTTGAATAGATAAAGTCTTCCAAAGGAGCTTGCTGAGGCGACAAAGCTCTTGGAGGTTGCATAAAATGAGGTGAAAGAGTACAATCCACCTTTTATCTTGGACGTAAGAGTGAAATATTTGGAGAAGCTAGAGAAGGAAAAGAAGAAAACCCGGGGTGAGGCTCGGGCCTCTTTGTTTGATACAAAAAGTTGTTTTGACCGAGGCTAACGAGTCGCTCAAAACTTCTAGTAAAATAATGGAGGATATGGACACAACTCCGAGGGAGGCAAAGGCGTGTCAAATGGAAAAGGCTAAAAAGCTGAAGGATTGAAGAAGGCGGAGGAAGAAAAATACTTATGGCACAATGAGTTTACTATAGTTGTTCTACTTGGAAACAATGTCATGCAAACCTCGTTTGATAATGCTCTGAACCAATTAGAGCAACTTTGTCTTGAAGTGAAGTTGGTCCATCTTGGTGAAGCTCTGAATTCTTAGGTTTTATTTTGCTTTCCTTTTCATTATGCAACCATGTCAGCTTTCTGTTTGATTACATTGACTTGTATCGTATTAGCCTCCGGTCTAGAATTATGAATGATCTTTACTTCATCATTTATCATAGTATTATGCTTTTATTATCTACATTGACCATTATCTTTTGAGAATGGTTGTCCTCGGTTTTTTTTTATCGTTTTGAAAGTTGCTCTTTAATTCATTCGACATCTTTTAGGGTTGTGCCCGACCAAGGGTATGCTCCCCTTCCCTCCATTCGGGTGAGAACCTGGTACAAGGTCGACGTGAGTGGGACTCCACAGCCTGCGCTTTAGAGTGGTTACCTACCAAGATAGGGTATGCCAACTACATCTTTTTGCTTTTGGGGCACGTGGTGTCTCTAAACGTTCGTCACAATCTCAGTCAAGGTCGAGGCTCTTTTACTCCAATTTGGTTGTAATATTTCCTTTGATTTCGAGGATTGGTGTAATTGAGGGTGAAGTTGTTAGAGCTTTTTCATGTTGTTTACAAAAGTGACGATGCCAATGAGATTTGGTGAAAATCTTATTAATTAAACTACTCAACAAAGTGTTACATTTATATATTTTTCACAAGTGTTCTAAATTTAAAATAAGGAAATGACTTAGCTGTAATAACGCTTCAACTTTTGCAGCATTCTCAGTCCTCGGAATAAGTTTCTCATAAAGAGTCTTGAAGGTGTAAGCTCCCTTGCTCGTTCTAGTTCGGACCCGATATAGCCTTTCTTAATTGGGTGCAAGTTTCCCTTCTCCGGTGTTTCTTCCTTCAACGTTGGTGTCACATCACAAAAAATACGATCCTTCGTAATGGTTGCGGAAAAAATGATTTGAATAGAGTCGCCACCGAACTTTATTTATTCCAATAAAGGAAAGGGAAAATATCGATAAAGTCTTTAAAAAAGAAAATGTTCGTCGCAACCAAATTCAGGATTTGGGAGTCGATTACGCAAGGGGAAGGTATTAGCACCCCTCATGTCTGTTGTACTCAACGAGAACCTTTTAGTTAAATTTACGATTGAATGTTAGCTTATGTTTATTGTTTTCTTCTAATTAAAAAAATTGTAAAATAAAAGGGGTCGCAAAAATGTTTATATTACGGTGCTTGACAAAATTGTGGGTCTTGCTCCTACATGTCCTCAGGGTATAATGAGGAATTCAAAGCGACGTAGTTCTGACAAGACAAAAGATATTTTTGGTGTTTTTTGTTATAGTGTTTGATGAGACGTTGAATCTCGCTCATATGTATCTCCAGGTTGCGATGGAGAGCTCAAAGCTACGTAGTTCTTGGTAGCTAAGAGTATTGATTGATGATTTTTAGAGGACAAATGTTTAGATCGCATTCTAACGGGTAAATGTTGGCTTGTTTACTCGCGGATGTGAGACTTAACGTTTTTTTTGCGGTAGAAGGGATCCTATTTGATCGTATTCTAGAAGTTTAAACATTTAGTTATATGCTCGCACATGAGAGGCTTAAGTGCTTTGTTTGTACACGCGTTAGAAAGGATTAAACATTGTTCATTTGAGAAAAAAGTTTTCAATCGCACATGGACGAGAAAAGATAGGTTTGATTGGTTGGAGTTTTGATGAACAAATGCTTAGATCACATTCTAAAGGTAAAACATGGCTTGCTTACTCGCGGAGGAGGCTTAAACGCAAGTTTGTATGCGTTAGAAGAGAGATTAGACAAATGTACTCTATGAAAGGTTTCAATCGCACGGGGGCGAGAAAAAGATAAATTTGATGTGTTTGAATATTTTAGGTGATTGACAAATATTCAAATGGTAGGCTAAGTGCGATAATCACATGAATATTCGGGAAATGGAAGGAAAATTACTTTCACCATAATCTTTTTCAATCGATTAATTATGAAATTTGTGTGGCGATTAGGGTTTAATGGATTGTTTCATCACTTTGTTGATTAATATTTTAATTATTGATCATGAGTTCCATTGCCATGATTGATCCATATCATGTTCATGTTGTAATTAGGTTTCAAATGTGGTATGAATTGATGGTCCATGCTAATTTTCCATTTGCCTTGTTAATCCATTTTGATTGCCTTTGTTTAATTTGATACATAAAACATGTTTAGACAATTTCCCCCCAGGGTTTAGGAAGTCAAGATTTATATGTTCCCCTAGTTTAGGGTTATGTAGAATCATCTGATTTAATTTGAATGATCCATTCATTAGGTTGTATACAATTCGACTTATCCTTTCCCACCGATTATGTTGGTCAAAGTTTACTTTGATCAACCAAATCCTTTGCGTTGTGCTTAATTCCCCAAGCCCATTCAAGTGATCAAAAGACCCTTGATCACTTGATAGGGCAAGTCCCTTGCATTCAAGTTGTACTGGATCTCATTGTAGCGGTGTATTCGTCGCTATATGATTTATCGATTAAACCATAAGCAAAGCATACAATGAAAATTTCGAGTCGCCACCGCACTTTTATTTATCCAAAGGATTGGCTAAAAAGCGAACAAAAGCCTAAGAAGTTTTACACGTAGAAAACTAATAAAAAGATCAGAGAGTCTGGGTAAGGGGTAAATTACGCAATGGGAAGGTGTTAGGCACCCATCACGTCCTAGGTACTCCTAGGGAGCCCTTTTCACACTTGTTGTATTAAATTGTTATTTGTTATGACATAAGTATTGTGCAAACATGATTGGGATGAGGAGAAAAGAATATACAATTTTTTATTGGGTTTGAACGGATGAACCCGCTGCCTACGTACCTTCCATCAAAGGTAAGGATCAAAACGCCGTAGTTCGGCTAAAAGATTTCCAAAAGTTAGTTGGGTTCAATTTTAAACACAAACCCTAAGGTCTTACGTTATCCACAGGAGAAAACTTAACCTTATACAAACAACAACGTCCACCATGTGAGAACAGCTTCAACTTGCCAGGGAGGGGTTAACCCTATAATAGGCAAGGAAGACTTACAATTCAATCACTAAAGACAGAAGGTGAGATTAACATCAACCACTAAGATAAATCAAACCTCTAGCTCATGTATGAAAAGATTAACAATGGACAAAGCCAAAACAAGTGAATGAGTGAAGTTAATTGATTGTGATTATGAAAATGGAGTCAAAGTATGATTAAGATTAATTCAAAGAAGTATTATGAAATGAAGTTTGAAAAAGTCAAGGACTTGGGGTCCAGGTTTTTAGTTTGAAAACATGAAGATGTTTTCACAATAACTATGTCAAGTTGGAAATCAAAGAGTGAAAAGGTTTAGGACATAATGGGGATGAATGGATGAGAATGGATTGTAAAACTTCTTAGAAGGTTCACTTCTTGAAATCATATAGAAGATGATTCAAGTGTGTCCTTTGGAATAGCAATGGATAATAACAAACAAACAAGAAAGTCAACAAAAGCGGATATCGGATGCCAATCACTGGGCTTATACCAATCTCCTAAAATAAAACTGGATATCAGATGCCACTCAATGGTCTTACACTAATCTCCTCAAACAAAGAAATAAAAGGGTGGATACCGGATACCAATAGATGGATTTACACCAGTCTCCTAAAACAGAACAGGATATCAGAAGCCACTCAATGGTCTTACACTAATCTCCTCAAAAGAAAACAAAGATGAAATATGGAAGTCAACTGCCAATCTATCTGGACTTAGGTCAACTGCACATATGCTCATAGGAATACCAATGCCACATTACAGGGACTTACAATGGATCCTCACATACAAGAACAAAAGCAACAATATGATCATAGGAAAGCAGATGCCCACTTACAGGGACTTATAACTGCATCCTCACATACAAATCAAACAGATCAAATTATGATCACAGGAAAGCAGATGCCAGCTTACAGGGACTTATAACTACAACCTCACATACAATCAAACCAAACAACAGAAGATATGAGTGACCAATGAGGTCTTACACTCTATCCTTCCACATCACAGGAACAAATGCCAAAGGAATGGACTTACAATTGTCCTCAATGGGTAAGCAACAATAATAGCATCACCAATACAAATGAGATGATCATGCACCAATGGCAATGGATGATGATAAATGCATAAAGCATACAAGAAATCACGTGCATATGAAGCAATCAATCAATCAATGAGAATCAAACAGCACACTCTATAACCAAACAAGGAGGCTCATACAAGAGGGTTAGGCACTGAGGCCAACTGGAATAGGGTCAAAGATTTGCTCTTAACCTTGCCATTGAGAGGCTAAGGTGAAGCAGATGAAAGGATATGAGGGGTGTGCCTCATTGCTCTTATCCCTGATCAGGGAGAGCATTTTAAATATCAGAAAGTGTGGGAGCTCAGAAAGATGGAGCTCTTTCCACATTAGACTCTATAGATCTTGGGTTTTGATCTCAATGCTACAACCATGTAATGGGAGCAAGGAGAAGACTCACTGAATAGTAGGGGATAGGTTGCTTATCCCTTTGATCTACCAATTGCCTTACTTGAAGGACTTTTCCTGCTTGGGACAAATATAAACACACACAAGCATTGCCTCTTAAGGAGGACTTCAGACAGTTGCCTGGCCAACTAACAAGCCGGGTCTCCAGACTACATGAAGAGAGAGTAACTATACCTCAAAAGCAAATTGCTAAATAGCAAAGCAAGCAAATAAAGCAACTAAAGGGTACCTGAAAAAGTCAAACTAATCAGTAAACAGTTCAACAGTTTAAATCAAAAGGAAATGAATCAAATAGTTAAATCAGAGGGACCAATGTGCCAAGCACAAGACTCAAGTCACATGAGTCACACCTACAAAACAAAGGTTAGTACATGGTATAATCAAGCTCAATCAAATTTGTATGGTTTCTTTGAAGCATTGATGCTTAACCTGAAACAATGAACTCAACATAAGTCCAAAAGACCACTAGGGCAAGCCTAGGGTCAAAAATAAAAGGGAAAGTCAAAACAGCAAACAATAGTCAACCAAAGTCAAGTTCAAACATTTAAGAAGCAAGCACAATTGGTTTCAAGTTTATATCATGCATCAACATCATTTTATAGACCAAAGAAGTCAAAACATGGCAAGAGGGAGCACACAAAAGGTCAACAGCAAGACCAAGCTCAAACCCAAACATAATCAATTCCAAAAATCATGAAATAATTCATACTCAATCACAATCCATAACATAGCATGCATATGAAATTTCAGCTCAATTGGATCATGGGAAGATGGTCAATTAAAATCAGGAAGTCAACACATTTTCAAGTATGCACAAAGAAGTCAAACAAGCATGGGTCAACTTCAAAAAATCATAACTAAATGAAAACAGATGAGAAATGAATGGGATCAACACCAATGCAAAGCTCAAGATGTCTAAGTATGCACATGTAAAATTTCATGATCATCCAATAAGGTATGAGAATTTCCCAAAGGAAATGGCAAGATGTATCACACAAGTCAACATTTTGGTCAAACAGGGGATAAAATCTCAAACAATTTGGAAATGCGATAATTAATTCCAGGAAAAATCACAAGTGAACTAGACATATAAGAGAGGGTTCATGCAAAATTTCACATCAATTAGAAGCCAGGAAGCATGTCAACAAAAATCATGAACTTGCATATCATTGGTGTGACACAAATTGTCACACCCTACTTCCAAAATTCATATCTCACAAACCACATATGATAAATGCACAAACTTTACACCAAAATGAACATGAATGAGTGTAGATTAACCACAAAAAATTTCAGGGTCATTGGATGCAACATGATTATTTCACAAAAGAAATGGCAAAGGGTACAATTTTTGGTCACATGACAAGAAACCTAAAGCCATTAAAAATCCAGCCACACAAAAAATAATTAAAAATCATGATAAAATAGTGGACATTCTCATGAACATGATGCAAAAAATTCCATGATTTTTGGAGTTGAAATGAATGAGAAATGATTTTTAGAAGTTTGAGCAACAATTGGAATAACATGGACAAAATAACATGGTTCAATGGTCAAAATGTTGACCGAGTGGCAAACTTGTAATAATGCCCTCATTAACCCAAAACGGTGCGTACAGGGTATGGGAAATGAAATGTTCTCATTGGTTAAAACCAATGGAACAGTACCAGGACAGCAAATACACGTGAAAATCCAAGTTTCTGGGAACAGGGTTAGGGTTTACAGGCTGCAGCAGCTCATTTCATGGTTCATCATCATCAAAATGAAATTACAAACAATCATCACACAAGCAGCATGGCAGTAATATAGGAATGTTCGTGCAGCATCAAACATCAGCAAACAACACGGTTCATGCAAATTTGAAACAGGATTTTCTGGAAAAATACTGGGGTTTACAAAGCAGCAGTAACAACATTCATCGTTGGAAGAACAAATTTCCCAGTTTTTTGAATCAAGCATACCATTCGAAACAGTGAAGCAAACACAAGCATAATCCAAGCATGGTTTTCAGTGAATCACACAAACAATCATGAATCGAGCAACAATCATCATGCATCCACAAACTTTAAAACAGCATATCTTAATGAATACTTGACCATTTCATGCAATCCAAAGCTCATTAAAATCAGCATAACAAGAGCTATCTAAAACATAGCATGACATAGTAAATGGTTAAGGTCGAAACCTTACTTGTTTTTGGAGAAAAATGAAAACAGTGATGGATTGATGTTGTTGTGCTGAAACAGCTGCAGGTCCAAGCTTGTAATGATGAATGGAGAGTGGCTTGTAGCTCAATAACCCTTGGAAATACTCAAATCGAGCTTTGCCATTGTTGGAGCTTGGTGAAAACAGAACATGAAATGGAGTTCCAGCTGGGATTTGTTGCTTGAAAAAGCTCTCAAATGTTGGCTAGAATGAAGAACAAACCAATGGAGATCGTGTACTTTGAAGGTTTTGAGCAGAAATTGAAAAAAAGTAAAAATGGAAAATGAGAGAGAATGAGGATTTCTGTCCGTTTCAGGCTGCTGCTAGGGTTGGATGTCCAGAAAATGACCCTTATATTTGTTGTTTTAAGTCTGCTAATGAAGTGCTAAACTTGTTTTACTTTAATGAAGCCATTTGCACAATTGCTAACTTTCCACCAAATGAACATGGAGGTGTATGGTCTGCACGATTTGGGCTTGAAAACATGTCTCAAATATCATACCAACCAAGTCCCAAATGGCAAAAAATGAGTAGAAACCTTTAATTCACAAAGTCAACTTTTGGTCCACTTGAATTTTAAATGGAACAAGTCAAAAAATGCCATTTTGATTGGCAAGGTTTTGGTACATGATGTTTATATTTTTGGAAAGAGGAGATGAAATGTGGTTTGTAGGAAAAAACCCCACCAAATTTGGCCTTATGGTTCATGAGATATGGCTTGTTGAAGTTCACAAATTTTTGAAATTGAATTGATCATATCTTGCAAACCATCCATGGGATTTGAGAGTTCTTGGACTTTTTGAAAATGGGAAAACAAGATCTTCAACTTTCATGTTGGGCAAAAATTCATTTGAAGCTTGTATCATGATGTAGGTTTAAGATCAAGAAGTTTCCATTTTTGGCAGTTGAAATTACAGGTCCACTTTCTATTTTGGGAAATTTTCTGTTTGACTTCAAATTCTTCCATGATGAGGTTTGACATGGTATATGAGGCTTGTGTGAGCATGAATGAACTCCTTCAAATCAATTCCATCCATCAAATCATTGATTAAATCCATAGTTGACCAAGTTTGACTTTCTGTTGACTTTCTAGGGTTTTGCAATGATTGAACCACTTCTGATGAATTCCAAACCCTAATTCCTTGAGACCTTGACTTCAAATGATGTCCCAAGTCATATGAACTCTTGATTATTGATCATGGTGCCCAAATTCTGCAAGAATGGTCACCATCCACTGCTTTGACTGACCAATGACTGACTTTAACCTAATTGCTGATGATTGCTTCAACTGCAAGCAACAAGGTTAAACTGACAATATTTTTGTACTTTTTGGTTAGTAAACATATGAAAAGCAAAGATATACAAATGCAAGGCATGCTTGGTGATCAAGAACCACACTCACAAGGCAAACCAACCACTAGGAGGGAAACTAGGGCATGCAATGATCCTTGAGGCCATGATATGATATGATATGGGCCATGAGGGATCTTAGGGCCAAAATTGGGGTCTTACAGATGCCCCTATTTAAGGTCATTCTAGCCGGAGAAGTGAAGTTTAGAAATCTTCATCTCGACGCGGTAGAATGGGCTTAAATAACAGTAATGAGACAAATTTTGGTCCCTAAGAGACCTCATGATGCAAATGTATGTATGCAAAAGACACAAATTCTGTGGGGAATATGATTCACACAGAAGAAAAGACGATCCATCGGAGTAGTACACTCACCAGGCACAGAGACTCTAACAAGACTCTGGTTGGGGATAAACTGACACAGCGTGAACAATACACGACTCTGATTATGGAAACACAGAAAACAGACTGGAGAACTCACTGGGGAGTGAAGGACTCACACTGGGGAAAAGAATTCCAAAGGAAAATAAATCCATTGGAGAGACACAAGCTGACTCCTGGGGAGCAGCAAAAAGAAGTTCCACTAGGGAAGCACAAGAAAATGAGGTGTTACCGGCATAAGGGTAACAAACTCAGGAAGAATGAATATCTAAGACCGGTATAAGGGTGAGAGATATCAATCAACCAAACATCTGAGAAAGACCTGGAAAAGGTACATAACTCAGGAAAAATCTGACTCCACAGGGGACCAAAGTCATAATAGGGAGCAGAAAGGAAGGAACACCAGGGATACCGGTTACTGGGTATATAATAGGTGACCGACCGAAACGTGAATTGGTTTTCACTTCCAAAACACTCATCATCCTGAAGAGAGCTAGAACAGCAGACTTGTTTATAGGATGGATGTTCGATTCCATAAGGAATACAAACCTTACTCGACTGGGGAAGATCAACAAAGGATTCCGACCAAAGAGCGCATGAGACATATTATTCATTACCGGCAGACCGTGAATAATACACTCGCATGGTAAGAAACACCAGGGATACCGGTTACTGGGTATATAATAGGTGATCTACCGAAAACGTGGATTGGTATATATGCCAAAACACTCATCATCCAAAACACAAACTGGTTAAAGGATGGATATTCGACTCTACAAAGAATACGAATCTTGCTCAGCTGGGGAAAATCAGCAAAGGTTCCAACTAAAGAGCGCATGAGATATATTATTCATTACCGGCAGACCGTGAATAATATACTCGAAAGGAAAAGACACCAGGGATACCGAAGTATATAATAGGTGACTATCCAAAACAGAGAGACAATCGATACCAAGCATCCGGGTAAACGAAAGACAACTCAAAGGGATAAATTGCAAGCATCCGGCAATTATCCAACAACAAAGAAATATTCGACTCCGCAAAGGGAAAGAACGAATCTTACTCGACTGGGGAAACGCAAAAGGCTTCGACTGAAGAGTGCATGAGAAATATTATTCATTACCGGCAGACCGTGAATAATATACTCGCATGGAAGATTATCCACAACCGGTTACTGGGTTAATAAAGGATAAATCAACCGAAAAGAAAGGCATCGGGATACCAAATTAGGTATATAATGATAACCAATCAAAAGGAGCAACAGACATTACCGACAAAAGGTAAATGAAAGGCGATCTGCTGAGGATAAATTGCAAGCATCCGGCAATTATCCACAGGGACTAGCTGGGGATGCATTGGTAAACAACCAATGATCCGGGGAACAAATCACTAGCAAACGGTGAAAGGACCCACTGGGGATAAAATTGCTAGCATACGGCAATTATCCACAAAAGACTTGCTAGGGATATAAGTGCTGATCTGAGCAACTTATACAAGCACAGGAAAATCAACATCAAATACTAGATGAAGATAACCACAAAATTAGGGTTTACATCTACCGAATACGGGGTAGAAGACCAAAAACTCCGCGTGGGGATAGAACAAATCACAAATCCGCACGGGAAACCAAGGTAGGGTTTATAACAAACCACAAACTGCTGAAAAGCAGGAAAACAGGATTTACAACTACCAGTATGAGAGTAGAAAACCAAAACTCTGGCTGGAGAATAAAAGGTGTATAACCACAAATTCTATCAAGAAAGCCAGGAAAGATAGGACTTACAACTACCGGTATGAGGGTAGAGGCCCACGACTACTCCGCTGGGGAACAACCCACTGGGAAGCACAAAACATATGACAAATAGCCAATTCGGGAATAATCCGAAAAGACAGACTGAATCAAGACATGTCCTAATGAGGATGTAACTCAAATAGGAAAATCCATCCCAATATATGTGTTGGGAGGAAACGGAAGAAACCGTCATCCACGAGGATATATCTCAGTGGGGAACTGCAGAAAGAAAGACAAACATTTTCTGCTTATGGGCTGACTCTATATGGAGAGATTTTATAACACCCGACATCTGCTTGGGGAGACCTGTAAAGAGATCTATATCACCCAAAAGCAGGGAACGACAAACAAAGGATACATGGCAAGAAATGCAACATGAATATATGAATGTTTATGAATATGCGTGATTTATGTTTGATGAATGCTGACAAAACAGACAGTTCTGACACAAACAGGTTCAGGAATCAAACACCCGGTATTATACTTCCAGGGGAAAAACCAGCTGGAGAGCCAATCTGCGGAGATCTACATGCTGAAAAGCCAAGATCTGCAGGCACTGCTGAAGAAGCAGAGGGTCAAAGATATCGGGAAACCAAATCTCCGAGTGATGGATCAGTAGATAACCCAATCAGGGCACAGAAAGTCACAACAGGCAAAAGGTAGCCACAAAGACGAATCTGTAGGGGAACAAGAGAAGTCCCAAAGTATCTGCCGGGAATCTCAGTGTCAATTGAGAAACAAAAGGTGCATTGCACAAGCACAAACTGCTGTAGAAGCAACTCCACATAATTTCGCTGGGGGACAACCCACTGAGGGAGAATGATATCATCCAAGTAGAATCTAACTGCAATAAGCAACTCTACTGGGAAAACTGTCGGCTAATCTCTTGGGGAACAAACCACTGAGGGAGGACAGATCAAACAAGTAGATTCTGCGACGGACCACTCTACTTGGGGAGAATATGCATAGCAAACTGATCACAACAAGTAGATTCTGCAATATAAGCCACTCTACTGGGGATCACAAACAGTCAGGAAACCAATCCGTTCACTGGAGGCCAAAGCCATCATCCGACCATACTGGGGATTGAAGGAGTATTCAACAGGCAAAACTGCCACAACAAATACTCTGCAGACTATAGCTGAGGAAAAGATGGATGTAATACTGGGGCGTCAACCCAAACAAACATCGAGTAGGAAAATAAATCCTGCTCTGCTGAAGAGAAAAACTCTGACGGAGAGATAACAACAATTCCACAGACGACTTCGCCGGGGAAAAGGTAAAGTACCGGGTATCAAACCGCTGACTTACCGAGTCTTCAAAGGAAAACGATCGTGCTGAGGAAGCAGACAATTCCACTGGCAACGGCACTGGGAAGAGTGACAACAACTCTGTTCGCAAATCCGATGGGGATATCAACAAACAGCTCTACTCGCGACTCCGAGGGGAATATCAATCAACAGTTATACTCATGACTGCTGAGGAGACAAATAAAGTCTGGGGCAGGCGACCCACTGGAGAAAGCGACGGGGCACCAAGATGATAAACCAATCAACCGCCGAAACTTCTACAAGAAACACCCATGCTAGGGGAAAACTGCTGCTGGAGAAAACGAAGTCTTCAACAACATTCTGCTTGGGGAACAACCCCGTTAACAACTCTGTTTGCGACTATACTGGGGAACAACCCCAACAACGAATCTGCCTGAGGAACAGCCTCAACAAGGATCTGAAGAAAGAAGATACAACCAAATCAGGAATATGAACGAATGTCTTACCTGTTGGAAATCATGCCACCCTCGGGAGAGCACTGAGATATTCTTGAGTATCCTTTCAATCTTGTGAATGTTCACTTTGTATAAAACAACAATTTTGAAAAAACTTGATTTGTTTAAACAATGACATTTTATCAATTAAAACATGCAAAACATTTGTTGAATTGAAACAAATAAGAGTGCAAATAATTGGATAAAAAGCTCAAATTGATTTGATAGAATGGTAGTCTGCAAATGGCAAGACTCCATAGATCTGTACAAGTTTGAAATCAGTGATATATATTGGAAGAGGGCTACATTGAACATAATGATCCTTTCTCTACCAATTTGAATCTCGATGTATCCGAAGCTTCAGTTGATGACAAATCGAGAATCTTCTGACGAAATGACGACTGATGGAACAGAAAGTCTTGTCAGGATGCAGTTACTTGCCAAATCCCTAACTTTTGCCTAGATTGCCCCAGGGTGAGGTACTCAATCTAGCGGGATGCAAATATACTCTTTTTTCAAGTCTCTAATTTTTGCCTGGATTACCCTTGCGGGTTCTCCACCGAGACGCTCATTTTTGCCTAAGCCGCCCTTTCGGGTTTTCAACTTAGCGAGCTATTCTGTTTTTTCATTTGCATATACTTTTTTTTTCTAGGCAAAGTATCTCTTGACTGCATCTGAATTCACAGGACGAGTGAAATCCTCCCCATCCATTGTTGTAAGCATCAAAGCTCCGCCTGAAAAGGCTCTCTTAACAACATATGGACCCTCGTAGTTTGGAGTCCACTTGCCCCTGGAATCGGGCGCAAAAGACAAAACTTTCTTGAGCACGAGGTCACCTTCTCGGAACACACGAGGCTTGACCTTCTTGTCGAATGCTTTCTTCATTCTCTGCTGATATAACTGACCATGGCACATGGCAGTCAATCTCTTCTCTTCAATCAATTTCAGTTGGTCATAACGACTCTGAATCCATTCAGCATCAGTCAACTAGGGACTTGAGGGTATAATTTTTTTCTTTTTTCTTTTGACAAGATTGAAAAAATTTTCCTGATTTTTGATTCTTCTTATTTTTTTCACCCTCTTCTCTTTTTTTTTTTTTTTTTTTTTTTTTTTTTTTTACATTACATTTGTAATGCCCCAGTTTGACTGGTTTGCTGATTCTCATGATACAGCTGAATGAGCCTTTTTGTGCTCAAGAAGGCGGGTAATCTCATCAGGAATCCCCTTCAACATCATCTTCCTCTGCTCCGAATACAAAGAATTCAAGATTGGGAGATGGCGTTGGATCATTATGTTCAATGGGTTTAGAAATCCCTGCATAATGATTCTGGATAATGAAAAGCCTTTGAATTCAAACAAGCAAATCATTTATGCAGATAAAAAGATGTTGTTTTTGTTTTTCAGGGTTTTTTGTGATCACTGATTTCATGCAAAAGCAAAAAGTGAAAACAAATGGAAAAACAAATGTTTGACAATGCATTAATTGAATGAAAACATCATTGTATTAAATGCTGCCAACAATGTCATCACTTCCCCTTTTGGCATGGGAGAAGGGTTTCAAACAAAGTGAACAAATCATGCTGATTTATGGATGACCGTAGGAACATCCACAGCGACCCAATTGTGGCAGACACCACCAGGAAGGATGAAATTGTTCAAATCTTCTGCATCTTCTTCTAAGATAGCAGCAGCTTCTTCTTCAGGTTGATCAGCATGGATGAATCCTCCACTTGAATAAACCATGCTCCTTAAGTGCCCCAAAACAGTAGCCAATGCCAGCCCGGGATTGGTTAACCAGGACTAAATCCATCAACATCACTTAGTCTGGAAAATTCCCCCTTGAGTTCACAACTCTCTTGCTCAGGATGATCCATCAATCTGGCAGAGATGGCTCTGGTATAGTACCGGCGAAGTGCGTCTTCAAAATAAATGAAGATCGCAGGGTCAGACCACAGGACGGGAGACCGGAACAAAGCACCTGCTTATGCAAATGATGCATGAAGTGTTTGTGCATATGCTTGTTTTTATATTTCAAAGGAACTCGAAGGTTTTATTTGCAAACTTTGAAATGTTTAAGCATTTTGATCATGTATGAGAATATCTCATCAGATATATCAGGTGAAAAAATTTTCCCGGTTTTTTCATGTTTTGAAATTTTTTGCAGATAAACTCCTTTGAGTTCCTTGAAAATTTTCTTTTTTCTGATGATATGAATGCGGATGAATGCGTGAATGTATGAATGCAACAAACACACTCAAGGATCAAACAAAGCACACCAAACAAAGGTCGTGGGAAAGCTCTATGTATCCCTAATATCAATCATCCATTTTGGTGGATTTAGGTTTTCACCTTATCGACACCCAAGTTCCATTGATATTAACGGTACATGAACCGGTTCTAACATTCTTAATATCAACCAGCCGCTTTGGTGGATTTTAGGTTTTACACCTGATCCGGGATCCATTGATATTAACAATGTTTGAACGACTCAACCACGAATCACGGGTTTGTTGAGAGTCACGAGCATGGAGTCTCGGTTAAGAACCACCCAAAGGGAGTGTACTAGGGTTTAGACCTGCCAGACATGTTCTATCAGAGGTTCCCATAATCATCGTTCCATCTTTCGAATATTATCGGAGGAACGAATACTCGTATTCCAAGAATATTCTCAAGAGAAACTCTTATGAGTGTAGTATCGCGTAACAATCGTATCAGAACTGACATCTGAACGACCTCCGCACTACGGTCCTAAAAATAGGCCAAGATGGGTTTGGTAAACTAAGGTCCTTGGCTTCTGCGGCACATGATTGAAAGAATAATGCCTAACCACAAATAACTTGTGTGACATTATTAGTTCAACATGACCTCCACCAAGTGAATGGACTCGCAAGTCAACTGGCTAAGGAATACTCCACACCAGTCAACAAGACTATGCCATTCTCCTATCCTAGAGTGCACTCGAGTTCGGGTATAGAACTCATCTCACAGATCACCAAAGCAAACAGCAATTGTATATCAAGCAATTCACACATTACAATCAATACAGTTATCCCAAATTGTACAAAAATATGTCATATAACAAATAATAATATAGCACAACAAGGGTGAAAAGTAGGCAATACCACCAAGGATCGTTCGAATCCCCAGTGGAGTCGCCACTTTTCTGTAGCGGTGTATTCGTCGCTATATGATTTATCGATTAAACCATAAGCAAAGCATACAATGAAAATTTCGAGTCGCCACCGCACTTTTATTTATCCAAAGGATTGGCTAAAAAGCGAACAAAAGCCTAAGAAGTTTTACACGTAGAAAACTAATAAAAAGATCAGAGAGTCTGGGTAAGGGGTAAATTACGCAATGGGAAGGTGTTAGGCACCCATCACGTCCTAGGTACTCCTAGGGAGCCCTTTTCACACTTGTTGTATTAAATTGTTATTTGTTATGACATAAGTATTGTGCAAACATGATTGGGATGAGGAGAAAAGAATATACAATTTTTTATTGGGTTTGAACGGATGAACCCGCTGCCTACGTACCTTCCATCAAAGGTAAGGATCAAAACGCCGTAGTTCGGCTAAAAGATTTCCAAAAGTTAGTTGGGTTCAATTTTAAACACAAACCCTAAGGTCTTACGTTATCTACAGGAGAAAACTCAACCTTATACAAACAACAACGTCCACCATGTGAGAACAGCTTCAACTTGCCAGGGAGGGGTTAACCCTATAATAGGCAAGGAAGACTTACAATTCAATCACTAAAGACAGAAGGTGAGATTAACATCAACCACTAAGATAAATCAAACCTCTAGCTCATGTATGAAAAGATTAACAATGGACAAAGCCAAAACAAGTGAATGAGTGAAGTTAATTGATTGTGATTATGAAAATGGAGTCAAAGTAGGATTAAGATTAATTCAAAGAAGTATTATGAAATGAAGTTTGAAAAAGTCAAGGACTTGGGGTCCAGGTTTTTAGTTTGAAAACATGAAGATGTTTGCACAATAACTATGTCAAGTTGGAAATCAAAGAGTGAAAAGGTTTAGGACATAATGGGGATGAATGGATGAGAATGGATTGTAAAACTTCTTAGAAGGTTCACTTCTTGAAATCATATAGAAGATGATTCAAGTGTGTCCTTTGGAATAGCAATGGATAATAACAAACAAACAAGAAAGTCAACAAAAGCGGATATCGGATGCCAATCACTGGGCTTATACCAATCTCCTAAAATAAAACTGGATATCAGATGCCACTCAATGGTCTTACACTAATCTCCTCAAACAAAGAAATAAAAGGGTGGATACCGGATACCAATAGATGGATTTACACCAGTCTCCTAAAACAGAACAGGATATCAGAAGCCACTCAATGGTCTTACACTAATCTCCTCAAAAGAAAACAAAGATGAAATATGGAAGTCAACTGCCAATCTATCTGGACTTAGGTCAACTGCACATATGCTCATAGGAATACCAATGCCACATTACAGGGACTTACAATGGATCCTCACATACAAGAACAAAAGCAACAATATGATCATAGGAAAGCAGATGCCCACTTACAGGGACTTATAACTGCATCCTCACATACAAATCAAACAGATCAAATTATGATCACAGGAAAGCAGATGCCAGCTTACAGGGACTTATAACTGCAACCTCACATACAATCAAACCAAACAACAGAAGATATGAGTGACCAATGAGGTCTTACACTCTATCCTTCCACATCACAGGAACAAATGCCAAAGGAATGGACTTACAATTGTCCTCAATGGGTAAGCAACAATAATAGCATCACCAATACAAATGAGATGATCATGCACCAATGGCAATGGATGATGATAAATGCATAAAGCATACAAGCAATCACGTGCATATGAAGCAATCAATCAATCAATGAGAATCAAACAGCACACTCTATAACCAAACAAGGAGGCTCATACAAGAGGGTTAGGCACTGAGGCCAACTGGAATAGGGTCAAAGATTTGCTCTTAACCTTGCCATTGAGAGGCTAAGGTGAAGCAGATGAAAGGATATGAGGGGTGTGCCTCATTGCTCTTATCCCTGATCAGGGAGAGCATTTTAAATATCAGAAAGTGTGGGAGCTCAGAAAGATAGAGCTCTTTCCACATTAGACTCTATAGATCTTGGGTTTTGATCTCAATGCTACAACCATGTAATGGGAGCAAGGAGAAGACTCACTGAATAGTAGGGGATAGGTTGCTTATCCCTTTGATCTACCAATTGCCTTACTTGAAGGACTTTTCCTGCTTGGGACAAATATAAACACACACAAGCATTGCCTCTTAAGGAGGACTTCAGACAGTTGCCTGGCCAAGTAACAAGCCGGGTCTCCAGACTACATGAAGAGAGAGTAACTATACCTCAAAAGCAAATTGCTAAATAGCAAAGCAAGCAAATAAAGCAACTAAAGGGTACCTGAAAAAGTCAAACTAATCAGTAAACAGTTCAACAGTTTAAATCAAAAGGAAATGAATCAAATAGTTAAATCAGAGGGACCAATGTGCCAAGCACAAGACTCAAGTCACATGAGTCACACCTACAAAACAAAGGTTAGTACATGGTATAATCAAGCTCAATCAAATTTGTATGGTTTCTTTGAAGCATTGATGCTTAACCTGAAACAATGAACTCAACATAAGTCCAAAAGACCACTAGGGCAAGCCTAGGGTCAAAAATAAAAGGGAAAGTCAAAACAGCAAACAATAGTCAACCAAAGTCAAGTTCAAACATTTAAGAAGCAAGCACAATTGGTTTCAAGTTTATATCATGCATCAACATCATTTTATAGACCAAAGAAGTCAAAACATGGCAAGAGGGAGCACACAAAAGGTCAACAGCAAGACCAAGCTCAAACCCAAACATAATCAATTCCAAAAATCATGAAATAATTCATACTCAATCACAATCCATAACATAGCATGCATATGAAATTTCAGCTCAATTGGATCATGGGAAGATGGTCAATTAAAATCAGGAAGTCAACACATTTTCAAGTATGCACAAAGAAGTCAAACAAGCATGGGTCAACTTCAAAAAATCATAACTAAATGAAAACAGATGAGAAATGAATGGGATCAACACCAATGCAAAGCTCAAGATGTCTAAGTATGCACATGTAAAATTTCATGATCATCCAATAAGGTATGAGAATTTCCCAAAGGAAATGGCAAGATGTATCACACAAGTCAACATTTTGGTCAAACAGGGGATAAAATCTCAAACAATTTGGAAATGCCATAATTAATTCCAGGAAAAATCACAAGAGAACTAGACATATAAGAGAGGGTTCATGCAAAATTTCACATCAATTAGAAGCCAGGAAGCATGTCAACAAAAATCATGAACTTGCATATCATTGGTGTGACACAAATTGTCACACCCTACTTCCAAAATTCATATCTCACAAACCACATATGATAAATGCACAAACTTTACACCAAAATGAACATGAATGAGTGTAGATTAACCACAAAAAATTTCAGGGTCATTGGATGCAACATGATTATTTCACAAAAGAAATGGCAAAGGGTACAATTTTTGGTCACATGACAAGAAACCTAAAGCCATTAAAAATCCAGCCACACAAAAAATAATTAAAAATCATGATAAAATAGTGGACATTCTCATGAACATGATGCAAAAAATTCCATGATTTTTGGAGTTGAAATGAATGAGAAATGATTTTTAGAAGTTTGAGCAACAATTGGAATAACATGGACAAAATAACATGGTTCAATGGTCAAAATGTTGACCGAGTGGCAAACTTGTAATAATGCCCTCATTAACCCAAAACGGTGCGTACAGGGTATGGGAAATGAAATGTTCTCATTGGTTAAAACCAATGGAACAGTACCAGGACAGCAAATACACGTGAAAATCCAAGTTTCTGGGAACAGGGTTAGGGTTTACAGGCTGCAGCAGCTCATTTCATGGTTCATCATCATCAAAACGAAATTACAAACAATCATCACACAAGCAGCATGGCAGTAATATAGGAATGTTCGTGCAGCATCAAACATCAGCAAACAACACGGTTCATGCAAATTTGAAACAGGATTTTCTGGAAAAATACTGGGGTTTACAAAGCAGCAGTAACAACATTCATCGTTGGAAGAACAAATTTCCCAGTTTTTTGAATCAAGCATACCATTCGAAACAGTGAAGCAAACACAAGCATAATCCAAGCATGGTTTTCAGTGAATCACACAAACAATCATGAATCGAGCAACAATCATCATGCATCCACAAACTTTAAAACAGCATATCTTAATGAATACTTGACCATTTCATGCAATCCAAAGCTCATTAAAATCAGCATAACAAGAGCTATCTAAAACATAGCATGACATAGTAAATGGTTAAGGTCGAAACCTTACTTGTTTTTGGAGAAAAATGAAAACAGTGATGGATTGATGTTGTTGTGCTGAAACAGCTGCAGGTCCAAGCTTGTAATGATGAATGGAGAGTGGCTTGTAGCTCAATAACCCTTGGAAATACTCAAATCGAGTTTTGCCATTGTTGGAGCTTGGTGAAAACAGAACATGAAATGGAGTTCCAGCTGGGATTTGTTGCTTGAAAAAGCTCTCAAATGTTGGCTAGAATGAAGAACAAACCAATGGAGATCGTGTACTTTGAAGGTTTTGAGCAGAAATTGAAAAAAAGTAAAAATGGAAAATGAGAGAGAATGAGGATTTCTGTCCGTTTCAGGCTGCTGCTAGGGTTGGATGTCCAGAAAATGACCCTTATATTTGCTGTTTTAAGTCTGCTAATGAAGTGCTAAACTTGTTTTACTTTAATGAAGCCATTTGCACAATTGCTAACTTTCCACCAAATGAACATGGAGGTGTATGGTCTGCACGATTTGGGCTTGAAAACATGTCTCAAATATCATACCAACCAAGTCCCAAATGGCAAAAAATGAGTAGAAACCTTTAATTCACAAAGTCAACTTTTGGTCCACTTGAATTTTAAATGGAACAAGTCAAAAAATGCCATTTTGATTGGCAAGGTTTTGGTACATGATGTTTATATTTTTGGAAAGAGGAGATGAAATATGGTTTGTAGGAAAAAACCCCACCAAATTTGGCCTTATGGTTCATGAGATATGGCTTGTTGAAGTTCACAAATTTTTGAAATTGAATTGATCATATCTTGCAAACCATCCATGGGATTTGAGAGTTCTTGGACTTTTTGAAAATGGGAAAACAAGATCTTCAACTTTCATGTTGGGCAAAAATTCATTTGAAGCTTGTATCATGATGTAGGTTTAAGATCAAGAAGTTTCCATTTTTGGCAGTTGAAATTACAGGTCCACTTTCTATTTTGGGAAATTTTCTGTTTGACTTCAAATTCTTCCATGATGAGGTTTGACATGGTATATGAGGCTTGTGTGAGCATGAATGAACTCCTTCAAATCAATTCCATCCATCAAATCACTGATTAAATCCATAGTTGACCAAGTTTGACTTTCTGTTGACTTTCTAGGGTTTTGCAATGATTGAACCACTTCTGATGAATTCCAAACCCTAATTCCTTGAGACCTTGACTTCAAATGATGTTCCAAGTCATATGAACTCTTGATTATTGATCATGGTGCCCAAATTCTGCAAGAATGGTCACCATCCACTGCTTTGACTGACCAATGACTGACTTTAACCTAATTGCTGATGATTGCTTCAACTGCAAGCAACAAGGTTAAACTGACAATATTTTTGTACTTTTTGGTTAGTAAACATATGAAAAGCAAAGATATACAAATGCAAGGCATGCTTGGTGATCAAGAACCACACTCACAAGGCAAACCAACCACTAGGAGGGAAACTAGGGCATGCAATGATCCTTGAGGCCATGATATGATATGATATGGGCCATGAGGGATCTTAGGGCCAAAATTGGGGTCTTACAGATGCCCCTATTTAAGGTCATTCTAGCCGGAGAAGTGAAGTTTAGAAATCTTCATCTCGACGCGGTAGAATGGGCTTAAATAACAGTAATGAGACAAATTTTGGTCCCTAAGAGACCTCATGATGCAAATGTATGTATGCAAAAGACACAAATTCTGTGGGGAATATGATTCACACAGAAGAAAAGACGATCCATCGGAGTAGTACACTCACCAGGCACAGAGACTCTAACAAGACTCTGGTTGGGGATAAACTGACACAGCGTGAACAATACACGACTCTGATTATGGAAACACAGAAAACAGACTGGAGAGCTCACTGGGGAGTGAAGGACTCACACTGGGGAAAGAATTCCAAAGGAAAATAAATCCATTGGAGAGACACAAGCTGACTCCTGGGGAGCAGCAAAAAGAAGTTCCACTAGGGAAGCACAAGAAAATGAGGTGTTACCGGCATAAGGGTAACAAACTCAGGAAGAATGAATATCTAAGACCGGTATAAGGGTGAGAGATATCAATCAACCAAACATCTGAGAAAGACCTGGAAAAGGTACATAACTCAGGAAAAATCTGACTCCACAGGGGACCAAAGTCATAATAGGGAGCAGAAAGGAAGGAACACCAGGGATACCGGTTACTGGGTATATAATAGGTGACCGACCGAAACGTGAATTGGTTTTCACTTCCAAAACACTCATCATCCTGAAGAGAGCTAGAACAGCAGACTTGTTTATAGGATGGATGTTCGATTCCATAAGGAATACAAACCTTACTCGACTGGGGAAGATCAACAAAGGATTCCGACCAAAGAGCGCATGAGACATATTATTCATTACCGGCAGACCGTGAATAATACACTCGCATGGTAAGAAACACTAGGGATACCGGTTACTGGGTATATAATAGGTGATCTACCGAAAACGTGAATTGGTATATGAAGGAGAATAGCCATCCATGGCGCAGCGGAATATAAAAATTTCTCCTTTAATGATCCTTACGAATGAGCATGATCAGTGATAGAATCGTTACCTCTTGTGGAGATTCAAACCTTTGGTGCAGATCTCTGACAATGATCAACCTTTGATACAGATTCACGGGGCGATCACGAACGTTGAACGATGACAACGTCTCTACTCAGTCCACACGAACGGATTCCTTCAATCGCAGTGCTAGCTGTTTGTGAGTGAAGGCTTTGAGTGAGAGAGAGAGATACGAAATTCCAACTCTTCAGTTGTGTTGTCTGGAGTGTATATGCTTCTACCCAAGGGGTTCTATTTATAGAACCACTTGTGTGGGCTTCAAGCCAAAAATCCCACTTAAGTTCATTTTGGCCCATATCTCAGAATATGCCAAAATCACTTAAGTATTTGGTACTTTACCATATTTCGTATTCTTCTTAAGTACACCGTACCTTACGATGTTCCTTAATTATTCTATCTCTCATCAATCCGTCCTTTGTGTGTGACCCTATAGGTTTTCGCGGCGTTGGCAATTATATTAAATCATGCATTTAACATAATAAACAGTGAGCGGTATCTAGCAACACATCACTGCTACCCAAGTCACGAAAATGTCATGTGATCTGACAAAACCTCCTGTGATAATAATTATGTGTATAATTACCTCTTTGCCCTTATGTCTATATTGAACACAAGGTATAGACCATGTCACCCTTGTCCAGTTCAATATTGGGCCCATAGACATTTATCCTGTTAAGCAGGATTGGCAAATTCCATCTAGGACACTCATGTCCCTCAGCATGCTTCGTGGAGTACCTATCAACTGCCTTTATGGTTATCCAGTTACGGACAACGTTGGATCAGCAATAAAGCACTCGACTCTACATCTAGGATCCATAGTGGTTTCAGGTCGAAGAGTGGTATACACTATTATCACCATGAGAATAACTTATGACACTTTGCATAACTTTCTATATAGTATTCTCATAGCGGGTCAATCCAGTATGAATATTACTCTTAATATTCATACCTATGTTTAAGACTTGATAACTCTTTATCCATGATCCATGAGACGTGATCATCAGTCTACAAACATAATAGTCTCCATGCTTTAATGTTATCCCATTTCATAATAAAGCTTGACTACGGACATTTTAAGAATAGTGTCCTTATGTTTAATGTGATCTCATGATTAAGTCATACTTGATACATTAAATGGACTATCTATTCCAGGGACTTTATTAAACAAACATAATAAAGAAAAATGCCTTTTTATTATTAATAAATAATTCGATACAAGTACCAAAAGTATTGGCCTCTAGGGCTTACACCAACAGTATATATGCCAAAACACTCATCATCCAAAACACAAACTGGTTAAAGGATGGATATTCGATTCTACAAAGAATACGAATCTTGCTCAGCTGGGGAAAATCAGCAAAGGTTCCAACTAAAGAGCGCATGAGATATATTATTCATTACCGGCAGACCGTGAATAATATACTCGAAAGGAAAAGACACCAGGGATACCGAAGTATATAATAGGTGACTATCCAAAACAGAGAGACAATCGATACCAAGCATCCGGGTAAACGAAAGACAACTCAAAGGGATAAATTGCAAGCATCCGGCAATTATCCAACAACAAAGAAATATTCGACTCCGCAAAGGGAAAGAACGAATCTTACTCGACTGGGGAAACGCAAAAGGCTTCGACTGAAGAGTGCATGAGAAATATTATTCATTACCGGCAGACCGTGAATAATATACTCGCATGGAAGATTATCCACAACCGGTTACTGGGTTAATAAAGGATAAATCAACCGAAAAGAAAGGCATCGGGATACCAAATTAGGTATATAATGATAACCAATCAAAAGGAGCAACAGACATTACCGACAAAAGGTAAATGAAAGGCGATCTGCTGAGGATAAATTGCAAGCATCCGGCAATTATCCACAGGGACTAGCTGGGGATGCATTGGTAAACAACCAATGATCCGGGGAACAAATCACTAGCAAACGGTGAAAGGACCCACTGGGGATAAAATTGCTAGCATACGGCAATTATCCACAAAAGACTTGCTAGGGATATAAGTGCTGATCTGAGCAACTTATACAAGCACAGGAAAATCAACATCAAATACTAGATGAAGATAACCACAAAATTAGGGTTTACATCTACCGAATACGGGGTAGAAGACCAAAAACTCCGCGTGGGGATAGAACAAATCACAAATCCGCACGGGAAACCAAGGTAGGGTTTATAACAAACCACAAACTGCTGAAAAGCAGGAAAACAGGATTTACAACTACCAGTATGAGGGTAGAATAAATAATTTTTCTTTGACCTTCATTGCCTTTCTTTGGAACAAAATATCATTTTTCTTTGGATTCCATATATACCCTTTTAGAATAAATAATTAGTGTCCACCTCTGAACTAAGAGTTGTTTGTCTTGTTGCCAAACACTTAATTCCTTACTTTTTGGTTTGATGCCTACTTTCCCATGTGGTTCAAATTTCATTCCTTGATGGATTCCAACAACACCATTATCTATTGGTTCCAAATTATACCTTTCTGCCACTTCTACCAAACCTTTCATTTCTTTCCACATAAATTATTTTCTCTTTATCCTTCCATTCATCATCTATTATTCACTATTCACTACATCCATTAAATATATTCTACCAATCATTCACCTCATGTGATATACTCTCTCTTTGAGACAAATACATTATTTCTTTGAGCTCTATACATACTGTGGGCAAATAACTAGTGTCCATTTTCTGAATAAATACCCCTTATCTTTAGCTTGATGCCAATTTACCCCTTATTTTTGGATTGATGCCAAAGTACCCTTTGTTTTGGATTGATGTCAGTTTTCTCGTTGGTTCAAATATACATACCCTATGGGTTCAAATAAAATTATATTTTGGTTCAAACCATACCTTTATCACTCTCTTTTCATCTCCCACCAACGGTTCTATGAACTACGGAGCTCTAAATTCCTTATTGCACTATAATGATACGTAAGCATGAGGGCCCTAATCCTCATCGAGCACTATATCTATTCCTTTACTTTTCCATTTATTCTTTTTTAACTAACCTTTAGATAGTAACACCAATCCGAGCAAAGAACAATCAAAATGGTTCATATTGAGTACAACTGATGTGAGGGGTGCTATTACATTCCCCTTGCATAACCGACTTCCTTACCCTTTTTCTCTTTCCACGTGTTTTATCGATGTTTTCCCTTTCCACGTGTTTTATCTATGTTTTCCCTTTCCTTAGGGAATAAACAAAGTTTGATGGCGACTCTGTTGTATCTTCGAGCGTGCAATACACTCGGGTATATTTCCATTATCTTCAGCTGGCGACTATGTCGGGGAGTCCTTGTTTAGGCAGGAAGGAATCAAGCCTAGTTTTGTTTGTTTCTTTGTTTGCTTGGGTGTTTATCTTTATGCTTTATTCGCTTTTATTTTATGTTATTTATCGCTTTACATATGCATTATTATGCTATTCTGGATATCTATATTTTTGTTGTTGTTAGGTTGGGAAATGTTACATGAGAGAAGCTCTATACCCAAGCTTGAGCACAACATACATGATAGTAATATGACTAGATTAGTGTTTTGATCTCCTTGGAGTTAGTCGATCATGGTTGACACGAGACGTCACACCTAGAGTAGATCCTTTTGAGAGCATCATTGTCCGACGAGTCAGTTGTCTAAAGCAATGGTATCTCAAAATGGGTCCTTGACTCTAGGAACATTTTTAGGATCACCTTTGAAGGATAATACACACCTGTGAGGGGGGTATTGGGTTTTTGCAGGAAACCAAGACCCTTCATACCCTGTTTCTCATTTATACGTCGGACCTTTGAACCTATAACAAAGCAAAGTATACAGATTATCCAGGATATGTTAGAGCTTTGATTTTATGATGTTTCTTTCTCATTACATTATATAACATCATTGAATCATAAATTTGATTTTTTGCACGTGCATTTTTAGGGAACTATCAGTCTGTCATTTTCAATAGTCCATCAAATTATGGATAAGTCTGACAGAAGGAATACCTATAAGTACAAGCACATAGAGTCTAAGTTTGATGAGATAAGGAAGCTTGGGGGTCTTTTGATTGGTGACCACAAGAGTGCCTTTAGGAAGGAGGATACACGATTAATTATCACCTTTTCCCAGTTCTATAATCCTACTCTGCACTATTTTATGTTTCAGAATTTCCTTCTGGCTCCCACGCTAGAGGAATTTGCTCACATCCTTCATATGCCAGTAAGAGACCAGGTTCCCTATATGAGTGTTGATTGTTTTCCGGAATCCGCTATGATTGCACAAGCTCTTCATCTGAAGATGGAGTTGGTTGATTCTAATCTTCGGACTAAGGGTAATGTTAGGGGTGTTCGTTTAAAGTTTCTTTTAAAGAAGGCCACATTGTTTGCTAATAGTGGAAGCTGAGATGCTTTCTACGCCAACTTTGCTCTTCTTATCTACGGTTTAGTGTTGTTCCCAAACATTGAAGGTTTCGTCGACAAGGTTCCTATTACGACTTTCATCTCCAAGAATTCGGTACCCACTTTGTTAGCCGATGTATTTTTCTCCTTCCATTGGAGGAATCTGAAGAGGGGAGGGACAATTAATTGTTGTATCCCTTTTACTCCACAAATGGATCTTAACCCATTTGCTGAGACGAAGGCCTTTTGTTGATAATATTTGAGCTTTGAAATGGTCTCAGAGATTGATGTCTTCGAGTGCTGATGATTTTGTTTGGTTTAGTCGTGACTACGATGGGGTCGAGCCTATTTTCAACTGTGGGGATTTCCAAAATGTCCCTCTTATGAGTGCCAAATGGGGGTTGATTAACTACAATCCTATTCTTGTGCTTCGTCAATTGGGGTATCCGTTGAAGGAGAAACCTGAAGACCGACAATTTGAAGAATTTCTTGTGGTAGGAGGGGTTGAGGATTTTGAGATGGTAAAGAGAATGCGCCGCGCGTGGGGCAAGATTCACTATATCAGGAAGAAAGAGTTGTGTAAACAGAACTGCATTGAATTGACACCATATTTGGACTGGGTCAGATTAAGGGTCAAGACCCTCAAGCTACCGTATCCATGGGATCCATCTATGAGTTTCAAGCCCATTGAGCTCCCTGTTGTTGTTATTTTTGAAGTAGATAAACTCAAGGAGACCATCAAGGCACTAGTAAAGGAGAACACTGATCTCCAATCTAATCTTGGTAAGGTCACACTAGAGAAAGAGAATTTGAAGCTCAACCTTAATCAAAAGAGGGAACGAGCTCTCAAAGAAGATAATGATGTTCAGGTTGAACAACACAAGAAGAGGAATGTCTAATCGATTATGAATGTTGCTTAATCGATTATACAATGAGAATTCAGACTATAATCGATTAAGGATCATATCTAATTGATTATGAGGCAAAAATTTCTTTATAATTGATTAAGTAAGTTACCTAATCAATTAGGGAATCGTTCAAGCAAATCTCCCCCTTTTTTACTAGGTATAATTAATTATTAGGTAATTAATAAAGATAGTTGTCTAATCGATTAGAACGACAATGTAATCGATTAGAGAGCAGACTCGACCACAAAATCTTTCCTTTATGAGCCAATATTCTTCTTCTAAATAATGGATTATTGTGCACTCTCCAAAGCACGAAAATCTGATTTTCTCACTCATTTTCTTCCAAAAACAATTTTTATCGACTATAAATTTCCTTAGTGATGAGAGAGTGAAAACTTACTTTGAGTTGTGTAATTTTATTAATCTGCCTAATTTTTATATTCAAGAGATAATTTCTTTTACGCATTTGTAATTGACTTTCAAATTGCAAGGTTAACCTGCATAGCCATCTCAAATAATTTGAAGGTCATATTCTAATTAATGAGCGTGCTCTATAGATTTTTTAAATAACAACTATAACAATATATAAAATCTATAATAAAGAGAATTTTTAGTGTTGCATTTTTATCATTATTTTATTGTGTAATTTATTTAATAATTTTTATTAAAATCATTATTATTAACTTTTACGTGATTTTCTTCGATTAATTTTCCCATACTATATTTTTAAAAAATTATATTAAATAAAAATATAACTTATATTTTTATTGATACATTTTAAAAACGAACATACGGGCATTCAGGTTAGGATTGATAAAATCAATAGATATTGGGTCCGTTTATTTGAAATTTTTACAAAAATAACCCACTTTTTCAAGGAAATTCCCAAAATACCCTTGGTTTCAAAAAAAATCCCAAACTACCCCACTTTTAGGAGGAGTCGCCAATTGAATTGGAGATTCCTCTTAAAAATTGAATGGAGGCGCCAATCCAATTGGCGCCCCTGAGTAGGGTTTAAGAGGAGGCGCCAATTGAATTGGAGACTCCTCCTAAAATGCAATTTTTGTGTTATAAATAGATGCGTTGTGTGATTAATTATTCCACATCTCATATAATCATTTGGCAATCATGTTTGGTGTTCCTCGCCGATACGAGAAGGTGATTTATGCGAGAGACCAACCTCAGATGCTGATGTTGTTCTGGAATATCACTATGTTCGATCAACTGAAGAGGGAGCTGGTTCGTTGGTTAGATGGGAAAATACCAGAAGGGGAAAAATTAGAAGTATTGAGAGACTTGACAGTATCTTTGGTTGGGTGCGAATGAAGACTGATAAGGATGTTAGGGAAATGGTGTTCGGTCGAGACGACATCAATTTGATTGTTGTAATCAGTTAGAAATATTTCTGTTTTCAGATAGCTTATTTTGTACTAATGTTTGTTGTGAACCTCGTTGTAACAAAAACTTAATGATATATAATGATTGAAGGTTAAATACAATGTTACAAAAAGCTTAAGTCCTAGATGATGCTCCTCGATTGGGACAATTGTTCTTGTTGTGTCCTGGTTGACGATAGATACTACATAATCTTATCATTTTATCTGTTGAATCCGTCTCTATTATGATACGTGTGTTGTTTGGCCTTCCTTTTTTCTTTCTACGCATCTCGTCATTGTGCCAAATAATATCACCTTCATATGGAGGCCAGTAATCCTCCATTGGTAGTACTGAGAAGCTTTGATTATATACATTCATGACGGTGTCGGCCTTGTACACATCAGATAAATGGATGTAAGCATCTTAACGAGTATAAGCGCATGTTGCAATGACATGGGAGCAAGGTATGCAGAAGGCCTAGAATTTTCCATAATCGCACCAACTTCTGTTTAGTCTAATAGCGTAGGCTAAATTTGGTATCCCCTCGTTGTGGTCCATTGTTTCCTGGACGCTGAAATTTTGCCTATGAAGGTCAAAGACTGTTACAGCGTGTGTGCTAGCTTTGATGCTCTCCTTTTTCATGACCTTCATGCAACACTCACTGAATACTTGCCCGAACATTAACACCGCACTCCATCTTTCACCTTTGGTTGTGAACATAGAAGCCAACCTATAATAGGTTGATCTTACCAAGGCGGTTATCGGCAGATTTCGAATTCCTTTGAATACCCCGTTCATGCATTCCACAAGGTTTGTTCTCATGTGGCCCATTGACAACCTCTGTCAAATGCCCTTGTCCATTGCTCTACTGGTATGTTATTTAGCCATCTTCCTGTGTCTTCATTAGACAGTCTAATTTCATCACGATAATATTGAAATGACGGTTGAGTTAGAGCATACCCATCATTCACCATCTTCTTGCGAAGATTCTTATCTTTTATAGCACGCATGAAGTTTTGTGCAATGTCTCTGATGCAATAGACATGGGTAGAAGGAGGATCATGCCATCCGTTGTCATGGTTGTTGTAGGCACTCTCAATGACAGCATGTCTATCAAAAATCAAACAGAGATTGGCTTGTGGAGCCACATGCATTCTGAGATGTCGAAGAAAGAAACCTCATCCACCAACCGTTTCACCTTCAACAAGAGCAAAGGCAATGGGAAAGACATTGTTGTTGCCGTCTTGTGCAACCTCCATGAGCAAAGTACCCTTGTGTTTGCCGTATAACCAAGTGCCATCAATTTGAATAATAGGTTTGCAGAATGCGAAACCTTTGATGCACGGGTCAAATGCCCAAAAGAGACGGTGAAAGATTCTATTACCTGTAGCACAGGTTCCGTCTGGCATCATCGCTGGCAATGTCTCCATAATTGCCACAGTTATTGGGACATATGTTTTTAGTGCCCATAAAAACTATGGCAATTCCTTGTATGAATCCTCCCAGTTGCCGAAAATTTGTTCAACAGCCTTTGTCCTCGCAATCCAGGTTTTCTTGTAAGATGGAGTATAATTATATGTTGATCTGATATGGGATATAATTATACTCACCTTCACTGATGGGTCTTTATTAACCAACGGAAGAATGTCATGACATATCAACGCTGCGCTTAGTTTACGGTGATCTTGTTCAACGTTAGTTGCAATGCAACTGTGAGGCGGGTCTATTGAAGCGATCCCCCAAGAGTCGTTTTTCTTCTTGTAAGACGCAGCCAAATGAAACTTACAAAGCATGTTACGACATTCGAAAACATACCTTCTAGAATCAGTGTGTTTCACTGTAAAATCAGCAGAGTTGTTCATGTGGAATTTTTTGATAGCCAGAACACATTCTTCTTTGGTATGAAACATGTCTCCCACCTTTAATTCGCCTTCTGATCTCGGATACAGATTATAGAAAACACCGTTGGATGTTTCATCATCGTGAAGATCCATATTTGTCATATGTTAAGGCAGATTGTAGACATGACTATGAGGTATTGGTGGTGGTTGATCATTATCTTCATCGTCGTTGTTCAGCATGTGATCAACCTGTATCTCGGTATCCTCTTCTTCTTCATCAACGACATCCACTTTTGCTTCTGCTTCTGGGTTGACGTCATCTGACCATTGTGGATCATCTTCACCAGATTCATCCTGACTGGTTAGTTGAGACTGTTGAGATGGTATACATGGTTGAAGAGTAATGTACAACTCAATACAGTTGCAGCCAGAATGTTCATGACTAACAAACATGTATTCAACATCTTCATCGTCTCATACCTTAAGGGGGGAATACTTGCATTGATTATTCTAAAAATTATATTGGATTTTGATATGTGATCTTTGACACAATACCCGATCCTATACAGGATTGTATTCTTTTTTTCAAATGTAAGAAGGTTGCGTTTCTCTTGATTGTGAGTCTAATGGTATCGGTGTTTCGAAAACAAAAACCATATAGCTCAGACTCGTATGTTTCACCGTTGCAGTGAACGTTGACACTGTATAATGATGAAGATGACATTGTGCAGATGAAAACTATTTTCTTACTGTAGATGAATATGAGTGAAATGTCTTGGATGTTGATAGTAAGACACTTAAATAGAGGAGTGAAATGTCTCACATGCTAGCTAGTTCGAAGTGACGTGTCGCACATGCAAGCTACTCCGAAATGACGTGTCGCACATGCAAGCTACTCCGAAATGATGTGTCAACCATGCAAGCTACTAAGAAGTGACATGTTCAGCATGCAAGAGAGAGGACAACCATGTTTCAGACATGTAAACACACACTCCAAATGAATTGGCGCCCCCACTCATTCCTTGCACATGGGCGCCAATTCAAGTGGAGACACCTTGTCAAAGCATGCATTCAGACCTCGAAACCAAGAAATCAGACCTAGGTCTTGCATGCATGTCCCTATGGAGGCGCCAATTTGAATGGCGACCCCTCTTAAAGGTTGTACATGGTCGCCAATTCAAATGGAGACACCATGCAAGCACAACTTTTCATGCTCCCATCCATTTGCCTATAAATACATCCACTCCATCAACACTTCTTCCACACCATCACTCTCACTACTTCTTCTACAATACTTCTTCTACAATTTCATCTGCAACAACTTCTTGTAGTTTCATCTACACCAACCCCCCGACAAAATGTCTATCCTCACAATGGGCGAATCACTTAGAGGAACGGTTGCAAACATCGCAACATATGTAAGTTTTTTATTTTGTTAACTTTTTATCTTTCATCTTCACCAACCCCCTTTTATTTTAACATACCAACTTAGTCAAGTTTTTTGTTCTTTCTTTTATAGGATTGTCGCATTACGCGAAAAACCGGCGGAGAAACGAAACAACAGAGCCGCCACCGTGCGTTATTTATCCCAAAAGAGGGAAAGGAAACGCTCAAAGTAAACCTGGAAAAGACATGGTCTCGCGACCAGAGAAAGATGGGATCGGGAGTCGGTTATGCGAAGGGAAGGTATTAGCATCCCTACGCATCCGTCGTACTCGACGGGATCCACGCTCGGAAGGAATAGAAAGAAGGTTGCTAAAGAACTGCTCAAACACTGCACAAGGCTGGAAGGAAACACAGAAAGACAAAAGAAACGAGACTCGGCAGGATATCGCATCCTGGGCCTACGTAGTCTGTCAAGCACAAACATCAGAGTCGACGTAGTTCGGGATAGGGGAAACGTGCTCGCTAGGATGTCGCATCCTATGCATACGTATCTTCTCTGACCGGAGAAGAATTAGAGCACTCGTAGCTCGGCCAACACACGCCAAACAAAACACAGACAGGAAACCGACTGCCAATCGCTGGACTTACGTCAGACTCCATGCAAACAGGCAAACATGGAAACCGAATGCCAATCGCTGGACTTACATCAGACTCCGAACCAACAAACACACACACAGGAAATCGACTGCCAATCACTGGACTTACGTCAGACTCCAACAAGCAAACAAAACACAGGAAACCAACTGCCAATCGCTGGACTTACGTCAGACTCCAACACAACACAAAGGGGGTTGAAAAAGAAAAGGGCGCCCGGAGAGATCAGCTCATCTCCTGCCTACGTACCTCATCTGGTATGAGGATCAGGGCGACGTAGTTCCCCTACGCAGGGAAAGAACTTCTAACCTAACCAGAGACAAAGGGAGACACAAACTACTAGGGAGACTACGACTCGAGCCTAGAAGTTGTCATGAATACGATCCCTATGTTGAGGTTTCTATCCTAACTTGCACAGGAAACAAGCTAGCCTAAACAGCACAAACAATCACAAGCAAGCACACACACTATATACGAACAAGTGGCTCACACAAGGTTAAGCTTTAGTCAATGGGTCAAATCAACCTCAACAAACAAGCCAACTGGAAAAGGGTGTGGTTAGCTCTTAACCCTAACATTGAGAGTTAGGGTGAAGCAGATGAAATGGGAAGTGAGGGTAAGACCTCACAGCTCTCATCCCTGGCCTGGGAGAGCTTGACTCACAATAGAAAGTGTGGGAGTTCAGAATGTAGGAACTCTTCTCCACAGATGACTGACACCACATGATCTTGGGTTCTTATTCAAAGTGCATCAACACAATGGTGTGAGCAGGATGAATGACACAACTGAATAGCAGAGGATGGATTGCACATCCCTTGTATCTGCCAATGCCTCTTGACTTAGGAGGTCTTTGAATGTACAAGGCACAAAGATAAACAATCACAAGCATTGCCTCTTAAGGAGGACTTCAGACAGGTGCCTGCCCACATAACAGGACAGGTCTTCCAGACTACATGAAGTCAGAAGAATTATACCTTAGTGGTAAGCAAACCACAAGCTAACAAAACAAGTTCAAAATGAACTCAAAGCCACTTAGGTACCTGTGAAAAAATCTAAACCAATCAGTTCAACTGTACAGACAAACAAACAACGGTTAAGCACACAGACAGACAAAGCATCAGGCAACAATGAGCAAGGCACAAGCACAAGTGAATTTGTTCTCAAAGCCTATAAAACAACACAATGTTAGCCAACATCAACCAATAATCAGGCTTAAATGAATGAGTCACTCCAATCATGGCAATGTGCATCTGAACCTGAAATCACAACTCAAATGATAAGTCCAAACCACTAGGTCAAAGCCTAGGGTCCAAAGAGGGTCAAAAAGTCAAAACAGAACTTCAAACTTGACATGAAGCAACTTCAAACACATATTGACATATCCTAAAAAGGCTCATATCAAAATCATTAACCAAATGCATTTCATGATCAAGTGAAGTCAAAGGCCATTTCAAAGTTCATATGTGATCATCATGAATGAAAAATTCAAATCAAAACAGAAATGATTCAAATAAATCTGGAAAAATTCATGCATATTCAAGACATCTAACATGATCAACACACAAAAAATCAGAAGCATTGGACATCATTAGGCATGGCAATCACATTGTACAAGTCAAGCAATCAAAGGTGTGACACAAATTGTCACACCAAGTTAACTCAATCATAAAACAGAATTGGTGCATGGGAAAAATATCAAACCAAAGCCAACATGTCCAGCAATGTGTCTAGAAACTACACACAAAATTTCAGAGTCATTGGATAATTTTTGAGCATTTTATGATGAAAGGAAAAAGGGAATATCATAAATGGATACATGTTCAATCACCCTAGTACAAATTATTTTTCCAGCCAAGCACAACTTGCAAATTTATGCTCATAAAAAAGTAGACAAACCAAGGAGCATTGTGCAAAAAATTGGAGTGAAATTGATGCATTTTCCTATTTTATATGATTTTTTGAAGTTGAGAAAAAAATTGAAATCAAAAATGAATAGCATGGTCAAATAAAGGAGGGAAACATGGAAATCATGGAACATTTGAAAATAATCCCTCGCCAGGAATCGAACTCGGTGTGAGTTCAAATTGACGCGCCAACCTAAAACGACCACGTTTTGGTCTTAAACCCTAAACCTGCGCGTTTTCCAGAATCGTAGCAAATGCATGAATGTTTCGTAGCTAATTCCTAGCGAAGTCATAGCAATTCTGGAAACAGCATGAACTTCATCCTCTTCCTCATGAACACGATGAACAAAATTCCAGAAAATCTCAAAACATTCCAGAAATTAACAAAACCTATACCAATCGATTCCTTGGCTCATGTACATGCAAGATCATCTATCATTTTGCACTAAAACATCACATATCATCCAAATCGAAGGAAAGAAAAATTTGCATCAAACTTTCAATCAAGCATAACTTTGTGTATAGTGCACCAATTCACTCAAATTTCATATCAGCATGCTCACCAATCAACGATCTACATGAATATCCTAATGGATTGCAAAATAATTGAACTCGAAAACTGACCTTCTTGATGAACAGAACCTGGAATCGCGTGATACAAGGCTTGTAATGGCTCAAAGTTCCTCTATGATGCTTGTGGAGATGAATGTTGGTGAGATTGAAGCTCAATTGCACGTGAAACCAGCTCAATTTGCAAACTCCATGGATGCTTCAAGCTTTGAGTATGAGCAAATATGGCACGGTTTGATCCAATTCCACGTCTAAATCTTCTAAAAAATGCTTCAGGATCATGAATCAACCAATAGGAAATGCTACTGCGTGAAGAATATATACACAGGTTAGAATAGTAAATGCACTAAATAAAGCAAAACAAGCAACCTAAACTATCCTAAAACGCTAGGAAGGACTCGCTTAGGGAAGATGGACCAGCACAGGTCTACATCCTAGATCCCCAGCAGAGTCGCCAGCTGTCGCATCCGCGAAAAAACAACCGGCGGGACTCAAATAAAAACACAACACAGAGCCGCCACTGCGCGTTATTTATCTCAAGATAGGGAAAGGAAACGCTCAGAGAAACCTGGAAAGGAAATGGTCTCGCGACCAAAGAGAAAGGGTAAGGGAGTCGGTTACGCAAGGGGAAGGTATTAGCACCCCTCACGTCCGTCGTACTCGACGGGATCCACGTTCTAAAATAAAGAATAGGTTGCTAAAACATCACACACACACACAGGGAACGCAGGTGGGGTTAAGAGAAGGGAGCTCGATAGGACATCGCGTCCTATGCCTATATATCTCGTCTGAAACGAGAATCAGAGCCACTGTAGTTCGGCTTATGCACGCCAAACAACACAAAACACACAAACAGATGGCAAACATGGAGCCCGACAACCACTCGATGGAATTACGTCAGCATCCGAACCAAAACACACTCAAAAGGGCAAACGTGGAGCCCGACAGCCAATCATTGGACTTACGTCGGCATCCGAACCAAACACACAATCAGATAACAAGTAAACACACGCAAAAAAGAAAAAGGTTGCCCGGAGTGGTCTCGCACGACCACCTGCCTACATACCTCGTCTGGAACAAGGATCAGGGCGATGTAGTTCCCCCTCAAGGGAAAGGAAGAACATGCAAACTAGTAGGGAGTCGGGAACTCGAGCCTACAAGTCATCAAGCAAGCCAGAAGAGACGCTGAGACGTCAGAAGAAACGGCACACATAGACTAACAGGGAGTCGGGAACTCGAGCCTGATAGCTGCCAAACAAAACACACGCAAAAAAGAAAAGGGTGCCTGGAGAGACCTCGCGCGGTCTCCTGCCTACATACCTCGTCTGGCACGAGGATCAGGGCGATGTAATTCCCCCTCAAGGGAAAGAAAATCTAGCCAGAAACCGAGGGAAGACACACTACCAGGGAGCTGGACTCGAGCCTAGTGTTGTCATGCATCGTTACCCTACGTTCAGGTTTCTACCTACTTGCACCATTGCAAACTAATCCTATCCAGGAAAGAAGCAAGCATACAAGCATACAAGCATCAACAGATCAAAACAAGCATTTCAAGCAAGTATCCACATAGCACACACTATAACCAGTCAAGTGGGCTCAAACAATGGGTTTAACTGCCGAAGCAATTCATCTGTACATGGGTATTGCTCGCTCTTAACCTTGCCATTACGAGGCTAAGGTGAAGCAGATGAAAAGGTGAAGTGAGGATGAGACCTCACAGCTCTTATCCCTGACCAGGGAGAGCTTCTGACAAAGGAGCGTGGGTCCAGAATGGAGAGACCCTTCTACGCTCAAAGACTCTGACTCGATTGTGCAACAGCACGAGATCTTGGGTTTGTGTCCCAATGCATCAACACACAGCCGTGTGAGCAGAGGGACGACACACAGAATAGTGGGGGATAGATTGCATATCCCTAACTTCCACCAATTGCCTCATAGAGGACTTCACCTGCTTAGGCACAATATTAAACAATCACAAGCATCGCCTCTTAAGGAGGACTTCAGACAGTTTGCCCGGCCAAATAACAGACCGGGTCTCCAGACTACATGAAGAATAGAAGTCCTACCTCAAGTGGTTTAAAAACCAAGCAGCAGCAAGCAAGTTCTTAAAGAACTGTAAGCAACTAAAGGTACCTGAAAACAATCAAGTATCATCAGTACTCAGACAGACAACAATAAACAGCAAATGTTAATCAGTCAGACTATACAGATTAATGCACACAAAGGCAAGCTATGAGCTCAAGCTCAAACTTCACAACCTACAAAACAAATCCCAATTAGTTCTCAACATCAAACAATGTCAATTTAATCCACTTGGTTCAATCTCCTTAATCATGGTGCTTTTCATCCTGAAAAATCAAGCAAATGTGAGAGACAAGACCACTAGGCCAAGCCTAGGGTCCAAAAGTGAGAAAAAAAATCTAAACAACAAGGGATTCTCAACCAAAATCAAATTCAAACAAATCAAAAGCAAGGGCAATTGATCCCATACTCATATCATTTACCATATTCATTTCATGACCAAAACAAGTCAAACTAGGTCAAACATAACACCAAACATCCAAACAGAATGACTTCAACCAAATCCATATCAAAACAATTCCAAAAATCCTCAAATAATTCACACCTAAACAGGACCTATTCAAGGTATAGCATGTCAATTTTCAGCTCAATTGGACAAAAGGAACTAGGGCAATGAAAATCAAGAAAAACAGACACAATTATTCAAGCCAAACCATAACATCAACACATGCATTCACTTCAAAAATTCATAAGTCAATGAAAACCGTTAATAAATGAATGGGACCAAAACAGGGATATCCTACAATGTGTCTACAACCAGCATACCAAATTTCATCATCATCCAATACCATATGAGGATTTCACAAAGATAATGCCAACATGTATCACATGGACTTGCACATTTGACCAACAGAGATGCAAAATACCAATCAAATTGAAAATGCCACATAAAAATCCAGAAATATTCACATAGCATCTTAACATGTTAATGATCACACATATAAAATTTCAAGTCATTTAAACAAGCCTAGGTCATGAAAATAAATCCAGAAAGTTGACCTAGCTAGGTGTGACACAAATTGTCACACCTAGATTCAAAAATTCATAACTCAATCACCAGGTATCCAAAATTCACAAAATTTATATGTAAATCACCATCAGCATGTCTACAATCACCACAAAAATTTTCAAGCATTTCTTTTAAGGCATGAGTATTTCACATCAAAAATGGCAAAATGTGTCAAAATTGCATACAAGTCAAACATTCCTAGGTCAAACCAATTTTCCACCAAGCACAATTTCTAAAAATATGCTCATAAAATTCTACAGAGAAAATGGGAACTATAGAAAAAATCCTCACATTTTTCTGACTTTCCAATATTTTTCTATGATTTTTCTAATATTTATGTGATTTATTAAATATTTATTCAATGTTTTATTAAATTAAATGGAAGCAGTGGCAGTTTGGTAATTAGGCGCGCAGGAGGCCAAAACGCGCAGCTTCACTAATTGAGCTGTCAGCGTGTGAGTGGCCAGAAATGGAGGGAAACACCAATTCGAATTGGTGTGGCGCGCGCATGGATCAAACGAAGCTTTTGCCCAGAAATCTCATCATCTTCAACAACACTTTTCCAGATTTGCCAAGAACATGAAGAACAACAAACTTCAAGGAAAATTAACATGCCTATAACCGTTGGAAAGGTCTCACTCTCAGGATCTCAAATATCACAATGATTTTGACTAACTCTTCCTATATTTCACGAATCGAAGGAATTAGGTTTTTGCATCATAACTTTGAATCATCATAACTCGAGCTAGGTTTCACCATTTCTAAAACTAATTATATCATTGAACTCTACATGAAACAGTCTTTAAAACGCATATAAGCATTCATTAATCCATGAGATTCGAAAAATTACCTTGATTCGAAGGCAGTGGTGAATTTGATGTTCTTCGCGATTCTTCTACCAAAACAGATGGAGCATGATGATGTGTGAGGTGTCTGGAATGTTCAGGTTCAGTTACAATTGTTCCTAGTGCACGAATTCTTCAAAAGCCATGGATGAACCAAACTCGGACAGTTGCATTTGGTGATGAATTTGATGATGATCTCCACAAACAGTCCTAGAAGAAGTTGAATAGAGATGGCAGCAAAAGGAATTTTCGAGTTTGATGAAGAATTGGAAGAGATTGAAGGATTTTCCTCTTATGTGTTCTTGAAGAATTTTCAGAAATTGGAGAATTTGGAATTGTGATTTTGGGGAATTGTCAAATTCTGTTACAAGTTTGTTAGGATTAAGAACTTATACCTCCAATTAACCAAGCCTTAATCACCTTAATTAACATAATGCAATGTGATTAGCATACATGTCATTTTCAAACCAAGGGCAAAAATGTACTTTCATATGCCAGCTAATGCCAGCTCATTGACAGCTCACACAAACCCTAAACACCTGTCATGAGCTATTGCCACTTGTTTCATGTTCATTGGATGTGTATTTCTCATTTTCCACATGTGATGGCACTTTGTTCATTTTTCCAAGTCCATTTCAAAAGTGAAATCTCAAACCACAAGGCCTTGGCATGTTATGATGATTCCAACAATTTTCAAATGTCATTTGTGAAGTGTTGCAAAAATCCCCATTCAAAAATTCCCATTATTTCTCAAATTGGACAATTTTGCCCTTGGATTTTTAACTGTACACTTGAAATTTGACTTTTTGCATTGACCATTTTTGATAAAATCCAATTATGCACCATGAAAGTACATGTCAAATGGAGTTTGTGCATAAAAAGATCATCCAATTTGGACACTCCTTGTGGAAGTTATGCCCCTCTGATTATGGGTCATTTTTGAAATTGACTGGACCATAACTTGCCAACCATACATGGGATTTTCAAGTTCTTGGGCTTTTTGGAAAGGTTAGAACAAGATCTACAACTTTCATGTTGAACAAATTTTCATTTGAAGCTTCCTTGGACATGTAATTTTGAAGTCCAAAACTTTCCATTTTTGGAAACTTCTATTACAAGTCACTTTCTATTTTTGGCAATTCTTGTCTGACTTGATTTTCTCCATTCTTGAGCTTTGACATGTCAAATAACACTTGTTCCAACATGAATGAAGTGTATCCAACTCATTTTCACCTCCAAATCCATAAAATCATGCACAGTTGACCACAGTTGACTTTTTCAACTGATAGATGAATCTGGCAATGCACTGATCAATCTGAGCCCCAATCTTCTGATGAAATGGCTCAAGGGTGAAACCCTAGCCTCAATAAGCTCCATACAACCATGGGATGATCCTCATATACATCATAGACCCCATCTCCTGATTATGCCCTGATTGGCCCAATGCAACTGATTAGGGTTGACCAGTGGTCAAAACCCTAATCTCAAGGAATCTGCTTCAACACTTGATGATGTCAAACCATGATGATGATGATGTATCACTTCAATCAAGATGAAGACCAATCTCCTTGAGAATCACAAAACCCTAATTAGGACCTCCACATCCTCAGATGATTAATGACCAGTCCAATGAAACCCTAGCTCGCACATGACCTCTTATCTTCTGATCAAGACTTGGGAGGATGACTTGCACAATGTAACCACATGATATGCAATATGCAATGCCTAATGACCTAAAAAATGATATGTAATATGTTATGCTAGTCCCAAGAGAGGAGGGCAAATTTTGAGGTGTTACACCATGTTAATCATGTTTAGAACCTGTTTAAGCCGAATGCAATTAAGATTAATCAATTGTAAGGTGTATGCACAAAATGACATTTTCACCTCATGCACCCCATTCATGCGTGAACAGTGCTTAATTCTGGCCCAAATCCACTTAAAATAAGTCCATGCAAGCTTTGGAAATGGTTTTGTATGCATATGATCCACCAAAATGATTTTATGAAAATTCCTTCTAAAAACTTCATGAATGAGCACATGATAATGCAAATGGAATTCAAGCCATGTAATGAGATGTTTGGAAACTAGAGGTCATGATGAACAAAATGCAAAAAGAACCACTCATCTTAGAGCTTTGGTTCAAAAGTTATGCCCATTTGAATTTTCAAACACACTTTGCCATGATTGGACCATATCTCCTCAACCACACATCAGAAATTCATGATCTTGGACTTTTTGGAAATGGTAGAGAAAGATCTTCAACTTTAATGTTGGACAAAATTTCGTTTGAAGCTTTCTTGATGATGTAATATTGAGTTGAAGTTGGTCCAAAACCTTTCCATTTTTGGAATGTTCAAATTATAGGTCACTTGCTATTTTAGGAAAGTCTTGACCTGACTTCAAATTCTTCCGTGTGAGTGTTTGAAATGTCAAATGAGACTTGTTTGAACATGAATGAAGCATCTCTAACCCCTTCCCACCTTCAAATCCACAGTTGACTTTGCAGTTGACTTCTGTTGATTTCTATGGGCCTCAGATGATTTGCACATGCACTGATGAGTTATGAGCCTTCAACACTTGGCCAAGTTACTTCAAAATGATCCTTGATTCATGTGAACTCATTGGAACCACCCTAGGGCTTTGATCTCATGGGAAATGCTCTTGTTGCCTTGCACAGTTGAACCTCCTGACCAGTCTTGCCTGATGAGATGTATCATGCTATGCAATGCTAATGTAATCTTAATGACCTAAAAAATGAAATGAATGTACAAATGGGAGGTGCAAATTTGAGGTGCTACAAGGATGTATCAAGGTTCCGAACTCGGGTCCACGAATATGTCCATATGGACCCGATGATTTAACCTTATGTTGAACTCGACGGTTTTGGTCATATAAGCAAGATTTTGTCTTGGTCCACAGATAACAAATTCATTCTAGCTTTATGCGAAAGATGGAGACCAGAGACACACACATTTTGGTTTCTAACGGTGAGTGTACCGTGACGTTAGAAGATGTCTACATGCTTTTGGGACTACCCATTAAAGGTAAGGCTGTTAATGGTAAAACCAACTATGCAAATTCAATTTGCATGGATCTCTTGGAGACTGATTTGTTAGATGATAACACAAGAGGTCAAGGTATACTACTCTCAAGCCTTAAGTCGTACTATAATAGTTTATACTTAGATGAGCATTCTACCGAAGATGCTCGAATAATAAAAACTAGGTGTTACATTATGCTGTTAATTGACTCGTTTTTATTTCCCGAAGGTAGTGGTTCTAGCATGCATATTATGTATTTACCTCTACTTAGACATGTAGATAGAATAGGAAGTTACAGTTGGGGATCTGCTTGTCTAGCCTATCTCTATAGCTCCTTGTGCAAAAACTCACACAAAGACACATCTACATTTTCTGGATGTGCTATTTTGCTACAAGCATGGGGTTGGTCAAGACTACCGTCTCTAGCACCCGTCAATAACAACCCTTTCACATTTCCGTATGCACAAAAGTAAGTTGTTTAAATTGCTATATCTTTACTTACTTCTTTAAAGATTATTACCTCTAACTAATATTTTTTGACTTTTTGGTGTAGATGGTCTGCACGCGGTATGAGTTACAATAGATGTCCAAGACACTGTATTACTCAGTATCGTAACCTGTTGGATCACCTTCGACCGACAGACGTAAGAAAAATAACTTAATTATTTTGTTATATTTTGTTAACTTCTTCTACCTTGACTATAATCCAATCTTATTTTACATTTCAGTTTATTTGGCGTCCCTACCTTAATTTGGATCATGACCATCAAGTCAACGCTGAAGATGCGGCCGTATAGACTGCATGCACACTGATAATACGGTTCACAACTGTGGAGATGCACAACAATGATCGTGTGAAGCTGCAGTTCGGTATGCCCCAAAATATCCCACATCCCCAGCTAGCCTAGGAGAATGGCATCTGCGCAAAGTTAACGACCAATGGAACTTCAATCCATGGCAAAGCTTCGCAAGATCAGAGTGTCGCAAATGGAAGCACCGTCATGCCCATGTGTTAACTGACGCAGTCATGCCAACTGAAGAAAAACCAAGTCGAACGTATATGGCTTGGTACAAATCGGTTGATTTTCAGTTTATCGCCGAGGATATGTACTTGTACGACCCACACCAAACGACTTACACACCTGACACCTCAACATCAAACCCCTAATAACAGTGTTAGACCGGATACAAACAACCCCCTGTCCGTCAAACGTTCCGTTCACCCAACACACAAACATACAACCAAAACATTCCATACACCCAACCCCAATACCAAGAGCATACCCCATACCACCACCAACAAATTGACCATCAACTTGAGACTCAACATCGCTTCGCACCCACCCCATCACCCTACCAAAGTCGCCTAAGCCAGAACACCCAACGATCATTCAACACCAACCGCCCCTCCTCCTACCGTAGCCAAGAAGTCCAAACCTCACAAAACCAAAACATCCAACAACCTTATCCCTACCAAACACCCCAACAACCTTTCCAACCTTTCCTCGACGCATCGTTCACACCCATGTCTCCCTTTAACCGTCCCGATCGCCCATCAATGAGTCAACCACATCCCAACTTCTCTGGCATGGGTCATGAGCTCATCTACGACGGTACACCATCGATGCATACTGAAGACTATGCCGACTTGTCTGACTACCTCAACAGACCTTCTTTTGTAGTTGGTAGTGACGCTCCTGGCCCCTCAGATGCTCAAACACTGGTACCGAATCGTCAACGTGGGTTAGGGCCACGGGTTAGGGTAGCTAGAGGATGTGGGACCGGAGGTCGATTAGGTGATCCCGGTCATCACCATTAGGTTTCTTTGTGTAAACGACAAATTTTATTAATATCAAGTGGTCCTATATCAAATTTATCTATCACATATACCATTTACCAAAAAAAATTGTATTTTAGGAGGAGTCTCCAATTGAATTGGCGTCTCCTCTTAAATCCTACACAGGGGCGCCAATTGGATTGACTATGACACCTGCCCTAGCCAATTCAATTGGCGCCTCCATTCAATTTTTAAGAGGAGTCTCCAATTCAATTGGCGACTCCTCCTAAAAGTGAGGTAGTTTGAGATTTTTTTTGAAACCAAAGATATTTTGGGAATTTCCTTGAAAAAGTGGGTTATTTTCGTAAAAATTTCCGTTTATTTTGACTTTTTTTAAAATGATTTTTATAGTATTATATATTTTAGTTTTAATTTTTTTTTACAAAGAATATCTATCATATAAGTTAGGATCTTTTCAATTTATAAACAAACAAAGAAGACGCAAAAGTGACTTACATTATTACACCTTCAAACGACATCGTTTCTTTTGCCACACGGATCCACAACAAATCTGGTTCTCTTCGAACCCCTCTTTCTCTCAATTTCAAGTTCGATACTTTTTCCATTATTGCTTGCTGAATTACTTCTGATATCTCGGTTAGCAAATTCCTTCGTAATCCCTTTCTAATTCTATTCATATATCATTTTACTAATTGTTTTTTTCTTCTTCTCGTGTGGTTGTTTTTCATTTGCATGATTTTAGGGGTTTGAATTGTGATTTGATATAACCAACAATGGTGAAGGAAACTGCTTACTATGATACATTAGGTGTTAATGTTGATGCATCTGCTGCAGATATCAAGAAGGCTTATTATGTCAAGGTAATAATAGTAATAATCAATGATTGATTACCCTTCAATTTTAACACAAACTTAGATTTGAGGATTTGGGAATTTGATTATAGTTTGGGAATTGGGACAGACAAATTTTGATAACTTTTTAATTGGATAATTGAGTTTACACATGGTCAATCAAGTGTTAGGTTTGATTAATAGAATAAGATATATCGAGTGTTGCAACTCATTAACCAAATCTAGCACTTCATTAATCATGCGGAAACTGCATTAATTATTGGCCAGATACATCATATATTCAATGAATCTATAAAGTGAAAATTTGCTTATAATAAAGAATGGAGGGTGTACTGAACTTTATTAACCACAAATTTAAACGTGATTAACCATGATTTTCAAGTGTTTTAATCTATGTGTTAACCACTTGTTGAATTGTGTTAACCACACGTGTGAACTTCTTTAACAATTGAAAAAGTTGAGTTTTGTTGTTCCAAATTGATGTTAAAATAGCATTTTTGTTTGAGTATATAGTTTGTTTATATTTTTTAAGCAATCAGGGTACTTGTGTTAAATATGGCTTTACTTTGTTGGCAAGTTTTTACTCATTCTGAGATTGGTATTACTATGTTGCCCTTGTTTGAGTTATTTATCAAGTTTTGAATTCAATATGCCTCTAAGAATGGCCTCTTGATGTCGCACTACGGAGACTGTATTATAAATAGAGAAATTACAACTAATTATATGATATAGTCGACGTCGTGAGACTATTCTATACAAATATTCTTAACACTATATATTTATTAATTTCAACACTTACAAATCTGGCTTAGATGTGAGGATTACTCCCACTTAAAAACATATGTTCAACCCATATCTCATTAGATGTGAGACTCTTGACATCTTTGATCACATTAGTTCTTTCAGAATGGTCAATTTAGTCCTTAAACTTATCTTGGATGAACTAATGTGATCCGGAATTTTTAATTTCAGTTAGTGATAACCCTAAAATTTTGTTAATTTCAAGGACCAAATCAACCGACTTCTATTGACTTAATACTTAGAATACTACACTTCTTATATTTCTTCGTCTAAATATCCCATCTAAAAGGCTTAGGGGATCAGCGGTTTGAGTGGTGGAATCATCGTCATATAAAATGCAAGATAAGACTGCCTGTAATAGATATGCAATGGGTCTGACCCTTTGCGAGGTTCTTCCATACAGAGCATTATAGAACCAAGTAGCCCTTTCATTAATTTAAAATAGTACATTTGTGCTGGTGTTTTACATTTCTTTTTTCTTTTTCTTCCCTTTTACAGGCAAGAATAGTTCACCCTGATAAAAATCCTGGGGATCCCAAGGCTGCAGAAAATTTTCAGGTATGCACTAAGAATCCATGTTTTGACTTCACAACACTAGCCAATATTACTGGATTTTATTAACAAAATTATTTACATCTTTCTTAAGATAAGATATTCAGAAACAGTATTAAATGTAGGGATATTTGCACCTTTGGGAATCTCTCTCTATTCAGTTTTATTTATTTAATTATTTTTTTGGGTACTTTTCTAACTTTGATATCTGTACCAGCTGCTTGGCGAGGCCTACCAGGTTTTAAGCGATCCCGATAAGCGTGAAGCATATGACAAGAATGGAAAGGAAGGAGTGTCACAGTAAGTTTATAGAACCTTAAATGACTGAAAAGTAATTAAGCTCTATAATGTCTTCCATTGATTTTGTCTTTTATCTTCACCATATTTAATTATTAGTCAGATTGAAAGTGGAATAAAAAATATGCAATATTCACTCCATACACTTTATGTATGTTCCTTTTCTGATGTTGGAAGTTCTTCCTTAATTGCGGTATCCTCCAAGCTGTCTTGTTGCAAAATTTGAGATTTGAGATGCCTTCCTTGCATCCTCCACCTGTCAAGAGAATTTCGTAGGGTTGAGTTAGGCCTAAAATAAATTTTGTCCAGCACTGGAACCAGAATTGTTGGTGCAGGTCTTTGAATTGATGACACACGTTGCTCCGGTGCGGTTGCGGGGTGACTCGCGTCGTTCTGGCATGGCAGCGCGGGGTGGACCTGCAAAGTTAGCACTCCAACACAAGTCAGTTTTTGAGTAATGAAGATGGAGTGAATTATGAAAAAAAAATCCTACCTGTTTCCATGCCAATGGTGGTATTTATATGGTAGACGAAATTAGGCCTCCTTGGTCTTGGGCTTAAGGCCGGCCCAGAACAAATTCTAAAACCTGATAGCAGTGTGATGTGAGTCCAGAAAATGGGTTTGTTGATACTGTAAAATGAAGGGCAATTTGAAGGTCCTACTTCTTTGTTTCCTACAAACACATTCAATCCACGCGTTCCCGTTTTCTCTCCCTTCTCTCAGTCTGTCAGAATTTCACTCCCTTTTTAAGCAGATGGTTACACTCACTGCCCAACCCTTATTTTCCCTCACTTCTCACGTTCACCACATGATTCTTTACAAGAGTTCCTTAAATAGTGTTTTTTCAACACAAGTGGTTCCCAGCCTCATATTTTGTTGCAGATCTAACCAAATTTTGGGGAAACTTCTTAAATATATTAGTGTGCGTTTGACTGATAATTTTTTTAAAAAAGAAAGCAATTCACCTCAAAATCAAATATGCACTTAGAGAAAGTTGTACATCTGTTACTTCAAGAAAACCTATAATTTGACCTTGCTATGCCAGACCTGTGAATGCTTGTAGAGCTATCCAAATTTTAGTAGAGACCAAATACTATAATACCAAGTAGTCTTACTAAACATCAATTTATTTAGATGTTGGGAGAATGAAATACCCCATTTTCTATTGCAATGGAACAGAAAATTATATGCAAGAGGAGATGGTGCAGAATAGTTTAAGAACACTTATATTATTTTTGTTTATCAATTTGATGATGATAGTGTTAGTTAACGCATGTTTATTTTATTATGTTATTTATTTATGTGGATACTTTTCCTTTTTATCTTGAACATTATTTTTGATGTATTAGAGTCTAGGCCCACTCAACCCTAAAAGATAGCTCAATGGTAGAATTTTCCAAACCCCTTGTAAGGAGTACTTTGGCTATATTTGCTAGTCAATGTCAATATGGGATTTCATCTATTTAGGCCCCTTCAAGTGGAAATGGCAAACCATCAAAACTTGTGGGAAAACTCTTCTGTCTAACCCACACCAGACTAGACATGGTATATACAGCTAGTGTGGCAAGGCAGTTTATGCTTGATCCACGAAAAGAGACAAATTATTATTCAAGGAAAAAAGGAAATTATCCATGGAAGTGTTGGAGAAATAAGAAGAAAAATTTAGGTCAATTACAAAGGCAGAATTTCGAAATATGGCTCAAGGGGTTTGTGTGTTAAGAATCAAAATCATACTCGATGACCTTAAAATAAAAAAATAAGCTCCTATAAAACTATCCTGTGACAATAAGTCAGCCATTAGCGTGGCACACAACTAGATTCAACTTTATAGGACAAAACACAGATAGACCGACACTTTCATTAGGCAAAATTAGATAGCAGGCTTATAGCTACAAAATACATCCCTTTAGGACTTGATTTGGCAGATGTATTCACCAAAGGACTTCTCGTAGACCAGTGTTATCAAATAGCAGCGCCATGACCGCTATGGCGGATATACATGGCGTTTTTTGGGCTCGCCGTGATGGTAAATATCAGCCGATATTGCGCGTTTTTCCGCCATAGTCCACTATAGCGGTGCCGCAAAGCGGCCGGTATGACGATGGTTTTGGCTCTCCAGACCGCCATCCACCATCGACAACACTGTCCTAAACCAGTTTTAAGGTATTACTTGCAGATTGGGAGTGATGTATATGCTTTCATCTGCTTCCAAGCAGAACTGTAGGTCAAATAGAAATTTTTTCCAGATTGGGGAAATTCATGCCAATTGATGATGAAGTTGCATAAAGCCTTCCCTGGTTTTCACCACGAGTAAAAGGTTCATACTTTGTGGATAGGTTGCTGGAGCTGGTTGAGCAGGCCCAAGAGAACCCAGTAGTTAGTTAATTAGTTGGGAATTGTTACTTTGTTGGTTACTATTTGCATCTCAGCATAGGGAGTTAGAGGGGTTCTTTTTTTTATGGTCACTGTAAAGGAAGTAGGAAACTCAATGAGAATTCTTTTCTTGGAATAATGGAACTATTTATTACTTTCTGAGATATACCAGTTTAACAGCATGTAAGAGAATGTCCAAGTATGTTAATTAATTGTGAAAACCGGTCAAAAAACATTTTTTCTTTGTTTTTCAGAGATTCCATGATGGACCCTTCAACTGTATTTGGAATGCTTTTCGGAAGTGAATTTTTTGAAGAATATATTGGAAAACTTGCACTTGCTTCTTTAGCATCTATAGAAGTTGAGGAAGACTCATCGGAGCCTCAAGTTCGTATGCAAAAAATTCAGGAAAAGATGAAAGTATTATTTTTTCTCCTAATTCTCGAATACTGTTTTTTGCGGTCCATTGTAAAGTTTCTTACTTGGGTAACTAAAGCTACTTCATACTGTTTTATTTGTAGGCATGGCAGAAGGAAAGAGAACAGAAGCTGATATCTGTTCTGAAAGACCGTTTGCAACCATTTGTTGATGGTCGAGAAGAAGAATTTACAACATGGGCAAATTCAGAAGCGAGTAATCTTTCAAAAGCTGGTAAATCCCTTCTGTTTATCCTGTAATTTTATGGTGTAATATTGAACGATAATCCCTGAATTTCGAAGTTTTAATAACTGAAATTTATTGTTATCAAGAATATCAATTTAATGTCTTTACCAAATTACCAACACGTGTTTTTTAGTTTGCCATCAATTGGATCTTTTTGAGCACTATTGGAGGTTTCAATACTCAATGGCTTGAAAGAAATTATTACTCATTTTTTCGACACTTCAAGTTTTGATTAACTGAACTCTGTTATTCAAATGCATGGATTTCATCATACAGATTTCTCTTCCTCTCAATAGTTTTAATCTCTAATGGCAACCGAAGTGCAAGTGTTTGTTCACTCCTGGTTTTTTCTACTCCTTGAGTCCTGTTAACATCTAACATTGTTTTCAGCTTTTGGAGAGGCCATGCTACATACAATTGGTTACATCTACACACGAAAAGCAGCAAAAGAAATCGGAAAGGATATTCGATTTATGAACGTTCCCTTCTTGGCCGAGTGGGTTCGAGACAAAGGACACCGTATAAAGTCACAAGTGACAGCAGCCTCAGGTACTAGACTAATTAATATAATTGTGTAATCTGTCAAGATGAAAGGGTTTCTCAGAGTTGACAGATTCTAACGGAACTTAAGTGCTTCTATAGGAGCTGTGTCCCTAATTCAAATCCAAGAAGAGCTCAAGAAGCTAAATCAAGGTGAAAATAGAGAAGAAAATGTAATGAAAGCTCTTGAAGATAAGAAGGAAGCCATGGTTAATTCCTTATGGCGGATAAACGTGATTGATATTGAATCAACTCTGTCGCATGTTTGCCAAGCAGTAAGTCGCAGTATTTTCTGTCCATAGCTTGAAAATTATATTTACACGGATCAATGTTATTTTTTGATCATCAAAACAGAATTCATAAGTTACAAAAAAATACTCTTATTATTTTCTCAGGTTCTTCGAGATCCTACCGCGTCGAAAGATGTTCTGAGGTCTCGAGCCAAAGCATTGAAAATGTTAGGAACCATCTTTCAAGTAAGTGTTTTAGTCGAACTCTGATGTTATGCACTAATTTGTATTCTATCTAAGATTACTTCATTTTACTTATGAGGGTGCTAAGGTTGCTTTTAGGCGAGAGAATAGTCTGCGCCGAGAAAGCGAAAATCGGGTAGAAGCTGGTCCCTCAACATAGTCATCATGTTCAGTTTGTTCAATATGGTTATGGACTGGGTTGATCATTTTCTCATGGCCTTTTGGATATCAATGAAATTTGAACCTTATGTATTGTGTTAAAAACGAGAAAGAAACCACAGTGCAATCTGCATATAAGTTTCTAACTTATAGTGTGTAAAGCAATTAATGACTTGTGTTATTATAACTTAAGTGTTCATTCTAAACTCCTATTTCACCGGGGAGGTGATATATAGATGGACATTCTTTTTGTATCGCCAGATTTTCTTTAATTTATTTATTGCTTTTCTTGTGTGATAGGCTATATTAATGGACCGGTACGAGTAATGGACGGGTACGAGTAAAGTACTATAACACTCATCTCCACATCCGCAATTTTAAAAAATTTCTGTATCCAAGTCCATCTCTGCGTGGACACCAACATTTATATCCGCAGCCATATCCATTTATCTGTACTTTAAAAAAAAATATTAATTATAATTTATCATTTTATTTTAAGTTTTAACAATATTAAAAAAATTCAAAGATGTTATTATTGATTAATGCACCTATAGTTCTTTTGTTGATGCAGCCAAGGTTTGTTTTAAGATATATTATTGATTAATCTATAGGTGCAGTGGTTATTTACTTTTATAAGGGGGTGTTTGTTTCGTGGATACAAATATTATTCCCGGGAATATGACATTGGAATTCACATATTTCCTTGTTTGTTTCAAGTTTTGATAGTTTATGTCTGGGTACTTTTTATTTCCAGGAATATGTTTTGTTCATAAATTTCTCCATTTTTATTCCCATGTCAAATGATGAGAATCTTATATTCCCATGGGAATATAAAATAACCAACCATAACTTCCCACTCTCATGTTATTTTAACACATTTATTTTTAATTTTTAAAATTTAATTAAATAAAACTTAAAAATATTCTTAGGAATTTTATTGATTTTGCCAAACACATTGATGGGAATAAAGTTCCTGGCAATACTATTCCTAGGAATGATATTCCCGGGATTATAATTTTAATCCATCAAACAAACACACCTTAACTATCAACCCTAACTATCAAGTATATTTAACCTGTGTGGCGGTTTGTTTTAACGGTTCCATCACTTGTGTATGCAGACACATAATTGGTTTTTCTGCAATTTTCTACTTTAATATTAAAAGTTTGAGTGTTATTTTTATGAATTATAGAACATAAAAACATATTGATCATAAATTGTCATAAATTATCTTAATGGTGGTGAAGTTATTGATATTATAGTTAAACAATACTTTATTGTAAAGTCAGAATTTTTTAATAATTTTAAAATATAAAATAACTTGATAACTATCATGTTAGAGATACAAACAAATAGGTTTATTGTTTATCTATGGATTTTATATTTCTCTAGACATCTTCATTACTATCGATTTAAATAATAAAAAAAAAACTAGATAAATAAAAGAATGCATAGAGATAAGAATATGAGAATAAAATAAAAATAAAAAAATAGAAGATTTTCTATAGGCTGGAAGTTGAATAAACCAGATCCCTTCCCTTCTTTTGTCCCATGAGTATCTGCTCTGTTTACGTTACCGTAACCGCTAAACAGTAACCGCTCAACCTCTAAACTCATCTCTAATTTGTAACTTACGTTTATTTCAATAAATAAATATAAAAAATAAAAAATAAATAATTGTTGAATAAATCTATAACTAAGCATTGGACTTTGATTAGGTAAACATAGCAAAGCATATTTTTCAAGAATTTAATTGATATACACTGACAAGTCTAATGCTTAGTTATAGATTTATTGAAAGATTTTTTTACACCGTCAGTTAATCACACTCATTGATTTATTTAAAATATTTGACTTATATTTTAACCATTTAAAAAATAATACAAACGGATGATTGTTATGCATTGACAGTGTAAAACTTTTTATACTGACAGTTCATAACAATTAATCTCATTTTTCAATAAATCTATAACTAAGCATTGGACTTGTCTCTAAATTAATTTAAATATCCTTTTTATGTAATTTAGAGACAATTGCAATATATTTTATGGAATAAAGTATACTACATGCAATTATGCATTCCAATGTTTAGGGGATGTTTGTTTCATGGATACAAATGTTATTTCCGGAAATATGACATTGAAATTCACATATTCTCTTGTTTGTTTCAAGTTTTGATAATTTATGCTTGGGTACTTTTTATTCCTAGGAATATGTTTTGTTCATGAATTTCTCCATTTTTATTCCCATGTCAAAGGATGAGAATCTTATATTCCCATGGAAATATAAAATAATCAACCATAACTTTCCACTTTCATGTTATTTTAATATATTTATTTTTTAATTTTTAATTTTTAAAATTTAATTAAATAAAACTTAAAAATATTCCTGAAAACTTTATTGATTTGCCAAACACATTGATGGGAATAAAATTCCTGACAATAATATTCCTAGGAATGATATTCTCGGGATTATAATTTTAATCCATCAAACAAACACACCCTTAGTTATAGATTTTTTTTATGTAATTTAGAAAAACCATTACTGTAAAAAGAGTATTTAAGAGAGAGAAATTTAAAAAAAAATTGTAAAAGTTTTTAAAAAAAATAAATTGGGTGAAAAGTATTAAATTCAAATATTTAAATTAATTTTATCAACATATTCTTATCATTGAAAAAATGTAATGAATGGGATTTTGTCTTTAATGACGAATTAAATTAAATTTATTTAAAGAGATTTTAATAAGTTATTAATAGATTAAATAATTACTTTGATCTATTCATTAAAGTTAAAATTTAAATTTATTTGATCTATCCATTTTGCCATCCTTACTCAACTGCTATTGTAACGTACTAACATTGAATAACAAGTAGTTATACGGCATAGCATGTTAATTTACACAATTTAAGACATATTTGGATAAACAACACAATTAAAAACTTATAATATTTATTATTATAAGTCTTTGGACATGCTTGATTTGCAAAAGAACAAATACCATAACAACATTAAACAAATGATTAGTAGGTTTTTTTTTTGTTCTACTGTGTTTGTACCGTATATGATGATCAAAATAAACAATTTTGCACTATTTTCAACATAATAATAATAATAATAATAATAATAATAATAATAATAATAATAATAATAATAATAATAATATAAAATTTACTGTAATGTCCTTTGTGAATCGTATTTAAAAAAAAATTATATTTTTTGTTCATAAAATTAATTTTAATTTCTAAAAATAAACTAAAGTTATATCTAATATATAAGCCAAATAAATATATTAACCAAATATATTACATATTCTAGTTATTATACACATGAACTAAAAAAACAAACAAAAAACGCAATATAAAGCAAACAAAAAAATCCATAGCTATTTCATAAATATAGTTTACCCTTGTAGAATTTTTTTTTAAAATAACCATGATTTTGAAATTAAATACGATAATAACCGGGTTTTCAAAATATTTTCCAAAATAACCATGTTTTTTAAGGGATGCGCCGGAGGAGTGGGCGCATCCCTTAAAAATTTCAGGAGCCTTAAAGGCAGGCGCCAAAGGGGCAGGCGCCTTAGTTAGAGCCCCCTTAAGGGAGGCGCCCCTAGGGTTGGCGCCCTTGTGTGCCCCTTAAGGGAGGCGCCACTAGGGTTGGCGCCCTTGTGTGCCCTTAAGGGAGGCGCCCCTAGGGTTGGCGCCTTAGCCTCCCACTAAGGGAGGCGCCCCTAGGGCTGGCGCCTGTGTGTGCCACTTTAATTTTTTTTTTTTAATTTTTTTTTAATTATAATTATTTATAGTATATTTTTTTTAATATTTCATATTAATTATTTAATACGTAATAAATAAAAATAAAAATAAAATGACTTCATTAAATATATAAAAAATGATTACATTAGAATGACCAAAACCCTAATGACCCGCCCGATTATAACGTCCCCCGGTTCCACATCCCGGTGCGTTAGGTTGTCTCCGAGGTCTCCCACGATTTTCTTGAGGTGTTTGTGGTCTTTGGGTGCTGACCTGATCGAGCGATGGCTGGTTGGAAGGTCCGGCAGAGGTTCCGGCGGTATTCGAAAGATGTGTCATCATTTGCTCCCAATACCCGGAGGGGCTGTGGCCAACGGCGCTTCCGTAATGGAGTTCGGTGCCCATGTCATCGTAGTTAGGGCGTTGGGGTTGGGTGGATTGGGTGAATTGGGGACGGTATAGTTGCCCAAATTGGGTCATTGAGTCGTTTTGAAAACGAAGCAATGGTTCTTGGGGCGTACTATAGTTAAATAGTGGTTGGGTGTTAAATGGTGGGGGGCTATGATGACGTGACTAATATGAATCATCGGTGCTATAGACGGTTGTGGTTGTGGGGTTTGGTTCTTGCCTTTGTGTTTGGGTGGGTGGTATGAAGGGATTGCGACGTTGGATGGTTCGTTGTTGGGTGGTTGGCATGAACGGGTTGCGATGTTGGGTGTTTGGTTGGTTTGAGTATGTGGTCGGTTGATGTTGTGTGGTTGGTTGTTGGGTTTGGGTGGGTTCACATTGGTGTTGGGTGGTGAATTGATGTGGGACATACGATGATGCGGCTCAGATACGAATTGCTGAGTTGTTACAGACCTAAACCATGCCATATATTGTTGAGTCGGTCTTACACCTTGGATGACTGGTTCGTTGAGGATGTGTTGTCGTCGATTTCTCCATTGACGACACATGTCTTTTGCAAAGTCTCTCCAGTCCGAAAAATCCCACTGTGCATCGACCCTTTTTTGATGCCAAATTCCCAAACATGTGGGAGACTCTGGGATATGTTGTACCATTCCGAACTGCAGTTTGACCCTGTCACTTTGGTGCATTTCAACTGTAGTGAATCGGATAATTGGAGTCTTCGCTGTCCAAACTGCAGTATCGTCATGGTTCACATCATGATCCAGACCCAGATATGGCCTCCATACAAACTGGAAAAAAATAACAAATCGTTAGATGAGAAATAATTTGAGAACTATTTTAAGATTAACTATAGTTTGGTAGGAGTATTACATCGTCATGTCCAATGTGATCCAATAGATTTCGATAGACTACAATAGCGTGTTTCGGACACCTATTGTAGTTCATTCCCCTTACTGACCACCTAAGATAAAAAAAAAGGAGTGAAAAATATTATTTACTGTTAATTTAAATAATAGATATAATTAACAAAATGGTAAATAGTAAAGTGGTAGACTTACTTGGTTGCAAAGGGGAACGCGAATGGACGTTCATTTTCTGGGGCGAGCGACGGCATCCTAGACCACCCCCAAGCTTGAAGCAAATAAGCACATGAAAAAAAAGTACAGGTATTCTTTTTTGCATTTTTACACAATGCACTATATAGATGGGCCAACACAGCTGAACCCCAACTATAAGTGTTTACCTTATTGATGTTGCGTAATAAAGGTAAATACATTATATTCACAGAATTACCTGTACTTTCTGGAAACAAAAAGTTACCAAATAAAATCATAATATAACACTGAGCTTTTATTATCTTCTCATACTCGGTTGAATCTTCAGACAGTACTATACTGTTATAATATTGTCTAAGGTATTTTAAATTTATACCTTGCCCCCTTGCTTGACTGGATGTGTCTCCCTCAGGTTCGTCGTCTAACAAAGGGGCACCCAGTAATTCATTGCATATGTCGTTGACATGGTTAACTTTCCCATTGACTGCCTTTCCATCTATACGAAGGCCCAACAGCATGTACACGTCCTCAAGTGTGACGGTACACTCACCAATCGGAAGGTGAAATGTGTGGGTCTCGGGTCTCCACCTCTCCAACAAAGCTAGGATGAACTTGTAGTCCACCGAGTACGAAACAATGTTTAGGAGATTTCCAAATCCACATCCTCTAATATATGGTTCTATTAAAGGATCGTGGGGTACATATTCATGTACACGACATCTAAACCGCTTCGGATCCTAATAACAAAAAAACAAAAATACAATTAGTAGAAGAAATACATTCTAAAGAAATATGTACAACATGTAATCCATAAATAGAAACTAAAAAGAAAGAGATTTGTTTGAAAGGTATAACACAAAGAACACAAAGATATTACAAGTAATCCATAAATAGTAACTAAAAGAGAGAGATAACATACAAATGTCGAGATATTCTCGATTGTGCCTCTGTGTTCATCGCCCATAGTTAACAAAGACATGATTCGATTTTGCAAAGCTTAAGTTTGTTAGATGAAAGAAATGTGGTAGAAGGAAAGAGTGTGATGAAGATGGTTTGATAATGTTGATATGAGAGGGTATTTATAGATGAATAAATGAGTAGGTTTAGAAACTATAATGAATTACTATTGGTTGCATGCAACGGCATAAGAGGTTAAAAACCTAGTGAATGACAAAAGAGGAAAAATCAATGACACAAAGTGAAAGGGAATCTAGCATAGCATGTGTGAATGACAAAACTAGCATAAGGGAATCTAGTAGGCGCATGTGAAGAAATCACATGCAATAGGAGGAGGAGCCTTTCCTAATGGCGCCTACATGTGATTTTTCACATGCAAGGAGGTGGCGCCCTTCCTCTAGGCGCCTAAGTGTAAGCCTTAGGAAGAGGCGCCCTTCCTAATGGCGCCTATGCATTATTTAAGGAAGAGGCGCCCAAACCATTGGCGCCTATGTTTTTGCCAAGGGAATGGGCGCCTATGTTTAGTGTTAGGTCACTGAATAAATTAGGGCACAGAGATTCCTGATTCCCTCTGTATTGAGTATTCTTTTTACTCTTCCGTCTTCAATCTTTTCACTCTTCCCTCTTTATGTTCAGTCTTTCCTTTGCGTGCAAGTATAGTCAAGTCTGTACAGACTATTATGAATTTATTAATGCATTGGCCAAGTATTTATGTTTTGCGGTTGAACAAGATTTACAAATCAGTTAGTTCAATTCCATTCAACACAATGTCTTCCACACAACAATATATGATCAGTGCACATGTTGACGGTGAAATATTTGATCATCAGTTGTTCGGTTTTTGTTTTCGAGACACACAAGTGACTCATTTTACAATAAATCGGCGATCAAATTTTTCACACCTAAAACAAAGAATAGAAAAGAAGTTGCAGTCCAATAATGTCGGTCAGATCATCTATAAAAATCCAGTTTGTTTTGCAGATAACCAGGTAAAATTCTATCAAAGGAAGATTCGAGATGATGATGATGTTCAACATATGTTTGGCAGTCACGAACAATCCGGTTATAACGATATAGAGTTGTATATATTACCACATCAACAACAGGAGTCCCAGTACATTAATCAGTCACAAGTGTTTTGTGAGACTGATGATGAACAAGTTGAGGTGAATGTTCCAGACGATGAAGAAGAGGAACCTGAGATCATCGTTGATTCGATGGTGAACGCTGAAGAGGAAGAGGAGGCAATACCAGTAGGTCATGTATATTGCCCACCCCAACACATGACAAGGTTAAATTTGGGTTCGGATGAACCTTCGGGAGATGTATGGTACAATCCTTACATGCAAATGCAAGGATCTCTGAAACAAGGAGACACATTTCGCACAAAAGAGGAATGTGTAAAAGCCATAAAAAAATTCCACATGGAACTAGCAACAGATTTCAGAGTTGACAGAACTGACGCATTGAGGTATAAAATTTATTGTCCGAATGAGCACTGTCTTTTTAAGTTGTCAGCTTCGTACAGGAAGAGGAAGGAGTCTTGGGAGATTGGATCAATGGGTCCAGATCACACATGCATCCTGACCAACCCAATGCAGGATCATCGCAAATTAAGCTCCCAACTAATATGCGATGAAATATTGTCTGTCATTGCCGATAATCCGTCTTTAAAGGTGAGTACAATAATCTCGCATATTAGGGCAGAGTACAACTACACACCATCATATAGGAAGGCATGGATAGCTAGAACAAAAGCTGTTGAAAAAGTGTTTGGCAATTGGGAGGAATCTTACAAACAACTTCCAAAATACATGTTCGCTCTAAAACACTATGCTCCCGGTACAATTTTCAAGATGGAAACATTGCCCGCATATACACCAAATGGTACATGTGCTGTTGGAAATAGAATATTTCACCGTCTATTTTGGGCGTATCAACCGTGTATCACAGGTTTTTCTTTCTGTAAACCAATTATACAAATTGATGGTACATGGTTGTATGGAAAATACAAAGGAACGTTATTGATGGCAGTGGCACAAGATGGGAACAGCAATATTTTTCCGATCGCCTTTGCCTTAGTTGAAGGGGAGACAGCTGAGGGATGGAGTTTTTTCCTAAGAAATCTCCGATTGCACGTAGCACCTCAACCTAACTTGTGTTTGATCTCTGATAGACACCCCTCAATCATCAGTGCATATAATAACATTGACAATGGCTGGCAAAATCCTCTTTCTACGCATGTGTTTTGTATTAGACATATTGCTCAGAATTTCATGCGAGAAATCAAAGATAAGACGTTGCGTAAGAAGGTTGTCAATGCAGGTTACGCATTGACGGAACCTTCTTTCAAACACTACCGCGACGAAATAAGATTGTCGAACGAAGATGCGGTTCGGTGGATTGATAGTATTCCGTTGGAGAAGTGGACTAGGGCATACGACGGCGGACAACGTTGGGGCCACATGACAACAAATCTTGTGGAATCAATGAACTCTGTCTTCAAAGGAATTCGTAACCTACCAATAACCGCTTTGGTCCAAGCTACATATTTCAGGCTTGGGGCGTTGTTTGAAACCAGACGATCAAAATGGAGTTCCGTGTTGCAATCTGAACAGTTGTTTAGTGATGCTTCAATGAAATTCATCAAACATGAAGCTGCCAAAGCAAACACACACGTGGTTACGGTATTTGACCGAACAAAAGGTTGGTTTAGTGTTGCCGAGTCCATGGATCACAATGAGGGCATGCCAATGGGACAATACAGAGTTGAATTAGATAGAGGTTGGTGCGACTGCGGAAGGTTCCAAGCCTTCCGTACCCCCTGCTCCCATGTCATAGCGGCGTGCTCAAAGGTTCGAAGAGATCCATCCTACTTGCTATCTGAAGTTTACAAAGTCGCCAGCCTTTCAAATGTTTATAAAATTAGTTTTTCAGTAGTGGCAAAAGAGGATTATTGGCCAGAATATCAAGGGGACATTATCTGGCACAACGAAGTTATGCGAAGGAAGAAAAAGGGTCGCCCTAACAGCACCCGAATTCGAACCGAAATGGATACGGCGAACAAAATGGTTAGACTATGTAGTTCATGCCGTCAACCAGGTCACAATCGTAATAACTGTCCTAGTGTTAGAACTAGCACAACCAGATAAATTCAGATGTACGTCTATTGCTATATATGGAAACTTAAATTTATTTCAAAGTACCTCTGTTGCAATATATGGAAAATTAATTTTACTTCATAGTAGACGGCTTTGACGAAAAGACAGTTGTTCATAAAAAATAACACAAACAGTTAAAACAACTAGAATACAAAAACTATGCGATTACAACCATCAAAACAATTTTGAACATGTACTGCATCATCCTACGAGCGTCTTGGTCGGTCTTAATATCCACCCATTCACGCACTTCTCCGCTTTGGTTGAACGTGGACACAAGCCATTGTATTCTTCTAATCCGTTCACCCTCTCCAATTTCGCCCTCTAACCAACTATACAACGTCCGATTAAGACGTTCAAACGTATCTGTGTTCCAAAGTCGAACCTGTATCGGAACCGCAACGACAGAAAATATTACATCAGCATTTCGTTTTTGAATATATCTAGACATTGTTAAAACAAAGAAAATCAAAAATGATGGTTGCACTAGACTAGAAGATGAGTTTGAGTGAAAATATAAACTGAGAGATGAATTTGACTGAAAATTTGTATGCAAGGTGATCGTATTTATAGAGGCGATAAATCAGACACAAAAGACACACAGAAGGGCCCCAAAGAAGACACACAAAAGAAACTAAAAAACCCTAGCGCACACACACACAGGCGCCAACCCAAGGGGCGCCTTCCCACTAGGGCACACACACAGGCGCCAGCCCTAGGGGTGCCTCCCTTAGTGGGAGGCTAAGGCGCCAACCCTAGGGGCGCCTCCCTTAAGGGGCACACAAGGGCGCCAACCCTAGGGGCGCCTCCCTTAAGGGGGCTCTAACTAAGGCGCCTGCCCCTTTGGCGCCTGCCTTTAAGGCTCCTGAAATTTTTAAGGGATGCGCCCACTCCTCCGGCGCATCCCTTAAAAAACATGGTTATTTTGGAAAATATTTTGAAAACCCGGTTATTATCGTATTTAATTTCAAAATCATGGTTATTTTAAAAAAAAATTCACCCTTGTACCACCATGTAATTATTATTTTATCAATGTAAAATTCTTAAAAAACATTTAACAAAAGCGTTGTGCAATTTCAAAATTTTCAAAAATCTCTCAAGATTTTCAAACACATCGGATATTTACAAATTTTGACTAGTACTATATAATTTTACTGCATTATATATATATATATATATATATATATATATATATATATATATATATATATATATATATATATATATATATATATATATATATATATATATATATATATATATATATATATATATATATATATATATATATATATATATATATATATATATTCTGGATTTTTCTGTATTTTTACCGCATTTTTGGAAATTTCAGATAAAAATATATATATTTTTCTGGATTTTTGAAAAAACCGATAAAAAGCATACATTTTTTAGATTTTTTTGAAAAATTCGATAAAAATATATCTATTTTCATTTTTCGTATTTTTTGAAAAATTCAGAATTATATTTTAATTTTTACTGGTTTTTTCAAAAAATCTAGAAAATGTTAAGCATCACTACCGCTTTTTTGAAAAATCCGGAAATATTCATAACTATACCGGATATTTTGAAAAATCAGGTAGTTTAAATAATTTTATTTTGTTTTTTGCAGTGAAGACCAGAGGATGAAATGTCATGATTGTCGGTCTGCAATGTGATAGAGCTGTTGCTGCAGGGACTCAAAAGAGGCGAGGTGACATAGAGGACTCGCATCATCGGGCGGGGAGAGTAGTCCCAACCAATTCTCACAATAGGCGTTTGGCCGATCAGTTTCAGTTTCGTGCATCTCACACAACCCGACGTAGAAGATTTAGATCTGCTTCTGGATGGACGACAAAATGATGAGGATGAGCTAGTTGATGTTCAGGAAGCGGTTCAGGATGGTGGCAGAGACAGAAGCGCCCCATCCTTCAGAGACGATAGAGGTTCCCCCATCTTTCTTAGACAGAGGCTGCAATTACTATAGAGGTTACTCCGGAGATGGCTATTGAGGCGCCTACTCTGCATACGACTACCGAGATGTCTGCTATAGATGATATAGAGGTTACTCATTCTATTGAGATAGAGGTCATTGCTCTGACATTGACAAAGCCACGGTATACACAAATGAAGGGTTTCTTGATGGGCCTAATGATTGTCCTGTGCTCACTAGATATGTGAATCATGTGGCATTCAGATAATGGTAGAGAGAGGTATGTATATAATATGCCAATGATGTGAATTTATTTATTATTGATACTTTGGAATTAACTGATTCTTTTTTTACTTTGTTTGTTATAGGATTGTATTCCGCTAAAGGTGCCCACTCATGGGTTGAAGCTGAAGAAGTTCTCTAATGTAGTGATTCCACGAGAAGTGAAGGAGATTGTTGAGGATTGCGGTCTCCTTCCACAAGTGCACTGTTCGCCGACCATGCTTGACAATCAGCTATTGGCAGTCTTTGTTGAGCGATGGAACAAGGAGAAATCTTCCTTCCATCTTCCATTTGGTAGATGACAATTACATTGGATGATGTCTCATTTCTGTTCCATATTCCATTGGCAGATAGTTTCTTCACCGCTCACATCATTAGTCAGAAGACCACATTTACGATAATTGTACAACACTTGGGGGTTACTGAGGAGCAGGTGATAAATGAGTTTAAGTTTATAAGAGGTGCTCACTTTCTCCTAGCTTGGTCGTGGGATATATATGGCGATCTAGTGCATCAGGGTATTTATGAGTCAACCACAAGGGTATACATGCTACATCTTGTAGGATGTACTATCTTAGCATATATATCGATGCGAAGTACATGTGTCTGTTCACTCGGCTTTAGCATTGCATCTTGGCATGTGGGTGTATTGCATTGACTGTTCTATATGTTGTGCTTGGAGAGGCAACTATTTTTGAGACTAGATAGCTTGCCAGTTATATGAGTCTATTTCAAGTATAAAAAATATTATTTCTTATTAATTTAGTTTTTTTGCTCGTTATATGATTCTGAGTTATTGTGCGGTGCTGGATATACAACCATTTCCTGACCATTTGTGACAAGCACGTTATGACTACTACTGTTGGGGTCCCACGGGCCAAGAGATGAAAGGAGAAGCATGCTCATTTGGGAAGTGTTATAAATTACACGAGGAAGATTGATGCGCTTACTATAGATGATGTCCTCTGGACACCCTACATAGACCATAAAGTGCATTATGAGTTCGATGACACTTTATTATTTTCTGTTTATCTTCGACAAGAGACCTTAGTGGCTAGACACTTACCTGAGAGGTGTTTGTGCCAGTTTGGATATGTCCAAAACAGCCAATGAACAGTCTCTATTATTCTATTTGAGGGCGTTGATAGCTGGTTTGTTTCTCACATTTTGAGTTTTGCACGTGCCATTAGAGATCATGCAGTGCATGTTTAGTTCCCCACATGCAGTGCATGTTTAGTGCATGTTTAGTTCCCCATGGAGTGTGTGAATGGGTACTTGGAGTGGTACGTTACTGTATCACACACTCGCATCATGCCACCTAGGAAGCATGGAGATGATACTAGACCTTCTCATGATGGATCTTCACATGCTGGATCTTTTCATGCTGATATTTGGGTACCTTCTGATGACGGACAACCTCTTCCACCGCCTCAACATGGCGAGAATGATATAACGTCCCAAACTACTTTTAGGATCACCGCCTGACCCCACAAACCAACACGAGTCTTTTCAGAATATTTTCTTCTCACTCACACGCTTTTTGAGAAACTTTCCAAAAGGTCACCCATCCAAATGCTACTACAAGTCAAGCACGCTTAACTATGGAGTTCTTATTTGTTAGGCTACTAAAAAAGATGCATCTTATTTATATAAGTAGTACCAATCAATCCTTATAAGCCTTCCTTCAACCATGCAGTCCCATACCTACATAATCTCATGATCCTCTTATTTCTATGTGAATTTGGGCGTTCACTCCCTGATCAGAGCATTTCTAGATCATCTGTCAACCATAAAAGTCAACTGAAAGTCAATTGAGGGCTAGGAGGTGGAGAAATGGTTTGAGACATCTCATTCATGTCCTAAAGAGGTTTATTCATCATGTCAAACACATACCTTGAAGAATTTGAAGTCAGATCAAAAGTTTCCAAAAATGGAAAGTGACCTGTAATTGAAAGTTTTCAAAAATAGCAAGTTTTTGGACCATCTTCAACTTGACTTTCCAACATCAAAGAAGCTTCAAATGAAATTTTGTCCAACATGAAAGTTGAAGATCTTTCTCTCCCATTTCCAAAAAGTCGAAGATCATGAATTTATGATGAATGGTTGAGGAGTTATGAGTGAATGATCATCAAGTGTGCATGGAACTTCAAAATGCCATATCTTTTGTTTCAAAACTCCAAATGAAGTCACTCTTTTTGCAAAATGCTTCTTATGACCTATATTTTTCAAATCCATCATTGTATTGCATGAAATAATATCACATGATCATTTGGCCATGCATGTGCTTTTTGGAGGGAAAATCGTTAATTTGAAATTGGTTGATCACATGAACTCAATTCCACTTCCATGGTGTTTATGAGATGATTTTAAGTGGATTTGGATGTTAGCATGTTACTGTTCACGTCCAAATTAGGCCATGCACCACACTTTTCCAAATTTGCAAAACACCTCTCATTACACTAATCTTAATTAACCAAGTTCATTTTTGATTAGCACGGTGATTAGTAAATGATATAAAGCCTTAATCATAATAGAATTTTCAATTTACACAATTTCTAGATCTAGATCTCATTTTCCCTCGAAATTTTTCTCTCAATTGAAACTTGAAATTTTTCCACATAGCACTTGGATTTGATTGCATATTCTGGTTCTCTGATCATCATTTAGTGTAGATCAAGCTTTGATTTGAAGAATTCGAGCAGGAATCAAGCACATGAAGCTCAAGAACATGAAGATGGAAGTTATGATTTGAGCTAGATCTAGATCGTGCCAAGCCTCAATTATTGCATCAAGCTTCAAGTTATCATCTCAGGAGTGGATCTACATACTTGCAAGGCCTTGAATCTACAGATTTCAGTGACTTCTCTTCAAGAGGTTAGGTTTTTGAACCTCTTAATTCTTCAAATAATTGTCATGATGTTATAGATCTTTTCATGCTAGAAATTCTGATATAAAATTCATAAAAATTGGTTGAGATTTGACTAAGATATGATGATTTGAATGTTTGGATCCATAATATGTTTTCCTTCGATTCTCATTTTTCATGAAGAATTAGGTCTAGATATTGCTTGATCCGTGTTCCTCGTTGCATGAGCTTTCCAATGATGTGCATTTTGTGTGATTCTGGAAATTTTTTCTGAGCTTCTTACTGTAGAGCCATCGTCTTCATGAGGAAGATGGTGGAAACCACCCCTGGCCACCGCGGGCTCCGCCGTCTGCAAAAGGCCTTTGAATGCTAGGGTTTTGCGTAGTCGGATGCCACGCTTGTGCCTGTTGGCCAATCCATTGGCTGCGCTCTCGCTGACTATTCCACGCATGGCCTTTGACCTGTGACTAGGCGCCAGGTCATTTAATGAAACTGCATCGTTTTGCCTTGTTACTCCATTCGATCCTTGGCCTTTGCATTTTGGAGATTATTTGTTCAGCGCCTTGTTTTAATTGTGCACATGCTTCGATTCCTGCCTCTTCCACTTTTTCAAATTAATTCACCATTTGTCATTTCCCTCCATTTCAACATGTGTTTTATTCATTTTATTTCATATTTTTTTCCCAACTTCAAAAAATCATTAAAAATTGAAAACACATCCAATTAATTCCCAATTTTTTGATACATGATCCTTGAAGTGTCTACTATTTTTTGGTTGTGGTTTCATGATTTTATCACTTCTGGAATTTGAATTGTGATTGATCCTTTGGACATGTATGCAAATGTGACATGCTTCATTCATTCTATTGTGAAATGCTCATACATTGGCCAATTGATTTGAAACTTGGTATGCTAATTCCCAACATGTTGCATGATTTTTGAGGCTTGGTTGTGTATTTTTAGCATTTTTCATCTCTGTTTTAGACACATGATTGTATGGTGTGACAATGTGTGTCACACAATTTGATGTCATACTTGTGCATTTTCATTGCCACATCAATTGAGCTCTGTTGATTACAATTTTTGGCATGATGATTGTGTTTAACCTGTTGATATCACATAAAAATTTCCATGATTGTTTGATTCATTTCTGTTTTAATATGGAATTTTCATTCTTGATGACCAATTGTGTGCTTTGAAATTGCCTTTGCCATATCTTGCTCATGTAATGACTTTGCTTGATGTTTTAGACTTGGTCCTTTTTAGGACTTGTTCTCACTTGTTTAAATGAGCTTCATGTTGAATATTGGTTGCTGTTTTGACTTTTTGCTTTGTCTTTGACCCTAGCCTTGGTGCTAGTGGTTTGTACTCATCTTTTGAGTTTTGCATTTCAGGTTCAAGCTTCTAGTCTTGATGGTTGATGTTGATCTCATGAATTGAGATGCAAAATTCTTTGTCCACTAACCTTTCTTGTGTTGTAGGATCCTTGGTGATGAGCTCACTTTAGTTGTTGACTTGCATTGTGTATATTAGTTGTCTCACTGTTGATTGTCTGTTTGGTTTGTCTGAATGTGAATATTGACTTGTTTGATTTTCTTACAGGTACTTTAGTAGCTTTAACTCATTGCTTGAGTTGCTTTGCTTGTGGTTGGCATACCACCTAGGTAACCATTCTAACTCCATGTAGTCTGGAAGCCCTGTCGTTTATGTTTGGCAGGCACCTGTCTGAAGCCCTCCTTAAGAGGCAATGTTTGTGATTGTTTATATTTGTGCCATGTACTTCAAAGACCTCCTAAGTGAAGAGGCATTGGCAGATAGAAGGGATGTGCAATCCATCCCCTGCTATTCTGTTGAGTCTTTCATTTTGCTCGCACTACGTGCTGATGCAATTTGAATAAACGCCCAAAATCTTGTTGTGTCAGTCATGTGGAATAGGGTCCCTCATTCTGGACCCCCACACCTTCTTTGATTAAAGCTCACCCAGGCCGGGTTAAGAGCTATGAGGTCTAACCCTCATCTCCCATTTCATCTGCTCACCCTGACGGTTAATGTCAGTGGTTAAGAGCCTCAGACACCCCTTCCAGTATTTGGCTTGTTTGTCAAGGTCGATATGACCCCTGGACTAAAGCCCAGCCTTGTATGAGCCGCTTGTTTGCATATAGCGTGTGGTGATTGCTTTTGATGTTTATTTGCTTTTGCTTCTCACCTCCTTTTCTGTAGGAATCGTATGTTTAACTTTCGAGGAAGTTGAACGTGTGTAGAGATAGACTTGAGTTGACTCACTGCCTGTGTGAGTCAAACTCTTGTTAGAGACCTCAACCTAGGGTTATAATTTGCATGATGACTATTAGGCTCGAGTCAGTCTCCCTTTTAGTCCGTTATTCCCTTGGTCTCTGGTTAGGAGAAAGTTTCTCCCATGTTAAGGGGAACTACGTCGCCCTGATCCTCATACCAGATGAGGTACGTAGGCAGGAGATCGTGCGAGATCTCTCCGGGCGCCCTTTTTTCTTTTTGCGTGTGTTTTGCTTGACAGCTATTAGGTCCGAGTTCCCGACTCCCTTTTAGTCTGTGTGTTCAACTTCTTTGTTTCTTCTGACGTCTCAACGTCTTCTTGGTGTTTGCTTGACAGCTATTAGGCTCGAGTGCCAGACTCCCTGTTAGCTTGTCAATTTGATAACCTTCTTCCTTGTTGTGTGTGTTAGGAGATGGATGTAAGCCCAGCGATTGGCATTCCTTTTCCTACCGTTGTTGTTTGTTTGTGGAGTCAGATGTAAGACCATTGATTGGCTATCTGTTTCCTGTTTCTTTTGTTTGGAGTTGGATGTAAGACCAGCGATTGGCATTCCGTTTCCAGTTGTGTGTTCGCTCTGACGTCTCAGCGTCTTTGTGTTGTGTTTTGTTTCGGCGTGTGTTAGCCGAACTACGGTAGCTCTGATTCTCATTCCAGATAAGATACGTAGGCATAAGATGCAATATCCTAGCGGGCCCGTTCCTCTCTTCTTCCATCTGTGTTTTATTCCAGTGTGTGTGCATTCTTTGAGCAGTTTTTAGCAACCTTATTCTTTTCTCTTGAGCGTGGATCCCGTCGAGTACGACGGACGTGAGGGGTGTTAATACCTTCCCCATGCGTAACCGACTCCCGTACCTTGTAATCTCCGGTCGTAAGACCATTCCTTTCCAGGTTTACTTCGAGCGTTTCCTTTCCCTCCTTTGGGATAAATAACGCAAGGTGGCGGCTCTGTTTGTTTTGTCTTTTCCCGCCGGTTGTTTTTCGCGTTGCGACAGCTGGCGACTCTGCTGGGGATTACAGAAGTTGACCTCTTGCTGGTCCATCTTCCCTAAGCGAGTCAATCCTAGCGCTCTTTAGCATAGTTTTGGTTGCTTTTACTGTTTTATTTATTACATTTATGATTATTATGCTGTGATTGTATATATCTGCATATATGTTTGCATGCATCATATTATCATTGTGCTGGATTCTGTACAGGTTGGTTCCTCTGATTTGGGGTGGGTGTTCTAAGTGGGGCTAAAATCCAGGCCCGAGTATACACCTAGGATTAGTGTGGTCTCACGTTCCTCACATGTTGGTTGGGCATGTTGTTGTGACGTGACATACCACAAGCCGGACGAGGTTCTTTTGAGAGAGCTTTTCCATAGTGGAGTTTCCACTATGGTTGGGTTACCTCTTCTGAGCTATTGACTTCGGTGACTGTTCTTTCCCGGATCTTTGGTTTAGACGATCTTATGAGAGCTGCAACGGTACACCCGAAAGGGCAAACCCGTTGAGTATCTTGCCCGATTGTCGAGACCATTTTCCGCCTTAGGATGACCTTGTTAGAATTCACCTGTGAGGGGAGGGTTGATTCCTACAGATGTATGTTCTGATGGTGATGTTCTGATGGTGACTATTGGTTCAGTTATTGATCTGGGTCCTATTTATGAGTGGGATTTATGGATTTATTTCTGAGACGCCGGAGTTCTGTCTGCGGTATTTATCAGTGGGGATCCGTTTATTTCAGGATTCCCTGGGTTGATTCAGATGGTTTTTTGTTGTGGCTATCAGTTCAGTGATTTTTCTGTGATGATGGTGATGTATCTTCCGTTTCATTTATTTCGGAACCCCGAGTTGGATTTATGGTTAATCAGTTACCTCAGATGGTTGTGATCAGTTCAGAGACCGGGATTTCCGTACAGTGGATGATCAGATGACTTGGAGGATGGCACAGTGACTTGCATTCATGCATCTACATCATCCATATTTTGCATTCATCTGCATCTAACCCATGTCTATCCATACTCAGGGTACATTCTCGATTGAGATTCTGGTTGAGAGACATCCTGATGTCAGAATGTTATTGTCGAATTTTTATCCGTCTCGATGAAACCAGGACCGAAGGACAGAATATTCCTCATACGGATAGACGTTGCATTCATGCGTGAGTCATAATAACCTGCCTTCTATTTTGCAGGTGTCAGTTTCTAATGTGTTTGGGTTTACTCAGGAATCATTGCTCGCGCACGCCGAATTGTTCCCCTGCACGTAGCTCGTCCGCATCGATATCCTACCAGACGCAACAAATCCAAACTGATGGATACATCCAACGCAGATATTCTCGAGCTGAAAGAGAAGATGGGAGAACTGATCAATGTCATGCAAGGGTTCGCCTTGGGGCAGAAGGCATTGATTGAGAAAGTGGAGAAGCTTGAGCGGGCTTCTGCTGCCAACATCGGTAATAACCTAGAGGGTGTCTCCAACAACGGTCTTGGTGGTTCTAGGGATGGTGGTGACCTCAAAAAGAAGGCAACCAATGATGGTGTGTTCATCAACAGCGGTGGTGGTTTTGGTTTCGCTGCGGGCGGTGGTCCAGGTCCTGTTGACAATACTCTGAAGGATAATCAGTTTCCTCCTTTCCTTGAAGCCCTAGAGGATAAAGAAGCGGATCAGTTCTCCATACTGAATGAACAGTTTGGTCAGTACGGTGTCCAACCGCCAAACAAAGAGATTCAGGTGCTAGCAGAGAAGATCAGGGCTCTGGAAAGCCATGCTACTCTTGGGGCTATCAACATGACAAACATGGGGTTAGTTGAGGGGATTGTAATCCCACAGAAGTTCAAGGTGCCCTCGTTTGATAAATACAATGGGAGTTCTTTCCTGGAAACTCATCTCCAGGCCTTTGTCCAGAAAATATCTGCCTATACTATGGATCAGAAGCTATGGATGTACTTCTTCCAGGACAGTTTGTCTGGTGGGTCTCTGGAATGGTATACCAAGTTGAAGTCATCCGATATCAAGAGCTGGCAGGATTTGGGAGATGCTTTCTTTAAACAGTATCAATTCAATGCCGACATGGCTCCTAGCCGTACCCAGTTGCAGGGTATGTCTCAGAAGTCGAACGAAGGGTTTAAAGAATATGCACAAAGGTGGAGGGAGTTGGCTGCCAGGGTTCAACCACCGTTGGTAGACCGGGAAATGTCTGATCTGTTCATGGGTACCCTGCAGGGGATTTTTGCTGAAAGGATGGTGGGTTGTCCCGTCACTGGCTTTGCAGACATAGTAGTGGCTGGTGAGAGAATAGAAAGCTGGTTGAAAATGGGAAAAATACAGGGAAATGCTCCGTCATCTGGAGTAAAGAAGCCATTTCGGAACAGTCAGCGCAAGAATGAGGGTGAATCGAGTGCTGTGTACGCCCAAAGGGGACACGGTAGGGATCGTTACTACCAGCACACTGCTGCGGTAACCATTCCTGCTGGTAATCAATCGGTACAACGGCAACATCAGCCACCTCAGCAGAGAGCACAGAGAGCGGGGTACCAAGTGAGAGGAAAGGGGATTGATCGTCAGTTTGATAGGCCACCCGTGACATATGCTTTTCTGTTTAAGAAGTTGATGGATCTTGGGTTGGTTCAGCCGAGGACGATGGCTCCGGTAAGACCAGATCAGAGGCCTCCTAACTATGATGAGAACGCCAAGTGTGAATTCCATTCTGGTACACCAGGGCATAACATTGAGGATTGTAGAGCCTTTAAGCATGTTGTTCAGGACCTGGTGGATTCTAAGGCCATCAATTTTGCACCGTCACCAAATGTTAATGCTAATCCCATGCCGGCGCATGGTCAGGTGATGGTGGGTGTAATTGCTGAAGATTCAGGTCACGTCTGTGCGGTGAGTGAAGAGACTGACAATGACTGTGAGCTTGATCATTGGATAAAACCGTGCGTACCAGGGATGGAAGTCCAGAACTGGAAGGCCGAAAAGATCATCACTGTCACTCTGCGTGAAGAGTAATATTTCTGTTTTTAATTATGTATGCATGACAGCCATACGTTTTGCCCGAAACGTAATGGTCCATTGTAAGGGCCACCTCATGTGCATCATTGTGGAACGTTTTGCATCATTAATAAATGGATGTTTTTCACATTAAAAGCGGTGTTCCCTGTTTTTCATTTATTTTTGCAGTTTAAAAAAATGACAATGTTTATTTTCATTTGTCCTTCCTTTTGATTGGCTTCGTTCCGACTTTCGTATTCTCCGGATCTCGTTGATAACAATTCTGTTACACTCTCATATGACTTCGACAATCCGAGCTATCATGCCGAAGAAGAAGGCGAAGAAGATTGTGAACTGCCGGAGGAATTAGCCAGGTTGTTGAATCCAGAGGAGAAGGTGATTCAACCGCACGAGGAGCGAGTTGAAATTGTTAATCAGGGCACCGAGGAGGTCTGAAAGAAAGTAAAGGTTGGGGCTGCCTTGGAGGCGAGTGTCGAGAGCGGAGGTGATGCCATTCGGTCTCAAGAACGCCGGTGCTACTTATCAGAGAGCCATGGTGACTTTGTTTCATGATATGATTCATCATGAAATTGAATGCTATGTTGATGACATGATAGCGAAGTCCCAAACAGAAGAGGGGCATCTGGTGGATCTGGCCAAGTTGTTTGACCGGTTGAGACAATTCAGACTGAGGTTGAATCCGAATAAGTGCACTTTCGGAGTGTGGTCCGGTAAGTTGCAGGGGTTTATTGCGAAGAAAGAAAGAGGAATCGAGGTCGATCCTCCTAAAGAAAAAGTAATACAAGAAATGCCTGAACCGAGAACAGAAAAGAAGGTTCGTGGTTTCTTAGATAGATTGAACTGCATTCCACGGTTCATATCTCATCTAACAGCCACGTGTGAACCCATATTCAAGCTGTTGAAGAGAAAAGATCAAACGGTCAGGTGAAATAATGATTGCCAAGGGGAATTGAAAAATAAAAGAATATTCGCAGGAGCCTTTGATTCTGATGCCTCCCTGTGGAGGGAGACCTTTAATCCTATACTTGACAGTACTCGAGGGGTCTATGGGGTGTGTACTGGGGCAGCATGACGAGTCTGGTCGAAAAGAGCATGCAATTTACCTTAGCAAAAAGTTTACCGACTGTGAAACAATATATTCACTGCTCGAGAAAACTTGCTGTACTTTGGCATAGGCTTCTCTCCTACTGAGACAGTATATGCTGGTTCATACCACTTTGTGGATTTCCAAGATGGATCCAATCAAGTACGTATTTGAGAAGCCACCATTGAGAAGCCAGCATTGACCGGACGGATTGCGAAATGGCAAATGATTTTAACCGAATATGATATCCAGTATACCTCTCAAAAGGCGATCAAGGGGAGTGTATTGTCTGATTACCTTGCCCAGCAACCCATTGAGGATTATCAACCGATGAAGTTTGAGTTTCCTGATGAGGACATCATGGTTCTCGAATCGAAAGATTGTGAGGAACCGATCCCGGAGGAGGGGCATGACCCTGAATCCGAACTAATTCTGATGTTTGATGGGGTCGTTGACGTGAATGGTATGAGTGAGTGATGTTTTGGTTATGCTGAAAGGATCCCGCACTCCTTATGCTGCCCGACTAACATTTGAATGCACCAACAATGCGGCTAAGTGCGAAGCTGGTATACTGGGTATCGAACATCAGTGCGTACCCCTACTGGGGCAAAGTCTTTCTCACTGTGTATGGGATGGAAGCCGTGCTACCAGTCGAGGTCCAGATTCCGTCATTGAGAGTCCTGATGGACGTGAAATTGAAAGAGACGGAGTGGGTAAGGACTCGGTATGAAGGGTTGAGCCTGATTGAGGAAAAAAGGCTGACAGTCATTTGTCATGGGGCAGTTGTGCCAACAACGGATGAAGCGTGCTTTTGGCCGAAAGGTGCGGCCTCGTGTGTATCATGTGGGAGATTTGGTGTTGAAAAGGATCCTTCCTCCTCAAAACGATCGTAGGGGCAAGTGAACACCCAATTATGAAGGTCCATTCGTGGTCAAGAAGGTTTTCTCTGGCGGAGCCTTGTTGTTGACAACCATGGATGGCGAGGATTTTCCATCCCCTGTGAATGCGGACGCAGTTAAAAAATACTTCGTATAAGAGACCCGCTGGACGAAAAGAATAAAATAGTCCAGGCAAAAAAGGGCATCCCGGCGAACCGAAAAAAAAATGAAAAGGTTCGGGCAAAAATTAGGGATAAAAAGAAAAATTGTACACCCGGCAAGTCGAAAACCTGAAAAGGCGACTTGGGCAAAAAAGGGTATCCCGGTGGACTGAAAACCCGAAAGGGCGGTCCAGGCAAAAGAGGGATTGAAACGAATAACTGCGTCTTGTTCAGGATATGACCACTGGATAATCCCCCGACAGAGATCGGTCGGAAGCGTCTTGTTCAGAAGGCAGAAAGTGCGGAGAGTCTTGAGGACATATGGGGCGTAACCGAGTTGGATCTCGATGAGATCACGGGTTCACATTGCCATTAGGATAGATTTTTCCTTTTGTGCGCAATTACCTCTTTTCAGGAATTGCTTCCTGTGTATTGCTCGGTTTTGAGCCACCTTTTTCAATCAATAAAATGCATGTTCAGTCAAATAATTTTGTTTTTTGTTTTCATGACCGCTTTGATTGCAAAAACATCCGTTTATTTTGATAAAGAATCTTTGCATTTTGAGGCATACAGGTCCCTTCCAATGCATGTTTATAAGATTGAAAACTTGAAATCTTATTTGGAAGGTTGAGTGACCCAATGTAGCAACCTGAAAAATACAGTGTGCGAAAAAACAACCGGCGAAAGAAAATGACAGAAGAGTCGCCACCGTGCGTTATTCATCCCAAAGGAGGGAAAGGAAACGCTCGAAGTAAACCTGAAAAAGGAAAGGACAAGACGGGGTCTCGCAACCAAATCTTGGGTTCAGGAGTCGGTTATGCGAAGGGAAGGTATTAGCATCCCTACGCATCCGTAGTACTCTACGGGATCCACTTTTGTAGTTCTTGTCTAAAGGGTGTGAGTTTATCTTATGCTGTTTACCAAAAAAAAGGGTTAAATGAGAATGACTTGCGCGGATGTCGCATCCACTGCATACGTATCTCATCTGAATATGAGAATCAGAGTCTTCGTAGCTCGGCTGACCTATGGGTTGGGGGGATGTGTGCTCGCTAAGACATCACGTGTTATGCCTACGTATCTCATTTGGAATGAGAATCAGAGCAAGCCGTAGTTCGGCTAACTACGGGGTTATGGATTGGGTTTTGGACGAACGACGTTACTACGCAATCTACCGGATGCTCGACCTTTGGAGACTTACTCACCTGTAGTAGAAGGAGTAAACGTGTGTTTAGGAGAAGAAAAATCAATGAAGGGTTAGGGTTTGGTGAACTCATGCAAAAAGGCAGTCCTTGATGAAGGAACCTGTAAAAAAACACACAAAAACATTGCCTCCTATCGAGGTCTTCCAGCTAGGAAAGCAGTAAAATGCGGGAAAAATGTAAAAGTACCACGCGGATAAAGATCCGAAGTAACATCAGTTAGAGGAATAGGAAACCCAAGGATCCTTCCAAGCTAAACACCATCAAAGAAAGTGAGTCAGTACAGGTAATCGGAATGAAACCTCCAGGGGATATCCCACAAATAAAGTGGAAAACCACGCAAGTTATCCCTGCAAAAGTCATGTGAGCCCTCACAAAAACTCAACAAACAGGTTAGAGACAAAAAAATAGGGTAATCAAGGGTTGCCCCCAAATCAAAATGTAACCACATGAATCATGCCATTAAAATTCACAAAAAAGACATGCATCAATAGGGTATCAAATTCACCCATAATACCTCATACATTTAGAGCATTCAAATTAAAGGCATAAAGATGATGGATATAGGGCAAACCTAATTGGAGAGCTTGATTGAAATTGAGTTGCACCCGTGAGGTTTACAAAACAATCTTTAGGGCTTATGTGAGGTAGAGGTGATTCTGTGCAGTTGAGTTCCCTTCAGGGTTTGGAGGCTGCTCTGAACTCTGTTAGCTCTTCTCTCACTATCTTTTTCCTCAGGGTAATAGGAATAGAAAATCCATATTTGTTTCACTGAAACTCTAGTATTTATAGCCTAATATTGGTAGCTTAGTGGGCTTTTGAGAGAGGTCCAAGTCTGAAAAGTTTTTCTTTTATTTATTTATTTATTTATTATTTTTATTTATTTATTTATTATTATTTTTTTTAAAATAAAGTTTCTTGGATCTAATTCTGATTGATATGATGAAATGCAATGTATCTAATGTTAAATGACCTAAAAATGAATGCATGCATGAGGTGTAAAGCGTATGCTTCCAGGAAAAATGAAGGGTAAATTTTGGGGTATTACAGCTGCCCCTATTCAATCAACTGGAGACCTGGAAAGAAGATAGCAGCGACTTTCGTGCTTTCGAGGTATCAAGGGATTGAATACAATAAAAGCCCAAAAATTTGCACTGAAGTGAAGTGAAGTAACAATGTCGGTCAGAATCGGCAAAGAGGTGGTCTTGAAAGAAGAATCCGTCTGGTACGGTGAGAGTCAGTCTGAATACCAAAAAAGAATGTTAACTTGGATACCAAAATAAATGGTAACACAGAAATAACCATGGACTGAATGCCGCTCATCAGTCTGAATACTAGAAATGACTTCGATCTGAACATCGAGAGATATGAGATTATTAATATCGGTCTGAACACCGAGAGGCTGGCCTGAATGCCACAAGTTGCGTCGACCTGAACGTCGGAAACTTCTTCGATCTGAACATCGGAAAATTGGCCTGAATGCCACAAGTTGCATCGACCTGAACGTCGGAAACTTCCTCGATATGAACATCGGAAAATTGGCCTGAATGCCACAAGTTGCATCGACCTGAATGTCGGAAACTTCTTCGATCTGAACATCGGAAAACTGGCCTGAACGCCACTTCGGTCTGGATACCGGAAACTGGCCTGAACACCACTTCGATCTGAGTATCGGAAATTGGCCTGAATGCCGCTTCGGTCTGAATACCGGAAAATTGGCCTGAATGCCACTTCGGTCTGAATACCGGAAAAACTTCATGTCTGTCAGCATCGGCAGAAATAGGGAAAGATAATAGAGGCGGCGCATGGGCCAATGACACTTGCTGGGGATAACAAAGTTAAGTCATGAACAATCTTCAGTCTGAGTACTGGAAACAACTTCTAGCTTATCACTTGGGATACCGAGAATATTTTATGCTTACATGCGTATGTTTGAATTTTTCAATGGCGTAATGCTCCATGAAAATGGAAATGCTACGCGATTTGGAAGGATGCAATGCAATACGATTCTACATGCAGGAAGCGAAATGCTGGGTAGAATGCCAAGCTGAGGCAAGGGGATCTGCTGGGGAAATGATCACCATCTTCTGGACCCTGGCAAGGCTGCGGGAGATGCACAGCGCAAAGAATTATGTGGGGAAATGACCCGCCACACGGTGTTCTAGCAATGACTAAATGCCGAGATTCAGACTGGGGAGAGAACGACACTAAAAACCTACTGTTGGGGAAAGCGATAGTGGTTCTGGCAACCACGATCTGCGAGAGATGACTCAGCAGGGGAAGCAAACACTGATACGGTACCGAGGTTCTGCTTCAAGGAAAGAAAATATGGATCTGGCATTGGGATTATCGATCTGGCCTCGAACTCTAAGGAGCAGCCACTTCTGCTGGGAAGATACAGTCTGGCACTGTCAACTCCACTGGGGATATATAGTCTGGCACTGTCAACTCTACTGGGGAATGTATGTCCTGAAACAAACGCTTGGGGAAGTACAGTGGTGAGAACCTGCTGGGGATTGAAGAATCCAACACTCTGATCAGCTCTGCAGGGATAAGACATCGGATTCGTCTGTTGGCGACTTCACTGGGGAAGATATTCACGATCATCTGCAGGGGATTTTAAGGAAATGCCCCGAGGGTATCTGTTCTGAATAGACGATCCAAAGCACTTAAAATTTACAACAATTTTAAATGTTTATTAAGCATGTACCTGTAAAGCCCTTATGTGTCATGATGCAATGTTTATAAAAAATTCGAACGTCATTTTTGCAAACAAAACAGTAAAATGAAACTGAAAACAGAGATATACTGAATAACATGATTTTATTGATTGAATGGCCCCTGAATAGGCATTTACATCAGGAAGCAATCCCTGGAAAGAGGTAATCGCACAAAAGATAAAAACAGAAATTAATCTAATGGCAATATGAAATGGATTTCTATTGGGTTCCAATTCTGCTATGACTTGCCCGTCTTCAAGATCCTCCAGATGGTCAGCCTTCTGAAAAGGTGATTGGACTGTTTCCTACCTTTCGAAAATTTCCAGTCATCGACATGAGATGAGATTCAGAACTAACTCAGAACGCAGTCATTCGCTTAATCCCTAACTTTTGCCTGGATCGCCCTTTTCGGGTTTTCAATCCACCGGGATACCCATTTTTGCCTAAGTTGCCTTTTCAGGTTTTCAACTTACCGGGTGTACGATCTTTTCATTTTTAATCCCTAATTTTTGCCCGAACCTTTTCATTTTCTTGGTTCGTCGAGATGCCCATTTTTGCCTGGACTATTCTTTTTACTGTCCAGCGGGTCTATTTTATGTGAAGTATTTTTTAACTGCGTCTGAGTTCACAGGGGAAGTGAAGTTTTCACCATCCATAGTTGCAAGCATTAAGGCCCCACATCAAAAACCTTGGTGACAATATACGGTCCATCATAGTTAGGAGTCCACTTGCCCCTATGATCTGTCTGAGGAGGAAGGATCCTTTTCAACACTAAATCTCCGACTTGGAAACAACGAGGATGCACTTTCTGATCATAGGCTCTCTTCATCCGACTCTGATACAACTGCCCATGACAAATGGCTGCCATTCACTTCTCTTCGATAAGACCCAACTCATTGAACCTTGTCCGAATCCATTCAGCTTCGTCTAACTTGACATCCAACAAGACTCTTAGAGAAGGAATCTCCACTTCAACAGGTAGGACTGCTTCCATACCATACACCAGGGAGTAAGGGGTTGCCCCGATCGACGTACGTACTGAAGTACGGTACCCATGCAAGGCGAAGGGTAGCATCTCATGCCAATCTCTGTATGTGACGACCATCTTCTGCACAATCTTCTTTATGTTCTTATTTGCCGCCTCAACAGCGCCGTTCATCTTAGGGCGGTAAGGGGAAGAATTGTGATGCTGAATGTTGAAGTTCTGACACAACTCCTTCATCATTTTGTTGTTGAGATTAGAACCATTATCAGTAATGATTCTTTTGGGAATCCCATAGCGACAAATGATTTCTTTCTTGATGAAACGGGCAACCACATGTCTGGTGACATTCGCGAACGACGCTGCTTCGACCCACTTGGTGAAATAGTCGATGGCAACAAGGATGAAGCGATGCCCATTGGAAGCAGTCGGCTCAATCTTTCCAATCATGTCAATGCCCCACATAGCAAACGGCCACAACGAAGTCATCACATTCAGAGGATTTGGCAGCACACGCACCTTATCAGCATAAATCTGGCATTTATGACACTTCCGAGCATATTTGAAGCAATCTGATTCCATGGTCATCCAATAATAACCCGCTCTCAACAATTTCTTAGCCATTGCATGTCCGCCGGCATGAGTACCGAAGGAACCTTTATAAACTTCCTGCATTAACATGTCCGCCTCGTGTCTGTCCACGCATCTGAGCAAAACCATGTCGAAGTTCCTCTTATACAGCACATCGTCTTTGTTCAAGAAGAAACTGCCTGCCAATCTTCTCAAAGTCTTTCTGTCATTGTTGGATGCCCCTGCAGGGTACTCTTGATTCTTCAGAAAGCACTTGATATCGTGATACCAGGGCTTGTCATCGACTACCAGTTCAACAGCAAACACGTACGCGGCCCTATCAAGGCGCATCACATCGATCCTGGGAGCATGGTTCCAACGAGTTACCTTGATCATGGAGGATAGAGTAGCAAGTGCGTCTGCCATCTGGTTCTCATCACGAGGTAAATGATACAATTTTACTGTTGTGAAGAAAGTCAACAGTCTTCTCGTGTAATCTCTGTAGGGGACCAGAGTGGGTTGGAGAGTATTCCAATCACCATTTACTTGATTGATCACCAGAGCTGAATCTCCGAAGATGTCCAGAGTCTTGATTCTCAGATTAATGGCTTTCTTAATACCAAAGATACGGGCCTCGTACTCAGCTTCATTATTTGTGCACTCAAAAGTCAAACGAGCGGTGAAAGGCATGTGGGCACCTTTCGGAGTAGTAATGACAGCGCCAATTCCACTTCCTCTAGCATTGACAACCCCATCAAACAACAAAGTCCACTTTTCGTTTGGATCAGGTCCCTCCTCAACAACTGGCTCTTCACAGTCTTTCATCTTGAGGAACATGATGTCTTCATCTGGAAAATCAAACTTCATCGGCTCATAATCATCAATCGGCTGCTGAGCAAGATAGTCTGACAAAATACTCCCTTTGATGGCTTTCTGGGATGTATACTGGATATCGTACTCTGTCAGTACCATTTGCCAACGAGCCACCCTTCCGGTGAGAGCTGGCTTCTTGAATATGTATTTGACTGGATCCATCTTGGAGATCAGTAGGGTTGTGTGAGACATCATGTATTGTCTCAATCGCTTAGCAGCCCATGCAAGTGCACAACATGTCTTCTCAAGCATTGAGTATCTCGACTCGCAATCTGTGAACTTCTTACTCAAGTAGTAGATGGCATGTTCTTTCCTACCTGTCTCGTCGTGTTGACCGAGAACACAACCCATAGAATTGTCAAGTACTGTCAAGTACCAAATCAGCGGTCTCCCTGGGACTGGAGGCATAAGGATAGGAGGATTCTGCAAATACTCTTTTATCTTCTCGAAAGCCCTTTGACAATCTTCATTCCACCTGATAGCCTGATCTTTCCTCAGCAATTTGAAAATTGGCTCACACGTGGTTGTTAGGTGAGAGATGAACCTTGCAATGTAGTTCAACCTCCCTAAGAAACTACGGACTTGCTTCTCTGTTTTGGCTCAGGCATTTCCTGTATTGCTTTCACTTTGTCAGGATCCACCTCAATCCCTTTTCCGCTAACCATAAAACCCAACAATTTTCCCGATCTCACCCCGAAAGTGCACTTGTTCGGATTAAGTCTCAGTTTGAATTTCCTTAACCGTTCAAACAATTTCTGCAGATTTACCAAATGTTCTTCTTCTGTCTGAGATTTGGCAATCATATCGTCAACATAAACCTTGATTTCATGATGAATCACATCATGGAACAGAGTCACCATAGCTCATTGATATGTTGCTCCGGCATTTTTCAGACCAAACGGCATCACCTTGTAGCAGAAGGTGCCCCATGGGGTTATGAAAGTTGTCTTTTCCATGTCCTCTGGTGCCATCTTGATTTGGTTATAGCCAGAAAAGCCATCCATGAAGGAGAATACCGAGAACTGAGCTGTATTATCCACCAAAACGTCGATGTGAGGTAATGGGAAATCATCTTTAGGGCTAGCTCTGTTCAGATCCCGGTAGTCGACACACATCCGTACCTTTCCATCCTTCTTAGGTACTGGGACGATGTTTGCAACCCATGGCGGATAATTGGTGACTGCTAGAAACCCTGCATCCAACTGCTTTTGCACTTCTTCCTTTATCTTGACAGCCATCTCTGGTCTTGTTCTTCTGAGCTTCTGCTTGACCGGAGGACAACCTTCTTTGAGAGGCAAGCGGTGTACCACGATGTCTGTGTCCAGCCCGGGCATGTCCTGATAAGACCAGGCGAAGACGTCAACGTATTTTTGCAGCAATTCAATCAACCCTTTCTTCACATCATCTCCCAAAGCAGCCCCTATCTTGATTTCTCTCTTGGCGTCCTCGGTGCCGAGATTAATCACTTCAGTAGGCTCTTGATACGGTTGAATGACCCTTTCTTCCTGTTTTAAGAACCTGGCAAGTTCTTCAGGGAGTTCACAGTCTTCATCACCCTCTTTTTCAGCTTGAAAGATTGGATTTTCAAAGTCGAAGCGAGCCATAGCAGAACCGTTATCAATAGGATCCGGTGACGTGCATCTGCATGAGCGATGGTATGTGCTTATGAGTGTGAAACAAAAGAGTGGAAACTAAACAAAACATTGCCATTTTTTTTTATTTTGAAAAACTGCAAAAATAGAAAGACAGGGAACGAAATATTTGAATGCAAAAAGACGTCCTTTATTTATGATAAAAAATGCAAGTGTCACATATATGAGCCCTACAATGAGTCATTACGCCCTGGGCGGAACGTAAGACTTGGACATGCATGAATAAACAAAGAAAATTACTCCTTCAGAAAAGTGACTTGGACAATCTCCTCAGAAGACCAATTGTTGATGACTTCACCCGGGATCCTCGGACGCACCCAGTTGTCGATGTCGCAATCACTATCCCCATCTTCATCATTGACCGTAGAGACCTGGCCATACTGAAAGATGCTAGCGCTGGAGAAAGTAATCGGCCTCTGACGAGTCTGAGGCGTTGAAGTACACACATCCGAAACATCGGAATCAAGTTCAATTACATCATGGATTACAGAATCAGTAGGAACAACATCTGCGAATTCATCAATAGCATCTTCAAACCCTTCTTCCTCAACCCCTTCCACAGACTCTTGGACAGACAAATCTTCAACCTGGAGGATACCTTTGTCGAGCAAGGCCTGGATACCCTGCTGTAGCTTCAAACAACCTCCACTCTGAGTGGCACAATCCAAACAATCCTTCCCACAACCGGGGAAACATCGGCCTTCAGCAAGCATCCTTTGATATCCAACAATGGAGTCTTCAACTTCAACACATCCTTAATGGACTTGGCTTTTCCTTCCATCATATTAATGTTTGCACCACCATGCTGCGGCATGGGATTGTTGACGACATTAGGAGCCGGTGCAAGGTTGATGGCTTTTGAATCTATGAGGTCCTGAACTACGTGCTTAAAAGCTTTGCAGTTCTCAATGTTATGGCCAGGTGCCCCAGAGTGGAAGCTACACCTAGCGTTGGCGTCGTAACCCACCGGAAGTCTACCAACAAGAGGAGCCAGAGTGCGCAATTGCACAAGTTGTAGTTGTTGAAGACTAGAAAGCAACTGAGCGTACGACATTGGAAGGGTGTCGAAACGCCGGTCCATCATCCTTTGCCTCTGTTGATAGGCGGGTCTGTTACCCGATTGTTGCTGCTGTTGGTACTGAGCTGGTTGAAGTTGTGGTTGTTGTTGTTGTAGTGGTACTGCAGCTGGAATGGTCACAGCCGCAACATACGGTTGTTGATGATAATTCTGGAAACTGATCCTTCTAACACCTCTGTTCTGATAGGAAGTCAAAGAATTCACTCCCCCCTCTCTCTGCTTATGCCCTCCAATGAACGACTTTTTTTACCCCTGATGAAGATCCAACTCCATTTTGGATCTTGCAGGTCTTCAGGTAATTCTCCACCCTCTCTCCGGTAGAGACCACATCAGCAAAGTTGGAGGCATTGCACCCCACCAGACGCTCCAGATAAGGTCCAGGCAGCGTATTCATGAACATGTTGGCCATTTCCTTTTCCAACATAGGAGGCTGAACACGGGAAGCTATCTCCCTCCAGCGTTGAGCGTATTCCCTGAAGCACTCATTGCTTTTAAGAGACAGATTCTGAAGTTGAGTTCTGTCTGGAGCCATGTCTGCATTATATTGATATTGCTTTACGAAAGCCTCCACCAAATCCCTCCAGCAGCGGATATGGGCTCTGTCCAGTCTCATATACCATTCCAAGGATGCCTCAGCTAGCCTATCCTGGAAGAAGTACATAAGTAGCTTCTCGTCATCAGAGTAAGCAACCATTTTACGGAAATAGGCTTGCACGTGAGTTTTGGGGCAAGAGTTGCCATTGTATTTGTCAAATATCGGGACCTTGAATTTCGGTGGCACCCTTACACCTGGGACCAGCCCCAAGTCAGCAACATCTACTCCCAGAGGATTCTGTCCTTCCACAGCTTTCAGCCTCTCTTCCAATCTTCTAAACATAGGGTCCATACCATGACCCATACCAAAGTCTTCCTGCAGTAGGGGAAATTGATCGTCCTGATCATCATGAACGGGCTGTTGATCAAGGTTGACATGTGGGATCGGGATAGGCCCCGGTCCATTGGGACCATTAGCCTCTCCAGCTGGAGGATCATCTAATGTCTCTGGTTGAGTAGCGGCGGGATTCCTCTGCATCATCTGTCTGAGCTCTTGCTGTCCCTGAGCCACCCCTTGAACCACATCCATGAATTGGGTCATGCGGATCCTCATCTCAGCGAGCTCTGCTTGTACACCTTCCATTGCTCTCTGTTGATTCCTGCGGGTACCGTACCGGTGAATGCCTGAGTCAGCTATCCTGCTGATGGAACACCAAACAACTGAGAACACTGTGGTGGTACCTGTTATGCAAGACATTCTAATGAATATGTAAATGCAATGACATGTTTATCAATTCTAAAGGTATTCTACCCCCTTGATTCCAGTCTCTCAATAGATAAACGATGTAAAAAAAAAGACTAAGCCGTTGATGAGAACCAAGAAAATTCCGACTAGAATCAAGTAGAAGATATAAACCCCATAGAAATGGATAAACATGTGTGAATGATTATGAATGCAAAATGATGTGGTGCAGAATGATGTGAATGCAGTGCAGTGGGATGGAAATCAAGATTGTTGTATCTGCTTGAACATCTGTCGGGTTGCACTGTCTGAAGAGAAAACCCACTGAAGAATATAATATAAGATCAGATCTCTGACCAGAAAACCGGGTTGGTTGGAGGTTAAGGTTTCCTGAATTTAGCCCGCCCCTCACTGGTAGGTTCTAAGAACAGAAGTTTGTCAGCTTCAGCCCTTCAGTCGCGAATAATACGTTTACCACTGAAGGTTTGGCATTATTACGGGATAAAAGACCTCCACTGACTCCCCTCAACAGGACATCCTAATAGCAAGTTCCCAGTCTCGGGATCCTCAGATTGAGCAGCGAGAATACGCCCACCAGAGCTAACATAATCACGTCTCGGAGGAGAGGCCTCGACTGAGTTCTCGGGAAATGGTCACCAGAGTCGATGATTTCTAGAGGAACATCCTGCCGTTACGGAACACCCGTAAGACATAATATATCCAAAAGAAACCTCGTCTGGGTGTGGTTCTTCACGAACGACTTAACGTAGCAACACGCCACGCAAGCCTCATGATTATCCACTCTAAAACCTGTGTGTACACTCAAGCCTGGGTAATGGGCTTATCTCTCATAGAACACCCCATCCCAACAAACAAACAAATAGATCCAACAGATACAACATATGCATGCAAGCAGGTAAGCAAATAAATGTACAAAAGCATGAACACCCAATAAACAAGAAATCACACAAGCTAGGAGGGACTCGCTTAGGGAAGATGGACCAGCAAGAGGTCAACTTCTTAGTGTCCCCAGCAGAGTCGCCAACTGTAGCAACCTGAAAAATACAGTGTGCGAAAAAACAACAGGCGAAAGAAAATGACAGAAGAGTCGCCACCGTGCGTTATTCATCCCAAAGGAGGGAAAGGAAACGCTCGAAGTAAACCTGAAAAAGGAAAGGACAAGACGGGGTCTCGCAACCAAATCTTGGGTTCGGGAGTCGGTTATGCGAAGGGAAGGTATTAGCACCCCTACGCATCCGTAGTACTCTACGGGATCCACTTTTGTAGTTCTTGTCTAAAGGGTGTGAGTTTATCTTGTGCTGTTTACCAAAATAAAGGGTTAAATGAGAATGACTCGCGCGGATGTCGCATCCACTGCATACGTATCTCATCTGAATATGAGAATCAGAGTCTTCGTAGCTCGGCTGACCTATGGGTTGGGGGGATGTGTGCTCGCTAAGACATCGTGTCTTATGCCTACGTATCTCATCTGGAATGAGAATCAGAGCAAGCCGTAGTTCGGCTAACTACGGGGTTATGGATTGGGTTTTGGACGAACGACGTTACTACGCAATCTACCAGATGCTCGACCTTTGGAGACTTACTCACCTGTAGTAGAAGGAGTAAACGTGTGTTTAGGAGAAGAAAAATCAATGAAGGGTTAGGGTTTGGTGAACTCATGCAAAAAGGCAGTCCTTGACGAAGGAACCTGTAAAAAAAACACACAAAAACATTGCCTCCTATCGAGGTCTTCCAGCTAGGAAAGCAGTAAAATGCGGGAAAAATGTAAAAGTACCACGCGGATAAAGATCCGAAGTAACAGCAGTTAGAGGAATGGGAAACCCAGGGATCCTTCCAAGCTAAACACCATCAAAGAAAGTGAACCAGTACAGGTAATCGGAATGAAACCTCCAGGGGGTATCCCACAAATAAAGTGGAAAACCACGCAAGTTATCCCTGCAAAAGTCATGTGAGCCCTCACAAAAACTCAACAAACAAGTTAGAGACAAAAAAATAGGGTAATCAAGGGTTGCCCCCAAATCAAAATGTAACCACATGAATCATGCCATTAAAATTCACAAAAAAGACATGCATCAACAGGGTATCAAATTCACCCATAATACGTCATACATTTAGAGCATTCAAATTAAAGGCATAAAGATGATGGATATAGGACAAACCTAATTGGAGAGTTTGATTGAAATTGAGTTGCACCCATGAGGTTTACAAAACAATCTTTAGGGTTTATGTGAGGCAGAGGTGATTCTGTGCAGTTGAGTTCCCTTCAGGGTTTGGAGGCTGCTCTGAACTCTGTTAGCTCTTCTATCACTATCTTTTTCCTCAGGGTAATAGGAATAGAAAATCCATATTTGTTTCACTGAAACTCTAGTATTTATAGCCTAATATTGGTAGCTTAGTGGGCTTTTGAGAGAGGTCCAAGTCTGAAATTTTTTTCTTTTATTTATTTATTATTTTTATTTATTTCGTTTTTTTTTTTTTAAAATAAAGTTTCTTGGATCTAATTCTGATTGATATGATGAAATGCAATGTATCTAATGTTAAATGACCTAAAAATGAATGCATGCATGAGGTGTAAAGCGTATGCTTCCAGGAAAAATGAAGGGTAAATTTTGGGGTATTACACCCAAGTGTTGAAATTTTGGCACACCTGGGGCATGTTTTTATCTAACGATCTCTTTTGCAGGATCTGTTGGTTATTTTCACTCACTTGCAGGTTGTGATGTGAAGCCTTTTTGACAAGGGATTCCCGTGGAGTCCAATCAGGGACAAGGGATTGAAGAATGGTGCAAAGACAGCGAGAAACGTGCGACGATCCTGGAGGATTAATCAAGAAGACTCTTCAAAGTCTAAGGACTGGAAAGTTTGTACGAATCCAAGGAATTCGGTCTCCGTAGAGTACGGAGAAGTCGAGGATACAAGGTGATGAATCAGAAAAGTCCAGACGAGTCTGGGAGTTCTCAAAAGTGGAAAGCTGACACTGGAGTTAGATGGTGAATACCAGGGTTCGACGAGTCGACGGGTGTTCTGTGCCAGTTATTCCTTGTTCCCCCTAGCAGGGTCGGGATTGTTATCTCTCCAGCGGGTTCAAGATCGGTGTTTCCTCAGCAGCCAGGAATGAAGGTGGCAGTTTCCCCAAGCAGTGTCGGGATTGTTATTTCCCCAGCAAGTCGAAGATTGCTGTTTTCCCCGCAGAGTGTGTTGGTAGCTATTTCCCAACGAAGTCCCCAAGCGGATCGGGTTCAGTGGAGTTCATCCCTGGTGAGGGTGGTCCTTTCCCCAACATCAGTGCTATTCCCCAGCAGGGTAGAGATTGGAGTGGTATCGAGCTCCTCAGTAGAGTGCTTCAAGCTTCCCAGTAGAGTCCCTTAAGGGGGATACTTGCTTATCCATTCATCATTTAGAAGATCATAGCATATTGCATAATTCATTGCGTAGCATTTCCATGATTATGGAGCATTACGCTGTAAAAAAGAGTCATCATGCATTAGCATTGCAAGCATAAGCTAGTCTCGAGTCGTGGTTACCGTTTGAGAATTGGTTTAACTGGTTGGAAGATCAGCATCAGCATTGCAAGGATAAGCTAGACTCAAGCCGTGGTTACCGTTAGAGGTTTGGTTTCGCCGGATGATGAAGATGTTACTCCGAGGAATTTAGCATCGTGACGTTGGGTCAATGGTATTCCCAAGTAGTGCAATATTGGAGGAAGAATTTCTGTCGTGCGAGATGGAAGTTGGAAGGTGTTACTCTGAGGAGTTTAGCATCGTGATTTTGGATCAACAATATTCCCCAGTTAGTCCCCGGCAAGCGTTTGCCTTGTTTTGACATATGTAGATGTCATCCCTGCGATACCGGTAAGTGTTGTGTCGATCCCCGTAATGTCTGTTTTCTTTGGTGTCAGTAAACATCATTGTTCGATGTCAGTAAACGTCAAGTTCCCTCCCAGTCATTGGTAAATGTCTGGTCGAGTATCTTTTCTTTGGTGTCGGTAAACATCATTGTTCGATGTCAGTAAACGTCGAGTTCCCTCCCAGTCATTGGTAAATGTCTGGTCAAGTATCCTTTCTTTGGTGTCTGTAAACATCATCGTTCGATGTCAGTAAACGTCGAGTTCCCTCCCAGGCATTGGTAAATGTCTGGTCGAGTATATTTTCTTTGGTGTCAGTAAACATCATTGTTCGATGTCAGTAAACGTCGAGTTCCTTCCCAGTCATTGGTAAATGTCTGGTCAAGTATCCTTTCTTTGGTGTCTGTAAACACCATCGTTCGATGTCAGTAAACGTCGAGTTCCCTCCCAGGCATTGGTAAATGTCTGGTCGAGTATCTTTTCTTTGGTGTTAGTAAACATCATTGTTCGATGTCAGTAAACGTCGAGTTCCCTCCCAGTCATTGGTAAATGTCTGGTCGAGTATCTTTTCTTTGGTGTCAGTAAACATCATTGTTCGATGTCAGTAAACGTCGAGTTCCTTCCCAGTCATTGGTAAATGTCTGGTCGAGTATCTTTTCTTTGGTGTCAGTAAACATCATTGTTTGATATCAGTAAACGTCGATTTCCTTCCCAGTCATTAGTAAATGTCTGGTCGAGTATCTTTTCTTTGGTGTCAGTAAACATCATTGTTCGATGTCAGTAAACGTCGAGTTTCTTCCCAGTCATTGGTAAATGTCTGGTCGAGTATCTTTTCTTTGGTGTTAGTAAACATCATTGTTCGATGTCAGTAAACGTCGAGTTTCTTCCCGGTCATCGGTAAATGTCTGGTCGTGTACCCTCTGATATGTCGCCATCAGAGTGGTGGTTGGTGTTATTTCCGGCATTGCCAACGGAATTAGCATGGGAAAATGGAGAACGAGGTTCATTGAGCGATGGAACAAGGAGAAATCTTCCTTCCATCTTCCATTTGGTAGATGACAATTACATTGGATGATGTCTCATTTCTGTTCCATATTCCATTGGCAGATAGTTTCTTCACCGCTCACATCATTAGTCAGAAGACCACATTTACGATAATTGTACAACACTTGGGGGTTACTGAGGAGCAGGTGATAAATGAGTTTAAGTTTATAAGAGGTGCTCACTTTCTCCTAGCTTGGTCGTGGGATATATATGGCGATCTAGTACATCAGGGTATTTATGAGTCAACCACAAGGGTATACATGCTACATCTTATAGGATGTACTATCTTAGCATATATATCGATGCGAAGTACATGTGTCTATTCACTCGGCTTTAGCATTGCATCTTGGCATGTGGGTGTATTGCATTGACTGTTCTATATGCTGTGCTCGGAGAGGCAACTATTTTTGAGACTAGATAGCTTGCCAGTTATATGAGTCTATTTCAGGTATAAAAAATATTATTTCTTATTAATTTAGTTTTTTTGCTCGTTATATGATTCTGAGTTATTGTGCGGTGCTGGATATACAACCATTTCCTGACCATTTGTAACAAGCACGTTATGACTACTACTGTTGGGGTCCCACGGGCCAAGAGATGAAAGGAGAAGCATGCTCATTTGGGAAGTGTTATAAATTACACGAGGAAGATTGATGCGCTTACTATAGATGATGTCCTCTGGACACCCTACATAGACCATAAAGTGCATTATGAGTTCGATGACACTTTATTATTTTCTGTTTATCTTCGACAAGAGACCTTAGTGGCTAGACACTTACCTGAGAGGTGTTTGTGTCAGTTTGGATATGTCCAAAACAGCCAATGAACAGTCTCTATTATTCTATTTGAGGGCGTTGATAGCTGGTTTGTTTCTCACATTTTGAGTTTTGCACGTGCCATTAGAGATCATGCAGTGCATGTTTAGTTCCCCGTGGAGTGTGTGAATGGGTACTTGGAGTGGTACGTTACTGTATCACACACTCGCATCATGCCACCTAGGAAGCATGGAGATGATACTGGACCTTCTCATGATGGATCTTCACATGCTGGATCTTTTCATGCTGATATTTGGGTACCTTCTGATGACGGACAACCTCTTCCACCGCCTCAACATGGAGAGAATGATATAACGTCCCAAACTACTTTTAGGATCACCGCCTGACCCCACAAACCAACACGAGTCTTTTCAGAATATTTTCTTCTCACTCACACGCTTTTTGAGAAACTTTCCAAAAGGTCACCCATCCAAATGCTACTACAAGTCAAGCACGCTTAACTATGGAGTTCTTATTTGTTAGGCTACTAAAAAAGATGCATCTTATTTATATAAGTAGTACCAATCAATCCTTATAAGCCTTCCTTCAACCATGCAGTCCCATACCTACATAATCTCATGATCCTCTTATTTCTATGTGAATTTGGGCGTTCACTCCCTGCACTCTTCGACCTTGGGTTTTAAAACCACTCCCCTCTCTCTTCAACCTCAGATGTTACATGCCCACCAGCTTTTGCTTAGTTCGTCTCTAAACCATATCGTACTGGGAGAGGTCTGCTATGATGCCATATGTAACGCCCCAAACTACTTTAAGGGTTACCGACTAACCCCACAAACCAACACAAATCTTTTCAGCATGTTTTATCCCCACTCACAGTCTTTTTTGGGAAACTTTCCAGAAGGCCACCCATCCAAATACTACTCCAAATCAAGCACACTTAACTACAAGGTTCTTATTTGTTAGTGTAACACCTCAAAATTTTCCCTCCTCTTCTTGGGACTAGCTTAACATATTGCATTGCATTTTTTAGGGCATTAGGCATTTGCATATTGCATATCATGTGGAAATAATGAAGTCATCCTCCAAAGTCTTTTCAGGGATGGAGAAGTGATTTGGTTCAAGCCTGAGGGTTTCTCTGGACTGATTGTCTACCATCTGAGGGTGTGCACTTCAATGAGGGTTTTCTTAATCCTTCAAAGGTTGAGCATTATATTCCTTGCAAGGATATATCACCATCATCATGGTTCTATCATCACCAAGGGCTTCATGATTCATGATCAGTTCCTTTGGATTAGGGTTTTGACCTCTGGTCAACCCTAATCAATGACTAATGTTCCAGCCAGGGATTCTCAAGGAAATGAGGTATTTGTTGATGATGAAGATCACATGGTTATGTGGAGAGCTTATATGGGCTATGGGTTTCATTTTTGAGCCATTTCCTCAAGTGGTTGAGGCTCAAGCTGATCAGAGCATTTCTAGATCATCTGTCAACCATAAAAGTCAACTGAAAGTCAATTGAGGGCTAGGGGGTGGAGAAATGGTTTAAGACATCTCATTCATGTCCTAAAGAGGTTTATTCATCATGTCAAACACATACCTTGAAGAATTTGAAGTCAGATCAAAAGTTTCCAAAAATGGAAAGTGACATGTAATTGAAAGTTTCCAAAAATAGCAAGTTTTTGGACCATCTTCAACTTGACTTTCCAACATCAAAGAAGCTTCAAATGAAATTTTGTCCAACATGAAAGTTTAAGATCTTTCTCTCCCATTTCCAAAAAGTCGAAGATCATGAATTTATGATGAATGGTTGAGGAGTTATAAGTGAATGATCATCAAGTGTGCATGGAACTTCAAAATGCCATATCTTTTGTTTCAAAACTCCAAATGAAGTCACTCTTTTTGAAAAATGCTTCTTGTGACCTATATTTTTCAAATCCATCATTGCATTGCATGAAATAATATCACATGATCATTTGGCCATGCATGTGCTTTTTGGAGGGAAAATCATTAATTTGAAATTGGTTGATCACATGAACTCAATTCCACTTCCATGGTGTTTATGAGATGATTTTAAGTGGATTTGGATGTTAGCATGTTACTGTTCACGTCCAAATTAGGCCATGCACCACACTTTTCTAAATTTGCAAAACACCTCTCATTACACTAATCTTAATTAACCAAGTTCATTTTTGATTAGCATGGTGATTAGTAAATGATATAAAGCCTTAATCATAATAGAATTTTCAGTTTACACAATTTCTAGATCTAGATCTTATTTTCCCTCCAAATTTTTCTCTCAATTGAAACTTGAAAATTTTCCACATAGCACTTGGATTTGATTGCATATTCTGGTTCTCTGATCATCATTTAGTGTAGATCAAGCTTTGATTTGAAGAATTCGAGCAGGAATCAAGCACATGAAGCTCAAGAACATGAAGATGGAAGTTGTGATTTGAGCTAGATCTAGATTGTGCCAAGCCTCAATTATTGCATCAAGCTTCAAGTTATCATCTCAGGAGTGGATCTACACACTTGCAAGGCCTTGAATCTACAGATTTCAGTGACTGCTCTTCAAGAGGTTAGGTTTTTGAACCTCTTAATTCTTCAAATAATTGTCATGATGTTATAGATCTTTTCATGCTAGAAATTCTGATATAAAATTCATAAAAATTGGTTGAGATTTGACTAAGATATGATGATTTGAATGTTTGGATCCATAATATGTTTTCCTTCGATTCTCATTTTTCATGAAGAATTAGGTCTAGATATTGCTTGATCCGTGTTCCTCGTTGCATGAGCTTTCCAATGATGTGCATTTTGTGTGATTCTGGAAATTTTTTCTGAGCTTCTTACTGTAGAGCCACCGTCTTCATGAGGAAGACGGTGGAAACCACCCCTGGCCACCGCGGGCTCCGCCGTCTGCAAAAGGCCTTTGTATGCTAGGGTTTTGCCTAGTCGGATGCCACGCTTGTGCCTGTTAACCAATCCATTGGCTGCGCTCTCGCTGACTATTCCACGCATGGCCTTTGACCTGTGACTAGGCGCCAGGTCATTTAATGAAACTGCATCGTTTTGCCTTGTTACTCCATTCGATCCTTGGCCTTTGCATTTTGGAGATTATTTGTTCAGCGCCTTGTTTTAATTGTGCACATGCTTCGATTCCTGCCTCTTCCACTTTTTCAAATTAATTCACCATTTGTCATTTCCCTCCATTTCAACATGTGTTTTATTCATTTTATTTCATATTTTTTTTTCCCAACTTCAAAAAATCATTAAAAATTGAAAACATATCCAATTAATTCCCAATTTTTTGCTACATGATCCTTGAAGTGTCTACTATTTTTTGGTTGTGGTTTCATGATTTTATCACTTCTGGAATTTGAATTGTGATTGATCCTTTGGACATGTATGCAAATGTGACATGCTTCATTCATTCTATTGTGAAATACTCATACATTGGCCAATTGATTTGAAACTTGGTATGCTGATTCCCAACATGTTGCATGATTTTTGAGGCTTGGTTGTGTATTTTTAGCATTTTTCATCTCTGTTTTAGACACATGATTGTATGGTGTGACAATGTGTGTCACACAATTTGATGTCATACTTGTGCATTTTCATTGCCACATCAATTGAGCTCTGTTGATTACAATTTTTGGCATGATGATTGTGTTTAACCTGTTGATATCACATAAAAATTTCCATGATTGTTTGATTCATTTCTGTTTTAATATGGAATTTTCATTCTTGATGACCAATTGTGTGCTTTGAAATTGCCTTTTCCATATCTTGCTCATGTAATGACTTTGCTTGATGTTTTAGACTTGGTCCTTTTTAGGACTTGTTCTCACTTGTTTAAATGAGCTTCATGTTGAATATTGGTTGCTGTTTTGACTTTTTGCTTTGTCTTTGACCCTAGCCTTGGTGCTAGTGGTTTGTACTCATCTTTTGAGTTTTGCATTTCAGGTTCAAGCTTCTAGTCTTGATGGTTGATGTTGATCTCATGAATTGAGATGCAAAATTCTTTGTCCACTAACCTTTCTTGTGTTGTAGGATCCTTGGTGATGAGCTCACTTGAGTTGTTGACTTGCATTGTGTATATTGGTTGTCTCACTGTTGACTGTCTGTTTGGTTTGTCTGAATGTGAATATTGACTTGTTTGATTTTCTTACAGATACTTTAGTAGCTTTAACTCATTGCTTGAGTTGCTTTGCTTGTGGTTGGCATACCACCTAGGTAACCATTCTAACTCCATGTAGTCTGGAAGCCTTGTCGTTTATGTTTGGCAGGCACCTGTCTGAAGCCCTCCTTAAGAGGCAATGTTTGTGATTGTTTATATTTGTGCCATGTACTTCAAAGACCTCCTAAGTGAAGAGGCATTGGCAGATAGAAGGGATGTGCAATTCATCCCCTGCTATTCTGTTGAGTCTTTCATTTTGCTCGCACTACGTGCTGATGCAATTTGAATAAACGCCCAAAATCTTGTTGTGTCAGTCATGTGGAATAGGGTCCCTCATTCTGGACCCCCACACCTTCTTTGATTAAAGCTCACCCAGGCCGGGTTAAGAGCTATGAGGTCTAACCCTCATATCCCATTTCATCTGCTCACCCTGACGGTCAATGTCAGTGGTTAAGAGCCTCAGACACCCCTTCCAGTATTTGGCTTGTTTGTCAAGGTCGATATGACCCCTAGACTAAAGCCCAACCTTGTATGAGCCGCTTGTTTGCATATAGCGTGTGGTGATTGCTTTTGATGTTTATTTGCTTTTGCTTCTCACCTCCTTTTCTGTAGGAATCGTATGTTTAAATTTCGAGGAAGTTGAACGTGTGTAAAGATAGACTTGAGTTGACTCACTGCCTGTGTGAGTCAAACTCTTGTTAGAGACCTCAACCTAGGGTTATAATTTGCATGATGACTATTAGGCTCGAGTCAGTCTCCCTTTTAGTCTGTTATTCCCTTGGTCTCTGGTTAGGAGAAAGTTTCTCCCCTGTTAAGGGGAACTACGTCGCCCTGATCCTCATACCAGATGAGGTACGTAGGCAGGAGATCGTGCGAGATCTCTCCGGGCGCCCTTTTTTCTTTTTGCGTGTGTTTTGCTTGACAGCTATTAGGTCCGAGTTCCCGACTCCCTTTTAGTCTATGTGTTCAACTTCTTTGTTTCTTCTGACGTCTCAACGTCTTCTTGGTGTTTGCTTGACAGCTATTAGGCTCGAGTGCCAGACTCCCTGTTAGCTTGTCAATTTGATAACCTTCTTCCTTGTTGTGTGTGTTAGAAGATGGATGTAAGCCCAACGATTGGCATTCCGTTTCCTGCCGTTGTTGTTTGTTTGTGGAGTCAGATGTAAGACCATTGATTGGCTATCTGTTTCCTGTTTCTTTTGTTTGGAGTTGGATGTAAGACCAGCGATTGGCATTCCGTTTCCAGTTGTGTGTTCGCTCTGACGTCTCAGCGTCTTTGTGTTGTGTTTTGTTTCAGCGTGTGTTAGCCGAACTACGGTAGCTCTGATTCTCATTCCAGATGAGATACGTAGGCATAGGATGCGATATCCTAGCGAGCCCGTTCCCCTCTTCTTCCATCTGTGTTTTATTCCAGTGTGTGTGCATTCTTTGAGCAGTTTTTAGCAACCTTATTCTTTTCTCTTGAGCGTGGATCCCGTCGAGTACGACGGACGTGAGGGGTGCTAATACCTTCCCCTTGCGTAACCGACTCCCGTACCTTGTAATCTCCGGTTGTAAGACCATTCCTTTCCAGGTTTACTTCGAGCGTTTCCTTTCCCTCCTTTGGGATAAATAACGCACGGTGGCGGCTCTGTTTGTTTTGTCTTTTCTCGCCGGTTGTTTTTCGCGTTGCGACAGTTAGGCTGCCAAAAAGAAGGTGCATCTTGTTGGTATATGTAGTACCAATCAATCCTTATAAGGTTTCCTTCAACCATTCAATCCCATACCTACAGAGCCTCAGGATCCTCTCATTCCAATGTGAATTCAGGCGACCAGTTCAGGTTACCCACATAATCTTCCTTACCCTTTTCTGCATACCCTTCAGGATTGCCTCATCAGGATTTTTTCATCTAAATCTCCATACAAGAAAGCAGTCTTCATATCCGTTTGTTCTAGGTCTAGGTTGAACTGTGCCATTATGGAAAGTAAAATTCTAATGGACATGTGCTTCACTACAAGCGAGAACACATCATTGAAGTCGACACATTTTTTCTGCGTGAAACCCCTGCGACCAATCTTACCTTCTATCTCTTCGATGTCACTCATTCGATTCCTTCCTTAACTTTGAAAATCCACTTACAGCCGACGAACCTGGCTCCAACAGGTTTTTTGATCAGTTCCTAAGTCTGGTTATCATGAAGAGACTTCATCTCATCATCCATGGCCTTCAGCCATTCAATATTATTTCGACTCCTCAGAACTTCCTTATAGTCTCGAGGTTATTCATCTATAACCTCACTTATAAAGATTAAGGCATAAACTATGAGATCTGCATACCCAAGTCTTTAAAGTGGCTTGATGATTCTTCTCGGTTTATCTCTTGCCAATAGGTAGTCATCGACAGTTTCCTCATCTTCCTCAGTATCTTGAGCATCTTGTGCTTCTTCTTCAACTTGATTTGGGATACACAATTCAGCCTCGACATGCTCCACCTCAACAGGAATATCTTCTTGTTCCATATCTTCTTCAGATATCTGTGCACTTCGACTAACGTCATTAGTTTTATTGAAAGCCATCTCAGCTTCACTGAAAACTACATCTCGACTAGTGATACACCTCCTGTGACCTGGCTCTAGGCACCATAGCCTATAAGCTTTCACTCCTTCAGGGTATCCCATAAACATGCATCTCAAAGCTCTAGGTTCGATCTTGTCCTACCTAATGTGAGCTTAGGTTATGCAGCCAAATACTTTAAGTTTGTCGAGATCTGGTGGTTGTCCCGACCAAATTTCTTCAAGTGTATTCATATATAACACAGCTGAAGGACATATGTTTATCAGATATGTTGCCGTCAAAACAGCCTCTGCCAAAAACACCTTCTTTAACCCAACACTAGTCAACATGCATCTAACTCTTTCTAAAATGGTTCGATTAAACCTTTAAGCCAAACCATTTTGTTGAGGAGTACCTGCAGTAGTTATGTGCCTTGCAATACCAGAGGTTGCACAAAAACTGTCAAGCCTTGTTTCTTCACGCCTCTTAAGACTTCCTTCGACCCATTCATGAATTTTAGAATACTTTTATCTCCTTGGAAAACATATCCTTTCTTGTAGAATTCACCAAGAGAAATCAAATTTCTCTTCAAATCAGGTACGTACCTGACTTCAGTCAACAACCTTATTGACTCATCATGAAGCTTGAATCTCACAGATCCAATAACTATAATCTTGCAAGCTTTATTGTTTCCAAGAAATACAGATCCACCATCTTGATCACATAGTTCCTCGAACTAGTCTTTGTTTGGAGTCATGTGCCAAGTGTAACCTGAATCCATAATCCACACTTTACTTGATTCGTCGCTTGAAACCACAAGAAGATCAGACGAGTCAAAATCATCTTGAATAATGGATGTGTTGCCATTATCCTTAACTTCATGATCTTTCAGGCGTTAAAGGCACACTCTTCTTGTATAACCCTCCTTCTTACAGTTATAACATCGAATACTAGATGCATCCCCACTATAAGACTTCTTCTGACTTTTACCCTTCTTCTTGTCAAACTTGCCATCTCTCTTTGTAAATTTCGCCTTAACCGACAGACCTTCACCATTCGAAAATGGTCTGTGCTCCTGTCGTTTGTTCAAATGCTTAGAGTAAAAGGCTGATTGAACTTCTTCAAAGGTCAGAGACTCTCTTCCATACAAGAAATTTTCTTTGAAGTGATCATACGTTCTGGGCAAAGCACACAACAGTAACAACGCTTGATCTTCATCCTCAATTTTTACATCGATATTTTCAAGATCAAGAATAAGCTTATTGAACATACCCAACTGCTCAGCCAGAAATTTTTATTTACTCATCTTGAATGAATACAAAGATTGCTTCAGGTAGAGGCGATTGACCAATGATTTGGTCATGTACAAACTTTCGAGTTTCTCCCAAAGACCCGACGTCGTCGTCTCCTTCGAAACCTGTCGAAGAACCTTATCACCAAGGCTCAATAAGATGATGTTATGGACTTTATCTACCATATTCAATTTTTCTTTATCCTTTAACGCATCGTCCATGGTTGCGACTCCCTTCAACGCTTCTAAAAAGCCTGTTGAAACAGTAGGACTTTCATCTTCAAGCGCCATAGACCAAAATCGTTCACTATGGTGAACTTTTAAATGTCATACTTTGTTGACGACATCTTCTCCATGCTCATAGCACCAATGTTTTGTGAAAAAATATGTCGGAATTACAAAGTATAATTGTTTTCTTGATAGGTAAGAAACCCACAAGGGTATAAAAGAAGAAAACAATAAGAACACAATAAAATTGGTTATAAACTACTATTCTTTACCTTCTCTTGAAACAAGATTACAAGTGTGACAGAATAGAAAACAACCTCTCTCACCCTAATTAGGCTTTGCCTTATGCAATGATGAGAGATATGCTATTTATAAGAAAACTAACATACTAAACTAATGGGATTTTACACACAAGCCCATCATACAAGATAACTTAGAGAACAAGCTAACTTAAATAATTGGGCATAACAAACAGGCCCAATTCGACATGCTAACAATCCTATCATACTTCAACTACAACATGTGAATAGACTTCGACGACATGCTAAGGTCCTGTCGAATTGTCAAACCAAGAAGCTACCCTTCGACCATACTAGAGTTTGATCCAGTATATCACAATTATTATTAATTTGTTGGAATTTATTATTAAATTAGAAATTATAGAGATAATGAGAAATGAGTTGAAGGGACAAGGTTAGTGGGGAAATAAAGAAATAAAATGTCGATTATTTTAAGAGAGAGGGAAAAGGAGAGAAATAGAGAAAAGGAAATAAATAGAGAGAAAGAGAAAAATAAGAAAGACACATATTCTCTGGTAAAATCCTAACCATTCCAAAATTCTTTGACAAAACTCTTCTTCTCTAAAAGGTCTCAATTCACCCTAAGTATTTGCAATAACTAGAGCAAGGAAGAGCTACTGCCATTGTTAAGTGCTGCGTGGAGAAGATTCTGCAAACACGTGGTAAAAATGGGGGAGGGGGGATTGTTCTACAATTGTGTATTTTAGCGTTTAGGGTAGTGTGGTTTCCCTTGAACCCCGCCTTTAGCCTAATTCCATGTGGGAATTTTCCTAAGTATGAGTATTCATTAACCCTATATCATGAATATCTCTTATATTATAGATCTTTAGATTTTTTGTGTGAACTGATATGGTTGTTTATGAGCATGTATATGATTAATGATTCATGTTTTGTTTTGATATGGATGTGTTATGATGAATTGGTTGTGTTCAATTGATTCTAAATGACGCCTTTATGTGTTACAATATGAAATTTGCACGCCTATAGTGCTTGTTTGTGTCTTTGAGTTAGGGGAACTATAAGTGACGTTTGGATACAAGATTATGTACAAAAATGTTGTTTTTTGGTTCTTGTTGGAGTGGTAGTCAAATCCCACTATTTGGTATTCGACTACCAGGGTTAAAACACAAAATTTTGACTTCTGGATGAGTGGTAGTCGACTACCACTATTTGGTATTCGACTACCTATGTTAAAAAATTTAGGTAGAATTCAAAATAACATAACTTGAGCATTGTGGATTCGGTTTAGGTGGGATCAGTTGTGTTAGAAAGCCGATTTAAAAATATAACTTGTGGTAAAGTTTCATAATACTTGAATGCATGTGTACTATTGTGATTTACAAATGACTGTGAGGTAAAGTAGGAAATGAATGCAATGTTTGGTAAAACTATTACGAAGCCCTAATGTGGCAATTAAAGTGAATATTTGGTAAAAATATTGTGAAACCCTAATTCGATAATCAAATTATAGGTGTTTCAAAAGAGGAAGGAGGTTTGAGAGTAATTCGCACATGTTTAGTCACGCATCATACTAGAGTGGAAGTAGATTTGCACCTAGAGAGAATGTTGTAGTATGAAAGTAGCTCTCATGTACTCCTAAACTATTTTAGTTTAGTGAGAATGTTTTAGTACATGCGTAGCTCACATGTAATCATATATTAGAGTTTATCAAGAGTGTTGTAGTATGTACGTATCTCTCATGTGCTCCTAGACTATGAGTTTAGCGAGAGTGTTGCAGTACGGGATATCTCACATGTACTCCTAAATTGTAGAACTCATGGATAATGTTATTGTTTGGAACGTAGCATGCATGTACTCCCAAAATATACCATGTGTTCAATGACTGGTACCACATGCATATGAAGTAGTCGATAAGGTACATTACATAAAAATTTATGTGTATATTGCATAATGTCGTGTAACCCTGTGTAATGTTATATGATCTGGTGTAATTGTCGTACGATTATGATATTAATTATGTGTTGTGATTTATGATATCCTTTGCTATTATTATACCTTATAAATTATAGAATGTATTCTCACCCTTCAGATTCTATGTTTCTATGGTATGAATCTATGTGCGAGATATCCTCAGGTTGAGATCGAGGAATAATTGCATTGTTGTAAGGTTATTGAGGGTGGTGTAAAAGACCAATCTACCAGACTTCATTATACTTATGTATGCTGATGTGTTAAGTTAGTTAGTATGTTTAAGTTATAAGAAGGCTTTGGTATTGTGACATCGAGGTAGGGATTCAATTTTAAATTATTATGTTTGGTAATTTTTAAACAAGTACTCATATATGAGATATGTTTATTTTGGTTAAAGTTGATGTGGTGCCCTGTTTGTTGCATGAAATAAATATCCCGCAAAATTATGTTTTATAAAAAATAATTAGGGTTTTAGGGTGTCACATTCACAAAAACACAATGATCAAAATTAGTCCTTCGATATCCACTATAAATCATGAAGAAATCAAACTTCTTATACCATTTACATGATGCATGCTTAAGTCCATATAAACTTTTTTTCAACAAACATACACAATTTTATTTTCCTTTGACTTTGAATTCCTCTAGTTTCTCCATGTAAATAACTTCTTCTAAATCTCCATGAAGAAATGCAGTGCTTACATCCAACTTTTCCACATCTAATTTTAAAATTTCCGCCAATCCAAGCATAATTTGAATCGATGACATCTTTACCGCAGGTGATTTTTTTTTCAAAGGCTAATACCTTTCTTTTGACTGAAGCTTTCATGAGTAATATCACCTTGTATTTGAGTCATGAGTTATTTTCCTCAGTCTTTAATTCGTACACCCATTTGTTTTTGAGTTCTCTTTTACATTTTGGTAAACATACCAACTTATAAGTCACACTCTCATGTAAGGATTTCATTTCTTCTTGCATGTGTCGCATCACGCGAAAAACCGGCGGGAAAACAAGAACAACAGAGCCGCCACCGTGCGTTATTTATCCCAAAAGAGGGAAAGGAAACGCTCAGAGTAAACCTGGAAAGAACATGGTCTCGCGACCAAAGAGAATGGGTTCGGGAGTCGGTTATGCGAAGGGAAGGTATTAGCACCCCTACGCATCCGTAGTACTCTACGGGATCCACGCACAAAAGGAAGGAAAATTGGTTGCTAAACACTGCTCAAACTCACACACACTGGCTGAAAAGAGACACAAGAAAACAGACTGAAACTGACTCGGCAGGATGTCGCATCCTGGGCCTACTTAGTCTATCAGGCATAGACATCAGAGTCGAAGTAGTTCGGACTGGGGAAACGACACATGCTCGCTAGGATGTCGCATCCTATGCATACGTATCTTCTCGGACGAGAGAAGAATCAGAGCATTCGTAGCTCGGCTGACACGCACACAAACAAACAAACAAAGGCAAACGTGGAGCCTGAATGCCAATCACTGGACTTACATCAGCATCCGAACCAAACACACGCACACTGGAACCTAAATGCCACTCGATGGACTTACATCAGCTTCCAAGCACACAACAAAACAAAACAAAGACACCGGCGCCCGGAGAGATCTGCTCATCTCCTGCCTACGTACCTCATCTGGTATGAGGATCAGGGCGACGTAGTTCCCCTACAGAGGGATACAGGACTAGCCTAACCAGATAACGGAGGGAGACACAACACTAGGGAGACTACGACTCGAGCCTAGATGTTATCATGCAAATCATCCCTAAGTTAAGGTTTCTAGCTAACTGGCACAGAGAGCCAGCCTATCCTAGTCATGACTTGCACAGGAAGCAAGCCACACACACACTTAACTTGCACAGGAAGCAAGCCAAGCAAAACCTAACTTACACAGGAAGCAAGTCTAAACTAACCCTAACTTGCACAGGAAGCAAGTCAAACAGACATACAAGTACAGGTAGCACACACTATACACAAGCAAGTGGCTCAAACAAGGGTTAGGTTTTAGTCGAGGGGTCATATCAACCTCAACAAACAAACCTCTGGAATGGGGTAAATGTGCTCTTAACCTTGCCATTGAGGGGCTAAGGTGAAGCAGATGAAAGGTGAGTGAAGATAAGACTTCACAGCTCTTATCCCTGGCCTGGGAGAGCTTAAGACAAGAATGTGTGGGTTCAGAAAGTGGGAACCCTTCTACACATTTAAAACTGACTCAACTGTACAATTGCACAAGATCTTGGGCTTGTATCTGCAATGCATCAACACAGTGGTGTGAGCAAAACAGAAGACACACTGAATAGCAGGGGATAGGTTGCTTATCCCTTGGTTCTGCCAATTGCCTCTTCACTTAGGAGGACTTTGACTCTATACAAGGACAAAAGTAAACAGTCACAAACATTGCCTCTTAAGGAGGACTTCAGACAGTTGCCTGGCCAAGTAACAAGCCAGGTCTTCCAGACTACATGAAGATTAGAAATATACCTCAATGCAAATTGCTTATACAAGCAAAGCAAGTTCAAAGAACTTAAGCAACTAAAAGCACCTGAAATGGTCAAGCAGATGTTAGTATGCAACTTCAAAACAAAACAAAGAGAAACAGACACCAGAAGCAAATGGATGTGCAAGGCACAAGGCTTAAGGCATGTGAGCCAAGCCACCTACAAAACAAACAAGTTAGACAATGATATTCAAGCAAGCTCAATCAAAAAGAATTGGTCTCATTGGTCATTTGTTGGTCAACCTGAAAACACAAGCTCAAAAGTGAGTAACAGGACCACTAGGGCAAGCCTAGGGTCAAAAGAGAATGAAAAAGTCAAAACAGCAAAGGGCAAGCATTCCAAATCATGTTTAATCAATCAAGAAACAATCCCAATTGGGTTCATGTTCATATCATGCATCATCATCATTTCATAAGCAAAAGAAGTCAAAACATGACAAATGAGAGCTCATAGAAGTCAACAGCAAGACTTAACTCAAAAGCAATCTTAAACATTTCCAAAAATCACCAAATAAATCATGATCAATCACAACCCATAGCATGGTAAGCATGTCAAATTTCATCTCATTTGGACAAGTGGAAGGCAGTCAATGAAAATCAGAAAGTCAAAGCAATTTTGAACATGCTCAATGAAGTCAACCAAACATGCATCAACTTAGAAAAATCATAAATCAGAGATGGTGTATGATAAATGAATGGGACTAAAACCATGGCAAAGATGAGGATGTCTAGTTATCTCATGTAAAATTTCATGTCCATCTAATAAAGTATGAGAATTTCACAAATGAAATGGGAACATGTGTCACAAAAAGTCAACATGTGACTAAACAGGGGAGAAAATCCCAAACAATTAGGAAATGCCACAAATAATTCCAAGAAAATTCACATGTAAACTAGACATACAAGAGTAGGTTCATGCAAAAAATCAGATCAATTGGAGGTCAAGAAGCATGGGTACAAAAATCATGAAGTTGGACATCAATGGTGTGACACAAATTGTCACACCCTAATTCAAAAAATCATAACTCACAAACCAGCAATGATAAATTCACAAACTCTACACCAAAATCACCATGAGTGTGTCTAGTTTCAGCACAAAAAATTTGGGAGCCATTGGATAAAGTATCACCATTTCACAAATGTTTTGGCAAAGTGTACAAAATATGCATACATGTCACAAACCCTAATTCCATTCAAAGTCTACTCATCCAAAAAATCAACAAAAATCATGATAAAAAACTAGAGGTCATGATGAAGACAATGCAAAAAATCCCATGAATTTTGGATTAAAATTGGATGCGCAATGATTTTTGTAAGATTGATAATCAAATGGAATTAAAATGAAAATGAAACCAAAATAATTCAATGTGTCATGGGCCCCGAGTGGCAAACTTGTAAATAAGCCACCCACTTAATCAAACGGCCGCGTTTTGGGCCAGGGAAGGAAATAATTTCATTGGTCCGTGTGGACCAAGACCATGCCACGCGCGAATAAGACAAAGAAGATCTGGGCAGCTTCAAGGAAGGTTGGGGTTTTGCGCGCACAGCAAGCTTCATCTCCTTCATTCACTCATGAATTTTCAAAATGCCCAGAAACATAGATTGAGGATACCAACGTGACCATCAAGCCATGTACATACATAATCCAACATCAATAACCATTAAATCGTGCTAAACAAAAAGTATCAAGCAAGAACAAGTTTCATCATCAAACTTCATCATAGCATAACTTTCAAAATAGCCAACCATTTTTAGTGGTTCGAGTTCCAAAATGACCAGCATAAAGAGCTCTACACAAGGCATTGCATGATTTAGAGAAAAGAGTGATTCGAATCCTTACTTGTTTTTGAAGAAAGTTGTGAAATGGTTGTTGTTTGGCCTCCAATGCTTGAAACAGTTGCTCCTTAAGGTCCCAAATGAAGAATGAGTGAAGAACTTTTGCTTGAAACAACTTGGTTTGGCTCTAAATAGCTTCTGCCATTAATGAAGCTCTTCCAAAACAGTCCATGAACATGGCTTTACAGCTGCAGAATGATGGTTGAAACAGGTTTACAATGTTGTATGGATGTTGTTTTTTGGCAAGGCAATGCTCAGTTCTTTGGGAGTTTTTGACAGATTTTGAAAAAATACAAAAATGAAGTCTTTTGAGAATGAGTGATTTCTGCTGGTTTTTGCAGCTGCTAGCTGTTTCATTTGACAGAAAATGAGAAGTATATCTGCTGTTTGATGTTGCTTGTGGAATGCTCATCATGGTTCATGAAAATGTGGAGTAGTTGTTGAAACATGTACTTTCTTTCCAATTTTCAAGCAAGTAGGTAATGTGTGTATGTACTGCACAAGAATGGGCTTCCAACAAGTCTAAAATGCATTTTCAGAACATATTTGAATGGTAGAATGGTTTAAAAATGATTATTTTGAAAGGTCAAAGTTCAACTCACTTGAATTTAATTAAGGCAAGTTCAAAAATGCCATTTTGCATGGTGAAGTTTTGGTGCATGAAAATTACATTTTTGGAAAGAGGGGATCAAATGTGACTTGTAGGAAAAAACCCCACCAAAATTGGCCAAATGGTTTGAGAGATATGGCCTTTTGAAGTTCAAAAATTTCTGAAAACGATTCGATCATAACTTGCCAACCACACATGGGAATTGAGTGTTCTTGGACTTTTTGGAAATGGGAGAACAAGATCTTCAACTTTCATGTTGGGAAAAAATTCATTTGAAGCTTGTATCATGATGTAAGTTTGAGGATCAAGACTTTCCATTTTTGGTAAGTTTCAGTTACAGGTCCAGTTTCCATTTTTGGAAATTTCTGATCTGGCTTCAAATTCTTCCATGATGGTGTTTGACATGATATATGAGGCCTATTGGGACATGAATGAGACCTCTCAAACCAAATCCAATCATCAAATCACTGATTAAATGGACAGTTGACCAACAGTTGACTTTTAGGGTTTCTGACTGATTGTGCATTGACTGATGACTTCTAAACATCCAATCCTTGACCAAAACACTTCAAATGGATCCCCAAGTCATGTGAACATGTTGGACCAACCCTAGGGCCTTGTTTCAATGAAAATTGCACTTGCTTGCTTGACTGACTGATCTCCTGACCAGTTTGACCTAGTTTCTTGATTGGCTTGCACTTGAGGCAAAGGGACAATGCAATGCTATGCAGTGGACCATGTTATGTTATGACCTAATATGAGAATGTATGTACAATGATGGGTGCAAATTTGAGGTGCTACAGCTGCCCCTATTCAATCAGCTGGGAACCCGAATGGATGAGAGCAACGGCTGTCAGACTTTCAGGGTAAACAGGGATTGAATACCAAGAACCGTAGAAATTTGCACAATACAGGGATCCACCAATGGAAACGTCCACTGGGATTTGATATTTGTTACTGGGTATACATTTTTTGGTTTTGTTTTCAAAGGGTACGGCCACATCCAGACATCACAACGATGGTGAATGGGAACAACAATCACAACTAGATGCCAACGGACAACTAGGAAAAACTCAACGTTTATCGGGACCAACGGAGAGGTAACTAGACGTTATTGAATGACTGGAAAAGATACAGCCATACGTCAACGGACGAAATGGGAAAAACTCAACGTTTACCAGGACCAACGGAGAGGTAAACAACTGGGGACGACCAGGAAAAACTCGACGTTTATCGGGACCAACGGAGAGGTAACCAGACATTAATGAATGACTGGAAGAACTCGACCAGACATCGACGGATGAATGGGAGAAAACTCGACGTTTACAGACATCGAAAGATGATGTTTACAGACACCAAAAAGATCGACCAGACATTTACTGATGAATGGGAAAACTCGACGTTTACAGACATCGAAAGATGATGTTTACAGACACCAAAAAGATCGACCAGACATTTACAGATGAATGGGAATACTCGATGTTTACAGACATCGAAAGATGATGTTTACAGACACCAAAAAGATCGACCAGACATTTACAGATGAATGGGAATACTCGACGTTTACAGACATCGAAAGATGATGTTTACAGACACCAAAAAGATCGACCAGACATTTACAGATGAATGGGAATACTCGACGTTTACAGACATCGAAAGATGATGTTTACAGACACCAAAAAAGACCGACCAGACATTTACAGACATCGAAAGATGATGTTTACAGACACCAAAAAAGACCGACCAGACATTTACAGATGAATGGGAATACTCGACGTTTACAGACATCGAAAGATGATGTTTACAGACACCAAAAAAGACCGACCAGACATTTACTGATGAATGGGAATACTCGACGTTTACAGACATCGAAAGATGATGTTTACAGACACCAAAAAGATCGACCAGACATTTACAGATGAATGGGAATACTCGACGTTTACAGACATCGAAAGATGATGTTTACAGACACCAAAAAAGACCGACCAGACATTTACTGATGAATGGGAAAACTCGACGCTTACAGACATCGAAAGATGATGTTTACAGACACCAAAAAGATCGACCAGACATTTACAGATGAATGAGAATACTCGACGTTTACAGACATCGAAAGATGATGTTTACAGACACCAAAAAGATCGACCAGACATTTACAGATGAATGGGAGTACTCGACGTTTACAGACATCGAAAGATGATGTTTACAGACACCAAAAAGATCGACCAGACATTTACAGATGAATGGGAACAAGGGAAATACAACCAGACGTCAACGGACGAATGGGAAAAACTCAACGTTTATCGAAACCAACGGAGAGGTAAGTCCACATGGGGAGGGTACAACTAGACGTTTATCGACACCAACGGAGAGGAGTACTGGAGATAATGAACACAACCAAATCATCAACGGATGATCGGGAAAAACTCAACGTTTATCGGCACCAACGAAGAGGAGTAAACTCTTCTGGGAGGGACGACGTTACGAACATCGAAAGATGATGTTTACAGACATCAAAGAAGACCAGACACTTACGCACGACTGGGAATCACCGAAAGATGGTGTTACCGACACCAAAGAAACAACACACACGGGTGCTGACAGGGTATACTGACATTCTCAAGATGACAGGGCTAGGCTGAACACTTGCAGGGGGTCTCACTGGGGAGAAACAAACTTTCTGTCACCAACAGGTGAGGAAATAAACCTCTGTGGGGATTATAAACACCAAATGTTGACTGGAGCAACTGTAGCCAATGCGTTGTACAGGTTGAACAAAAATCCGTCTCTGCAGGGAATACGGTCTAATGGGGTTTCGAACACATGAATGCATATGTTTGAATTTTTCTATGGCGTAATGCTCCATTTAGGAATGGAAATGCTACGCGATTTTTTTGAAGATGCAATGACCACTACATGCAAAATGCGAATGAACCCTGGCTAGGGAGCCAAAAAGATCAGATACTCTGACTCTGTGGGGAGACTCATCTTGGGGAAATACTCTGCGGGGAACTCTGCTTGAGGAATGGCGAAGCGACTTCGCTGGGAGGAAGACTCAACCAATCTTCAGATAGGGTAAACCCTGCTTTGGAGAATGTTTGTTACTCCGCTGGGGATAACCCACGCGATCCATAGGTAGAATCAACTCAGCTGGGGATGCAGATATCAGTCTACTACAGAAACTCGTCCAATCCACTGGTAGGATGAACCCTGCTGGAGAAATAAATGCTACTCCATTAGGGACGACCCAACCAACCCATATGTAGGAGAATCACTGCTGGAGATGTATTTCATGAGACCCGCTCCACTCGGGGAGGAAATCGGCAAATACAAGCCTGCTGGGGATAGGCAATCCTTAGATCTGTTGGGGAATAGAAGGCACTATCCACAGACGTCTCCGCAGGGGAACATAGCTCTGATAGCTTCCAAACTGGCTTGGGCTGGGGGGACGTCCTCCACCCTGAGAAACATTCTGCCCCTGCCCCTGCTGGGGACGTGATAATCTTCAGGCTCGCTGAGGAGACAACGATCTCGAATCTGCCAGGGAGATCACACTCTTAATCCTCTGGGGAGATACAGCTTGTTTGACAGGGGTGTCGGTCGACTCGTCGAACACTGGTATCCATCATCCACCCATAGTGTTGACTTTCCACTTTTAAGAACTCCCAGACTCTTCTGGACTTTTCTGCTCCATCACCTTGTATTCCCAACTCGTCCGTACTTCACGGAGGTTGAACTCTTGGGATTCATACATACTTTCCAATCATCAGACTTTGAAGAGTCTTCTTGATTAACTTTCCAGGATCGTTGTCGTAATTCTTCACCGTCTTTTCACGGTTCATCTATCCTTTGCCCCTGGTTGGACTCTGAGGGGATCTCTTGTCAAAAAGGTTCATATTACCACTGGCAAGTGAATGAAGATATCTAACAGCACCTGCACAAGAGATCGTCAGATAAAAACGTGTCCCAGGTATGCCCCAGGTGTTCTGATATTTCAACACTTAGGTCACTCAAACTTCCAAGTAAGATTTCCAAATTTCAATCTCACAAGCATGCATCAGAAGGGACCTCTATGTTTCAAAAATGCAAATATTCTTATCAAAATGAATAGATGTTTTCGTAATCAAAACAGTAATGACACAAAAACAAAATTTATTTGACCGAGCACACGCTTTATTTGACTGGAATAAAAGATGGCTCACAATTGAGCAACACACAGGAAGCAAACCCTGGAAAGAGGTGATTGCACATAAAAGAAAAAAAAATCTATCCTAATGGCAACGCGAAACTGTGATCCCATCGGGTTCCAACTCAGTTACACCTCATATGTCTTCAGGACTTTCCGCACCTTCTGTCTTCTGAACAAGACGCTTCCGATCGGTCTCTGTCGGAGATTATCCAAGTCATCATGAGCACAAATGATCATGCTAGACGCAGTTGTTCGTTTCATTCCCTCTTTTGCCTGGACCGCCCTTTCGGGTTTCAGTCCACCGGGATACCCTTTTTTGCCCAAGTCGCCCTTGCGGGTTTTCAACTTGCCGGGTGTACAGTTCTTTTCTTTTATTTTTATCCCTAACTTTTGCCCGAACCTTTCTCTTTTTCTTGGTTCACCGGGATGCCCCTTTTTTGCCTGGACTCTTTATTCTTTTTGTCCAGCGGGTTTCTTTCACAAAGTATTTTCTAACTGCGTCCGCACTCACAGTGGATGGAAAATCGTCGTCATCCGTGGTTGTCAACTACAAGGTTCTGTCGGGGGAAACCTTCTTGACCACAAATGGACATTCATAACTGCTCATCCATTTGCCCCACAATCGTCTTGAGGAGGAATGATCTTTTTCAACCAACTCTTCCACGTGGTACACGCGAGGTCATACTTCTTGGTTAACAACATGCTTCGTTCACTGGGTACAATTGCCCCATGCCAGGTAACTGTCAGCCCTTTCCCTCAGTTGGGCTCAACGTGTCATTCCGAGTCCTTATCCATTCAGTCTTCTCTGATTTCTCATATTTCTGTGAGGAAGACACTTCCCCAGGTAGATACACATCCCTAGGTTCAATATCCAGGATACAGACTTTATGTTCAGCCACCATTGTTGGTGCAACCAACTGTGATCCGGGAAGCACTAACTTATTCACCTCATCTCCTTCCCCCTCAGACATCGGAATCCGTTCGGATTCGGGGTCAGACCCCTCCTCCGGGATCAGTCACTCTCAATCTTTCGATTTGAGTACCTCGAGATGTCCTCATCAGGGACCTCAAACTTCCTTGGTTGACAACCTTTCCATGGGTTGCTACTAGCTTCTCAAACACATATCTGATCAGATCCATTTTGGACATCCACAAAGTGGTATGAATCAGCATACACTGTCTCAGTCGGCGAGCATCCTATGCCGAAGTACATCAAGTTTTTTCGAACAGTGAGTGTATTGTTTCACAGTCGATAAACTTTTTGCTTAGGTAAATTGCATACTCTTTTCGACAAGACTAGTCATGCTGACTCAATACGCACCTCGTAGACCCCTCGAGGGTTATCAAGTACCGGATTAACAGTTATTTCTTTCACTGAGGTATCGGAATCAGAGGTTCCTACAACTTACCCTCTCTTTTTTTTTTTTTTTTTTTTTTTTTTTTTAGCAGGATCGACCTCGATTCCTCTGATTCGCTCACAACAAGCCTCGGTAGCTTGATGGACAACACTCCATAAGTGCACTGATTCAGACTCAAAAGTATGAGTTATCTCAACCGGTCAAACAACTTGCCCCAAGTCTACCGGATGCCCCTGTTCTGCTTGGGACTTTGCCATCATGTCATCAACATGACATTTGCTTTCACGATGAATCATATCACGAAACATAGTCACTGTAGACCTCTGATACGTGGCACCAGCCTCATGTGACGGAACGACATCAACTTAGAACAAGAAGGTGCCCCTTGTGTGATGGACCTGGTTTACTTCATATCATCTGGCAACAATTCAATCTGGTCTGGGCCAAGAAGTCATCCATGAAGATAAACACTGAGACCTGAGCCATATAATCAACCAATACCTCATTGTGATGTACCGGGAATCCATCTTTCAGATTAGCTCTGCTCGCATTTTGATAGTCTATTCACACCTTCTCTCTTTCTCATCCTTTGTCGGCCTCAGCTTTTGCACAGTCTCCTCCTGATGGTAGTTTATGCCCCAAAACATTGGTATCCCACCTTGGTGTATCTAGATACAACCAGGCACATGTATCAACCTTCTCTTTCAAAAGGGCTACCATTCTGCTCTTGACTTGCCTCTGAAACGACCTCAGCTTTTCGCTTTCTAACCTCGGCGGAGCTTGGAGTAACAATCTTGAATCGCTCCTCGTGTGGTTGAATCACCTTCTCCTCTTGTTTCAATGACCTGGCTAATTCCAGCAAATCACAATCTTCTTCGCCTTTTTCTCTGGCATGATAGATCGAATTGTCGAAGTCATACAGAGGTGTAACCAAATCGTTATCGGTGAGATCAGGAGAGTAATCACTTTGGAACGAGACAAAATCAAAAGGAAAGAGAATGAAAAAAAACGTTGCCATTTTTATTTGTTTTTTTCCTTTTTTAAATTGCAAAATTAAATGAAAAATAGGGAACACCGCCTTTAACTACAAAAACATCCATTCATCACTGATGCAAAATGTTGCATAATGAAACACATGAGATGGCCCTTACAATGGACCATTACGTTTCGGGCAAAACGTATGGCTTTCATGCAAACAAAAATTGAAAAACAGAAATACTACTCTTCAGAATGAGTGACAGTGATGCTTTTGGAGTCCTTCCAGTTTCCTGGTACGCACGACTTTATCCACAACTCGAGTTCGCGGTCGCTGTCAACATCTTCACCCACTGAACGGGCATGACCAGGATCCAACATTCCTGCACTGACGAAGGCGTACAGTGGACGACATCCTCTGTCTGGTCTAGACGACTCTAAATCCGGCTGATAACCGACTCCCAACATGTCTGCTTTTACCACGATGTCAATGATCCTCCCCCAGCCTTGGGCCTCTTTGTTCTTCACCACTTCCAGAGCTTGTTTATAAGAAGAAATGGACAGCTTCTTCTTTTTCCCAGCGACAAAGGCATTCTCCACCTGGACGGTTTCAACTGCCAGACTGGGTGCTTTACATCTTTCATTGTCCATTTCTACTTTCTTCATCTTCTGGGTCGGGTCCTTCATCAATACACACCCTTCTGTAGTGACAGTCGCACAAGCATTATCAACAGCAGGGAAGGCTCCATCCCGTAGCAGAAGTTTTGGAACCATAGCCATTGGACCTTTTAGCTGACCCTCTTCAATCACTTCTATTCCTTTCTTGACCTTTTTCATCATCTTTACCTTTACTGGTCCCTGCCTGAGTACGGGGTTGACATCCTCATTCATTATCCGGGCCAAGCTGATAGCCTTGGAGTCCACCAGATCTTGGACAATATGCTTAAAAGCTCTGCAACCTTCAATGCTGTGTCCGGGTGCCCCAGAGTGAAACTCGCACTTGGCACTCTCATCATAGTTTGCAGGCCTCCGCTGCTGTTCTATAGGAATCAAAATCCTCGGCCGAACTAATCCCAGATCCCTCAACCTTTGGAAAAGAAAGGCATAAGTCACCGGTGGTTCCTCAAACTGACGATCCTCATTCTTCTTCTTCACCTGGCTCTTAGCTCCCGGTGTCTTCTGTTGAGGTGGCAGTTGTTGCTGTTGAGCAGGTGGATTGCTGACAGGAGTGGTTACAGTGGCAGCATAAGGATGATAACGATCTTTACTACGTTCTTTCTTTGCAGGCACACCAACTGGCTCAACTTCCCTCTTGAATGGACCACTGTCGGAGGACTTCCTTGCCACAGTACCAGAAGGTTTGTTCACTTCGGAGGACGGAGCCTTCCCCTGGACTTTCTCCACTATCAGCCATTTCTCGATCCTTTCCAATCTTTCAGACATGGCTTTCTGTCCCAAGGCAAGCCCTTGCACAACACTGAACAACTCCCTAATCATCCCTTTCAGCTCAAGGATGTCGGCGTTGGGAAGATCCATCAGCTTGGATTTGTTGACCCCCAGCAGGTTATCCGAACAGGCGAGTTACGCGCACTGGTTGAATACTGGAACCTACAAAACAGCAAACGGGTTAGTATGACTCACACATGCAATGCCTGTCCGTACCAGGAATATTCAGTCCTCTTTTTTTTTCTGGTTTCATTGAGACAGATAAAATTTCATCAACAATTTTTTTAACATCCGGATGTCTCTCACCCTGAGTCTTAGTTAAAAAATAATGGACCCTGAGTACGGACAGACATGAGTTGAATGCAGATGAATGCGAGATGATATGATGCAAATGCATGAATGCAGGCCCTTGTGCCACCAAGTCATCTGAAAGCCCAACACTTCTCTGAACCAGTCATATCTGTGGGATCAAGTCACCGTAAATCCAACTTGGGGGGGTTCTGAAATAAACGGAACCGGAGATTATATCACTATCTTCACAGGAACAACCATTGAACGGGTGACAAACGGATTCTCTGAACAAGTACTCTCAACTCAGCCCGGGGATCCGAAATAAACGGAACCCGCTGATAAACCACGGACAGAACTCTGGCGTCCCAGAAATAAATGCCCCATAATTCACAGTCACCATCAGTACCAAGAGTCACCAACACATCACCAACCAATCAGCAACTGTACCTGTAATAATGATCATTCCCTCCCCACTCACGGGTGTCATCTAGGCCAGGGTAAAGTCGAAGAGAAACACAGCATAAATAACCTTTCGCAGAATACCATCATATACACACCTGAAGTATGTAACGACAATATCCCACCAGGGTCTGAACTGCTCGTGATATCAATGTTCCGCTAAGTGGCGCAATACCACCCGCTTCCCATGAATCACTCTATTCCTAGGTTCCCTAGATTTCACTCATAGCCTGGGTATTGGGCCTTTTACCTCAAGTAACTCCCACCCCCAAACAGAGGAACACAGACAGCACAGCAGATGAATATGAATGAAATGCAAACATTAATGCAAATAATAAATGCAAACAGTAAGTGCACATATATACAATGAATGCAATAAATACAACAGCAAACAGCAACCAAAATCCTAACCTAGGGAGCGCTAGGAGAGACTCGCTCAGGGAAGATGGACCAGCATATGTCAACTTCTCTAATAATCCCCAGCAGAGTCGCCAGCTGTCGCATCACGCGAAAAACCGGCGGGAAAACAAGAACAACAGAGCCGCCACCGTGCGTTATTTATCCCAAAAGAGGGAAAGGAAACGCTCAGAGTAAACCTGGAAAGAACATGGTCTCGCGACCAAAGAGAATGGGTTCGGGAGTCGGTTATGCGAAGGGAAGGTATTAGCACCCCTACGCATCCGTAGTACTCTACGAGATCCACGCATAAAAGGAAGGAAAATTGGTTGCTAAACACTGCTCAAACTCACACACACTGGCTGAAAAGAGACACAAGAAAACAGACTGAAACTGACTCGGCAGGATGGCGCATCCTGGGCCTACTTAGTCTATCAGGCATAGACATCAGAGTCGAAGTAGTTCGGACTGGGGAAACGACACATGCTCGCTAGGATGTCGCATCCTATGCATACGTATCTTCTCGGACGAGAGAAGAATTAGAGCATTCGTAGCTCGGCTGACACGCACACAAACAAACAAACAAAGGCAAACGTGGAGCCTGAATGCCAATCACTGGACTTACATCAGCATCCGAACCAAACACACGCACACTGGAACCTAAATGCCACTCGATGGACTTACATCAGCTTCCAAGCACACAACAAAACAAAACAAAGACACCGGCGCCCGGAGAGATCTGCTCATCTCCTGCCTACGTACCTCATCTGGTATGAGGATCAGGGCGACGTAGTTCCCCTACAGAGGGATACAGGACTAGCCTAACCAGATAACGGAGGGAGACACAACACTAGGGAGACTACGACTCGAGCCTAGATGTTATCATGCAAATCATCCCTAAGTTAAGGTTTCTAGCTAACTGGCACAGAGAGCCAGCCTATCCTAGTCATGACTTGCACAGGAAGCAAGCCACACACACACTTAACTTGCACAGGAAGCAAGCCAAGCAAAACCTAACTTACACAGGAAGCAAGTCTAAACTAACCCTAACTTGCACAGGAAGCAAGTCAAACAGACATACAAGTACAGGTAGCACACACTATACACAAGCAAGTGGCTCAAACAAGGGTTAGGTTTTAGTCGAGGGGTCATATCAACCTCAACAAACAAACCTCTGGAATGGGGTAAATGTGCTCTTAACCTTGCCATTGAGGGGCTAAGGTGAAGCAGATGAAAGGTGAGTGAAGATAAGACTTCACAGCTCTTATCCCTGGCCTGGGAGAGCTTAAGACAAGAATGTGTGGGTTCAGAAAGTGGGAACCCTTCTACACATTTAAAACTGACTCAACTGTACAATTGCACAAGATCTTGGGCTTGTATCTGCAATGCATCAACACAGTGGTGTGAGCAAAACAGAAGACACACTGAATAGCAGGGGATAGGTTGCTTATCCCTTGGTTCTGCCAATTGCCTCTTCACTTAGGAGGACTTTGACTCTATACAAGGACAAAAGTAAACAGTCACAAACATTGCCTCTTAAGGAGGACTTCAGACAGTTGCCTGGCCAAGTAACAAGCCAGGTCTTCCAGACTACATGAAGATTAGAAATATACCTCAATGCAAATTTCTTATACAAGCAAAGCAAGTTCAAAGAACTTAAGCAACTAAAAGCACCTGAAATGGTCAAGCAGATGTTAGTATGCAACTTCAAAACAAAACAAAGAGAAACAGACACCAGAAGCAAATGGATGTGCAAGGCACAAGGCTTAAGGCATGTGAGCCAAGCCACCTACAAAACAAACAAGTTAGACAATGATATTCAAGCAAGCTCAATCAAAAAGAATTGGTCTCATTGGTCATTTGTTGGTCAACCTGAAAACACAAGCTCAAAAGTGAGTAACAGGACCACTAGGGCAAGCCTAGGGTCAAAAGAGAATGAAAAAGTCAAAACAGCAAAGGGCAAGCATTCCAAATCATGTTTAATCAATCAAGAAACAATCCCAATTGGGTTCATGTTCATATCATGCATCATCATCATTTCATAAGCAAAAGAAGTCAAAACATGACAAATGAGAGCTCATAGAAGTCAACAGCAAGACTTAACTCAAAAGCAATCTTAAACATTTCCAAAAATCACCAAATAAATCATGATCAATCACAACCCATAGCATGGTAAGCATGTCAAATTTCATCTCATTTGGACAAGTGGAAGGCAGTCAATGAAAATCAGAAAGTCAAAGCAATTTTGAACATGCTCAATGAAGTCAACCAAACATGCATCAACTTAGAAAAATCATAAATCAGAGATGGTGTATGATAAATGAATGGGACTAAAACCATGGCAAAGATGAGGATGTCTAGTTATCTCATGTAAAATTTCATGTCCATCTAATAAAGTATGAGAATTTCACAAATGAAATGGGAACATGTGTCACAAAAAGTCAACATGTGACTAAACAGGGGAGAAAATCCCAAACAATTAGGAAATGCCACAAATAATTCCAAGAAAATTCACATGTAAACTAGACATACAAGAGTAGGTTCATGCAAAAAATCAGATCAATTGGAGGTCAAGAAGCATGGGTACAAAAATCATGAAGTTGGACATCAATGGTGTGACACAAATTGTCACACCCTAATTCAAAAAATCATAACTCACAAACCAGCAATGATAAATTCACAAACTCTACACCAAAATCACCATGAGTGTGTCTAGTTTCAGCACAAAAAATTTGGGAGCCATTGGATAAAGTATCACCATTTCACAAATGTTTTGGCAAAGTGTACAAAATATGCATACATGTCACAAACCCTAATTCCATTCAAAGTCTACTCATCCAAAAAATCAACAAAAATCATGATAAAAAACTAGAGGTCATGATGAAGACAATGCAAAAAATCCCATGAATTTTGGATTAAAATTGGATGCGCAATGATTTTTGTAAGATTGATAATCAAATGGAATTAAAATGAAAATGAAACCAAAATAATTCAATGTGTCATGGGCCCCGAGTGGCAAACTTGTAAATAAGCCACCCACTTAATCAAACGGCCGCGTTTTGGGCCAGGGAAGGAAATAATTTCATTGGTCCGTGTGGACCAAGACCATGCCACGCGCGAATAAGACAAAGAAGATCTGGGCAGCTTCAAGGAAGGTTGGGGTTTTGCGCGCACAACAAGCTTCATCTCCTTCATTCACTCATGAATTTTCAAAATGCCCAGAAACATAGATTGAGGATACCAACGTGACCATCAAGCCATGTACATACATAATCCAACATCAATAACCATTAAATCGTGCTAAACAAAAAGTATCAAGCAAGAACAAGTTTCATCATCAAACTTCATCATAGCATAACTTTCAAAATAGCCAACCATTTTTAGTGGTTCGAGTTCCAAAATGACCAGCATAAAGAGCTCTACACAAGGCATTGCATGATTTAGAGAAAAGAGTGATTCGAATCCTTACTTGTTTTTGAAGAAAGTTGTGAAATGGTTGTTGTTTGGCCTCCAATGCTTGAAACAGTTGCTCCTTAAGGTCCCAAATGAAGAATGAGTGAAGAACTTTTGCTTGAAACAACTTGGTTTGGCTCTAAATAGCTTCTGCCATTAATGAAGCTCTTCCAAAACAGTCCATGAACATGGCTTTACAGCTGCAGAATGATGGTTGAAACAGGTTTACAATGTTGTATGGATGTTGTTTTTTGGCAAGGCAATGCTCAGTTCTTTGGGAGTTTTTGACAGATTTTGAAAAAATGCAAAAATGAAGTCTTTTGAGAATGAGTGATTTCTGCTGGTTTTTGCAGCTGCTAGCTGTTTCATTTGACAGAAAATGAGAAGTATATCTGCTGTTTGATGTTGCTTGTGGAATGCTCATCATGGTTCATGAAAATGTGGAGTAGTTGTTGAAACATGTACTTTCTTTCCAATTTTCAAGCAAGTAGGTAATGTGTGTATGTACTGCACAAGAATGGGCTTCCAACAAGTCTAAAATGCATTTTCAGAACATATTTGAATGGTAGAATGGTTTAAAAATGATTATTTTGAAAGGTCAAAGTTCAACTCACTTGAATTTAATTAAGGCAAGTTCAAAAATGCCATTTTGCATGGTGAAGTTTTGGTGCATGAAAATTACATTTTTGGAAAGAGGGGATCAAATGTGACTTGTAGGAAAAAACCCCACCAAAATTGGCCAAATGGTTTGAGAGATATGGCCTTTTGAAGTTCAAAAATTTCTGAAAACGATTCGATCATAACTTGCCAACCACACATGGGAATTGAGTGTTCTTGGACTTTTTGGAAATGGGAGAACAAGATCTTCAACTTTCATGTTGGGCAAAAATTCATTTGAAGCTTGTATCATGATGTAAGTTTGAGGATCAAGACTTTCCATTTTTGGTAAGTTTCAGTTACAGGTCCAGTTTCCATTTTTGGAAATTTCTGATCTGGTTTCAAATTCTTCCATGATGGTGTTTGACATGATATATGAGGCCTATTGGGACATGAATGAGACCTCTCAAACCAAATCCAATCATCAAATCACTGATTAAATGGACAGTTGACCAACAGTTGACTTTTAGGGTTTCTGACTGATTGTGCATTGACTGATGACTTCTGAACATCCAATCCTTGACCAAAACACTTCAAATGGATCCCCAAGTCATGTGAACATGTTGGACCAACCCTAGGGCCTTGTTTCAATGAAAATTGCACTTGCTTGCTTGACTGACTGATCTCCTGACCAGTTTGACCTAGTTTCTTGATTGGCTTGCACTTGAGGCAAAGGGACAATGCAATGCTATGCAGTGGACCATGTTATGTTATGACCTAATATGAGAATGTATGTACAATGATGGGTGCAAATTTGAGGTGCTACAGCATGACCTTCAACCACTCATTTTGGGGGTTATCCATTATAGCTTATTCATAAAACTTTTGTTCTCCCCCATCATCGAGTAACATAAATTTTATTGCAGGATATTTAGTTTGAGGCTTACGTGTCCTGTATAACCTTTTTAACTAGGGCTCTTATTCTTCATCGTCATGTTCTTCAATAATGTCTTCATTTTCACCACCACTTCTATTACCATCTGTTACTTCTTTAGTTGAATCAATTTCAATTGAAGGTTCATTTTCCGCATCTCCAATATCTTCTATTTCATCTCTCATGTAATTCTCTAGAGGAGGAATTGGATCCAAGTTGATTGGATGTTCTCTAGAAATAACAGGCTTGGCTCCATTCTAAATATCTTCAATACTCTGGTCTTCAAAGAAGACAACATATCTGCTTCTAATATTATTTTTCTCTATAGGCATAACATGTACTTAAATTCTTTATTTTCATATCCCAAGAATATTCATTCCTTCAAATTTGAGTCGAGTTTTGATCTCTCATATTTTGGAACATAAGCAAACACTATATAATCGAACACCTTTAAATGACTGTATGATGGATCTTTACCTGTCTAAAACCTATTTGGAAGATCACCATTCAATGTAGATGAATGGTATAAGTTTATTAAATTAATTGCAGTCATCAGAGCCTCACCATATAAACTCTTGGATAATTTGAAATAAGATAACATTGTTCTCACTCTTTCAACAATAGTCATGTTCATTCTCTCAACCACTCCATTGTGTTAAGATGTATTAAAAAAAACATTTAATGCAAAATACCATTAATAATATAATAATGTTTGAAAGATCCCATAAATTATTCTCCATGGTCAGTGCGAACACATTTTAACTTCTTGTCAATTTCTCGCTCAACACTAGCATGAATCTGTTTGAATACTACAAACACACGATCTTTTGTTATAAGGGAATACACCTAACATTTTATGGAATGGTCATCAATAAAGGTAAAAAAATACCTTAAACCTCCAAGATTACTAGAGGTCATTGGACCAAAAACATCAGAATGTGGTCTTCTTTGTGGGAACTTATATTGAAATGAATATCTATGTTGCTTTCCAACCAAGCAATGTGTACATGGTTTAAGAGATATTTTCAATCCTTTCATACCTTACAAAATAACTCTTTTTGATAGAATTTAAGTTCCTTTCTCACTCATATTTCAGATCCATTTATTCCATAGCCCGGTCAATGAGTCTTCTCCGAGAGCACTAACACACCAATGATCAACTTTGACTTCTATCACATAAATAGTGCTTACTTTCTTACACCGATCTATTACCAAGGAACTTTTTATTAGATTCCATTTCCTTTCCCAAAACAACTAGTCTACCCTTGTTTTTCTAGTAGTTCGGTGGATTATTAGATTGAGACGCATGTCAGGAACATGTCTCACATCTTTCAATGTTAGATAACAACCAGTGATTGTTTCTAGACAAATATCTCCTTTTCCCATATTTTTTTGTTAGATATCATTCCCTATCCTTATATGAAAAAAATATTCGCTTATGTGGGGGCAAAAGAAATCCCTTTGTGATGTTACATGGAATGTTGCACTAGAATCCACAACCCATTATGTATCTCGTGATGTCAAATTAACATGACCATCATCACAAACAAATATTATCTTATTTCCTTGAAAAATTTAGCGTCTATGTTACTCGCATCACTATTTTCTTGGTTCTCTCTTTTGAGCTTCCAAAATTTTATCTTCATGTGGCCTTTATCATGATAGTAATAACATTCTACATGTTTTCTTGTCCATGATCTTCCCCCGAAGTAGAGGCTTTATACTTGAGTTTCACCAATCTCCAAATAGTAGAGGCTTTATTCTTGTATGCATTTCTCTCTTACAAGGTTTCTAGTTTCGTCCATAACGTGTACGCAAATATTTCTTGTGCAATACGATGAAAGATAATTTGGTCTATCCATTGTTGAATATGTCCAAAAAAATTTTTGTTAATAAAATTCCAATCATCATTAGACCTGTCAGCTGGCTTTGTCTCTTTATTTTCCAAAGGTTGATACAAGTCATTGCAATGGAGCATGTATTCCATTGTGGGATTCCAAATGGAATAGTTTGAAGAGGTTAACTTAAACATTATTGTTGATGTCGTAGAGGTTGAATCAACCATTATGAATAATATAAGTTAAAATGTGTGGTGAGCTCAAGCTCTGATACCACTTATTGGGAAATATATCTGTTTAAACACCTAATAGAAGGCAAATGGATGATTATCCCAAGTTCGAAATTTTCCCACACTATAACAACAAAAATAATAACAATGGAATAACAAGATTATATTCGTTGTAAATGATTGAGAATACAAAAAATGAGGACTTTAATCTCACTAGCAAAAATGGTGGCTAAACTCCCTTTTAGTTTTCTCTCAAAGGGATTTCACTCCTATGTTGTTATTGAGGTGTTATTATGGATGTTATGATTTAAAATGAAACAAGAGAGTGAGTTTTATAGAAATGTATGCAATAAATAGGTGGCTATTATATCAGGATAACTTTTCTCCTTTTATTTTTATTTATAATTTTATCGCGTATCTGTCATTCTTTTTGTCTCCTCCTAAAGAGGAAATTGACTAGTCACCATTTTCACTATATTTTCGTTGCTTATCTGACAAGAAACCAAGGAATTTGAGACACTATGTAAGCATTTTGGTACTTTTCAAGGCAATTTTACTTCCCGTATAATATTTGAGCATTTCCATTAATCGTCAGTTTTACTTTATATTTTCGTGATTTTACGCGTAGGATGTCTGCGTTTTTGTCCAACAGGTCCAGGTGGAAGAACCGAGGAACTCGGAGCGAGACAATGCGGAATTCCAGCAAGCAAAAGAATGGAAAACCACAGTACAGGAGGCCTGACGCGGCCACCCGTGTCACCTAACACGGGCCATGTCAGGCAGAAGGAGAATGAAAGCCAAAATAGTAGCCTGACACGGCCGGCCGTGTCAACTGACACGGCCCGTGTCTGGCCTTATCCTCAACCGTGTCAGCTGACACGGCCCGTGTCTGGCCTTATCCTCAACCGTGTCAAGCCCCATGGGCGTGTCAAGTGGAGCAGTGAGCTGGCACGACCACCCGTGTCAACTGACATGGGCCGTGTCAGCCCAAACCCAAAATTTTCCCTTTTCATCGGGCTTGCAGAGATATTTTTGGACATGTCCACATATTGCTTGGAATTTTCACTATATAAGAGAACCTTCTACCAAAGAAAAGATCATCTTGGAACGAGGCGAACACAGTATTGTGAAACAAGCAAGGATTACAGAGATCAAGGAATTCAGAGAGCGGAAGATTTTCATGAGCGGAAGAGATTGAAGATCCACGTCATTCAATTACTTGTAATGTGTATTTTTTTATCTTGAATTTGTTTTGAATAATATGAGTAGCTAAACCCCCCAATGCTAGGGATGTGTCCTTGATTTAGAATTGTAATGACTATGAGTTTACAATTGCATTTACAATATTATTCTTACGGTAATCTTTTGATGTGTTTAATGCTTTCTCTTTCGAACCAATCGAGATTGTTTTGTGGTTACCAATTAGGCTAGACCGCCATTGGTAAGGTTTTCATAAGGTTACTCTGCAGTAGATATCACCTAGGACTAGGGATACCATGTATGAATCAAAGCATTCTTGATATAATAAAGCTTAACTTCATCCTAATTGCCTATGGACATAGAAATTAGGGTAGATTGATTAAAGGTTTTCTCACCAAGGACTTGGGAGAAAATACCCTTGAGAACTGGTAGTAATTGATATTTATTAATGTAGTAGTGACTCAGAGTTGTTACAGGGATAAATCATACACCTTCCCTGGCATTGTTCCTCATACCTTGCAAGCCCTTATTTATTATTATTATTATTATTTTTATTTGCCTTTATTTTTATAATTTTAAATTTAAAAAAACCCCAATTATAATTTTTGTTTAATTGAACGATGAATTGAACTCAATATTAACTTGCAGTCCTTGAGATCAACATTAGGGGAATTTCCCCTTTGTTACTATAACAGACAAAGTAGTACACTTGCTATTTTTCCGATCAGAAATCCATCATAAAATGTACCTGAAAATGTAACAATGAATCATCTTAATACTTCATCATTTTTTTAAAAAAACAAATGAATTAAATTGAATCATTTGCATACCAGTATAATTCTAGTGGGCCCTAAGAAGGAACACCCAAATAAAGGCTAGCATCAAAAAAAGGGCTAACACCCGAAGGATGGTGCCGCCCACTGGAAGGGTTAACACCTTTTATCCCATAAGTGTCCCCCCATAGAAAGGTATAATACCTGCATCCCAAAACTGGTCGCCCATAGGGCTAACACCTATAGCTCAAATGAGGATGCCTACATGGCTATTACCTGTAGCCCAATTGAGGCCGCCCACAGAGCTAACACATGTAGCCTAAAAAGAGGTCGCCCACATGGCTAACATCTGTAGCCCAAATGAGGCCACTCATAGAGCTAGTAACTAGTAGCCCAAAAGTAGTCTTCGACACGGCTAGCACCTAGTAGCCCAAAAGTGGATGTTCATAGAGAGGGTTATCACCTATAAGCCTAAAGGGTCGCAATAAGGATAACACCTGGTAGCCCAAAAGTGGCCTCCCACAGGGCAATCACCTAGTATCCCTGAAGTGGCCGCCCATAGATATTACTAGCACCTGTAGTCCAAAAGTGGCGACCTACAAGGCTAGCACTAGGTAGCCTAAAATTGGTCGCCACATGGCTAGAACTTATAGCCAAACAGGGATAAGCCACCTTGTTAGTCTTGGGTTAAGATATTTGATCCAAAGAGTCAGGCAATGAAGGAAACTGTCTCCTCCATGATTCTAGGAAGAACAAGTCTTCCTTTGACCATTTCCTAGGTAGTGGAGCTAGGGAAAACACTCCACTAACTATGTAAACCAGGACCAAGAGCCACCATAAATACCTCAACCCTAAGGTTGAAAAGGGACACATGATTACATATATAAAATACCTATAGAATACAAAGCTTCTCACCTTACGTGAGCTTTATCTCTCCATAACTAAAAACACTACTAGAAAAGGTTTCTTACCACCGTGAACAAGCCTTAACCCATAAAAATTCACTAAGGCCTTTGGCTACCCCTACTAGTATAGGGGTACCACACATTATGTACTTTTTGACAAGTTAGTGGTGCTCATCGTGGGTCTTGTAAAACTAACCTGAGCCTGAAGTTTAGCCTACACTAAGTTACCACCCACAACCATGATGATGAAGTTACTGCCGGTGGAAATGATGATGAAGGTGATAATGGATGACCTTGTGTTTCCAGGGTAGATACCAAGTACAAAAATTTGATTTTCCATCGTTGAATCAACATATGTTGTACGTATTTCTACTCAAAGAATTGTAATTTGTTTCTAATTATTGATTATTATAGGAAATGATTTGATGTGCCGGGTTTTGATGCGTTATGATGTATTCACAATAATTAATTGCCTCCTACAAATTATGCAAATGTCCACATGCTACAAATCATATCAATAACAAGTTGCACTTGTATTAAGGCGACAACGCACCTTCTAGGAACCCTAGCACATTCTAATTAATAAATTTTGTGTGTAAACGATTCAATTGATATCCAATATTCTAAAAAGGTTTGAAATTATGGTATCAGATATGAGATGTCGAAGGTAATGTCACGACACTAATATCTGAACAACAACTAAAATATAAACAGGATAAAAGACAAAGAAACAATAGAGCAAGTGACACAAGCAATTGTTAACCCAGTTCGGTGCAAACTCACCTACGTCTGGGGGCTACCATGCCAGGAAGGAAATCCACTAAACAGAATTAGTTCAAAGACTCTCAGTAAGCAACTTCAAGTTACAGTCTTTTCACCTAATCTCTACCCGTGTCACTTCTATCTAAGAACTCTTAGATATGAGACCCTACTCACTCCCCCTCAATCACAGCAGTGATATAAAAACAAATATTACAAAGAAAGAAGACACTCTTCAAGAACACATACTTGATCTTACTTAAAAGCTTCAACCAAGTAAACACACACTCATGCTTCAAAGCTTATAGTGGATAAATTACAACTCAAAAGTCAGTCCAATTCAATCATCAATAGGATGAATGAATGACTCATAATACACAAGCTCACACAAGACTAAAACCCTTATTCTCTCTCACTATTTCGTTCGTTTCTTGTGTCTAAACTAGGTTTTACATGGCCTTTAAATAGAAGCTTTTGAATGGGCCTGGACATCAAAAAACCCTAAATCTATTTTCCTTGTGTGTCTTCTTATTCACGACAGCTGATCATCCCTTATTGGAAAATGAATCAATCTGGTTTTAAATCAAATTACTCCTTTAATGGTGCGTTCAATCTCCACATCAATAACACACAGATTTGCATGAAAAGCGCAATCTTAAGATACATAACATTCAGACTGAATGTTCTGTATACATATGTCTTAACATCGGGTCTGATATCTCAGCTAAATCCTACACAACTATATTAAAACATCCTACAGGAAACTGATATCACATGTCATGACAACACTCGTGACAACTTGTGATAACTCTAGGTTTTACCAAAATTGATGCCAACACATAGAACCAACAAATTCCCCCTTTGGCAAATTTTGGCTAAAACATACACCAGATCATACGTTTCACAAGAAAATAATCACAGTATCAGTTCAACAGCAAAAGTAAGCATACACACATTACTAGCAAAAATAGTAACTAGTAAACACATAGTAAACACACATGCGCTTGTGCTCAGAACACACCACCTCCCCCTTCAGCTAGCACCAGTCTTCTTTACACAGACATAACACTTCCCATCTAACATCATCTCCAACATCATCTATAACATACAGAACACTTCCCCATTTAACATCATCTTCAACATCATCTGTAACATACAGAACACTTCCCCATTTAACATCATCTGTAACACCATCTATAGCATAACATATTTACTATAACATCATATAGATGCTTTAGCTACTTCTGCCCCTTTTTAGAGAAAAGAGACCAAAGAGACAAAATAAATGTCTATTCAGTCAAACAATCAGAATGTCAAAAGTTAAGTGTTATAGAGCCAAGCACATACACATCTTTAAAACAAGCTGAGATACAATCCAGAAAATCCAGAAAAATACACATCAAAGCAGCAAAACATAACTGCCCAAAAACCAAAACATCCATCAACACAGTAAAGAAAAAAACATCATCACATGAATGGGGGCCAACTTCAAAAGAGCTAATCAGAGGAGCTTGAGCTTGCAGCTTCATCAGCATCAGAAACATAATTGCCACTTGTATCATCTTTAGTTGCAGACCTCTCACTAGAGGTTTGGGCTTCAGCTTCCTTAGCCTGTTCAGTATTCTCACCTTCAGCTTGCTCCAAGCTTGCAATCAGGGCTTCCAACGATTCTTTCCTAGCTGTTGCTACCCTTATTCCTGCATCTAACTCTTAACACACTTCCTTCAGCTCAACAATAAGTCCATCTTTTGAGGCTGGCTTTTTCACAGTAGATATCACGACAATGACTTCGACATGAATACCTTCAAACAATTTATAGTGTACTGATAGAGCATGTTTTCTTCTACTTGGTAGGTCATTGGTACTCAGAATCCCAGGGTGTTGACTCAGGATAATCCCACAAATCATTGAGGGAAAAGCTATAGGCAGCTTTACTGCATTAGTAGAAGCATGCTTGACAATTTGTTCAAACATAAATCTACCATAATCAAATTTTAGCTTGGTTCCAACAACAAAGATAAATCTTCCAAGGGTATTTGAAATTGTAGAAATGTGGTTGGTAGGTACCCAATTTGAGATCCTATTTTATGTAATATGGCATACTTAACAGTCAGCTTCTCAGCAGGAAGATGCTTTTTACTAGGCCACTCCTTCACCTGCCTTGCTGTAATTTCTCTATAGACCTCATTGTCTGTAGCTTCCAGTTCACAAGCACCCTCTATACCTCTTCCCAGAAACTTGTTAATGACAGTGGGAGAAAATGTGATACATCTTGATCATCAGACCTATCATCCTCCAGGTCAATCACATTGTTTGCAGAATCTTGCTTCTCAGAATGTGAAGCATTGGCAGTTGTAGATGCCACAATTTTTTTACCAGACACAGTTTGCCCTAGAGAGCACAAACCTTCAGCAACCCTGTCCTTCTCAGATCTAGAGGAATCGTCATCCTTCTCACTATGAGGTTCAACCTCAGGAGAGGGGTACATTCTAGACAGGGGAGTAAAGACTTGTCGCAACCTGAAAAATACAGTGTGCGAAAAAACAATCGGCGAAAGAAAATGACAGAAGAGTCGCCACCGTGCCTTATTTATCCCAAAGGAGGGAAAGGAAACGATCGAAGTAAACCTGAAAAGAGGAAAGGAAAAGACAAGGTCTCGCAACCAAATCTTGGGTTTGGGAGTCGGTTATGCGAAGGGAAGGTATTAGCACCCCTACGCATCCGTAGTACTCTACGGGATCCACTTTTGTAGTTCTTGTCTAAAGGGTGTGAGTTTATCTTGTGTTGTTTACTAAAAAAGGGGTTAAATGAAAATGACTCGCGCGGATGTCGCATCCACTGCATACGTATCTCATATGAATATGAGAATCAGAGTCTTCGTAGGTCGGCTGACCTATGGGTTGGGGGGATGTGTGCTCGCTAATACATCGCGTCTTATACCTACGTATCTCATCTGGAATGAGAATCAGAGCAAGCCGTAGTTCGGCTAACTACGAGGTTAAGGATTATGTTTTGAGGGCGGACGACGTTACTACGCAATCTACCGGATGCTCGACCTTTGGAGACTTACTCACCTGTAGTAGAAGGAGTAAACGTGTGTTTAGGAGAAGAAAAATCAATGAAGGGTTAGGGTTTGGGATGCTCATGCAAAAAGGCAGTCCTTGACGAAGGAACCGCGCTACCTGCGGGGATACGAACACATACAAAACAAACATGTATAAAGTAAATGTGCCAACAAGGCAATCAGAATAAATCTCCCAAACGGTATCCCACAAGCAAAGTGGAATATCCAGCGAGCTATCCCTGCAAAAGTCATGTGTGCCTTCACAAAAACTCAACAAAAGGGTTAGTGAAACAAGATAAGGATTAGGAGAAAACATGCTATGACAAACGTAAGTCAGATTAGAGCAAAACAATATGGTTTTTCATGGATAATAGTATGGTTTCAGAAACCTCAAACCCTGTGGCATACACTTCAGAAATTAAACGATTAAGCATTCAAGGCATTATTTATACATTCATACATAATTATGAACCCGTGGGCAAAAACCTAATGAAATTCATCCATCATACCTCAAACATTCAGAGTATTCAACTTCAAAGCACAAAGGTAATGGGAATAAGGGCAAACCTGATTGGAGAGATCGCTTGAAATCAAATGGCACGGCTGGATTTGCAAACCAGTGTTAGGGTTTGCTTGAGCTGAAAGTGTGTGAGTCAGAATGAACCTTTCAGAGTTGCTTGGAGGTTGCTCTGAACTCTGTTATCTCTTCTCTCACTATCTTTTTCCCCAAGGTTCTTCTCTCACTATTTTTTTCCCAGACAGGGTAATAGGAATAGAATCGCCTTTTGTTTCACTGAAACTCTGAATTTATAACCTGATTTTTGTGGACCTGTGGGCTCAAATGAGAGAGGTCCAAGTCCAAGATTTTTTCTTTTATTTATTTATTATTATTATTATTATTATTATTATTATTATTATTTTTTTTTTTTTGTTTTTCGTTTTTTTTTTCAAAACACGTGGGCTTCGCCTAGCGAGCATGACAGCTCATGAATAAACCTTTGCTCCTTCAAGATTAACGTTTTGACTGACGAATAGACCCCTGCTGGAAGTAACTCAAGTCTTTCCCTTGTGTTGATTGATCATCTAAATAGATCCCACAAAGTGTCCTGGATGATGTTCAAGCTTCTTGGATCCGATTCCGATTGCCATGATGAAATGCAAATGCTAAATGACCTAAAAATGAATGCATGCATGAGGTGTAAAGCGTATGCTTCCAGGAAATATGAAGGGTAAATTTTGGGGTATTACAGTTTCCCCTATTCAATCAACTGGAGACCTGGAAAGAAGATAGCAGCGACTTTCGTGCTTTCGAGGTATCAAGGGATTGAATACAATAAAAGCCCGAAAATTTGCACTGAAGTGAAGTGAAGTAACAATGCCTGTCAGAATCGGCAAAGAGGTGGTCTTGAAAGAAGAATCCGTCTGGTACGGTGAGAGTCAGTCTGAATACCGAAAAAGAATGTTAACCTGGATACCAAAATAAATGGTAACACAGAAATAACCATGGCTTGAATGCCGCTCATCAGTCTGAATACTGGAAATGACTTCGATCTGAACATCGGGAGATATGAGATTATTAATATCGATCTGAACACCGAGAGGCTGGCCTGAATGCCACAAGTTGCGTCGACCTGAACGTCGGAAACCTCTTCGATCTGAACATAGGAAAATTGGCCTGAATGCCACAAGTTGCATCAACCTGAATGTCGGAAACTTCTTTGATCTGAACATCGGAAAACTGGCCTGAATGCCACAAGTTGCATCGACCTGAACGTCGGAAACTTCTTCGATCTGAACATCGGAAAACTGGCCTGAACGCCACAAGTTGCATCGACCTGAACGTCGGAAACTTCTTCGATCTAAACATCAGAAAACTGGCCTGAATGCCACAAGTTGCATCGACCTGAATGTCAGAAACTTCTTCGATCTGAACATCGGAAAACTGGCATGAATGCCACAAGTTGCATCGACCTGAACGTCGGAAATTTCTTCGATCTGAACATCGGAAAACTGGCGTGAACGCCACTTCGGTCTGAATACCGGAAACTTCATGCCTGTCAGCATCGGCAGAAATAAGGAACGATAATAGAGGCGGCGCATGGGCCAATGACACTTGCTGGGGATAACAAAGGTAAGTCATGAACAATCTTCAGTCTGAGTACTGGAAACAACTTCTGGCTTATCACTTGGGATACCGAGAATGTTTTATGCTTACATGCGTATGTTTGAATTTTTCAATGGCGTAATGCTCCATGAAAATGGAAATGCTACGCGATTTGGGAGGATGCAATGCAATATGATTCTACATGCAGGGATGCGAAATGCTGGGTAGAATGCCAAGCCGAGGCAAGGGAATCTGCTGGGGAAATGATCACAATCTTCTGGACCCTGGCAAGGCTGCTGGAGATGCACAACGCAAAGAATTCTGTGGGGAAATGACCCGCCACACGGTGTTCTAGCAATGACGAAATACCGAGATTCTGGCTGGGGAGAGAACGGCACTGAAAACCTGTTGTTGGGGAAAGCGATAGTGGTTCCGGAAACCACGGTCTGCGAGAGATGACTCAGCAGGGGAAGCAAACACCGATACGGTACCGAGGTTCTGCTTCAAGGAAAGAAACCATGGATCTGGCATTGGGATTATCGATCTGGCATCGAACCCTGAGGAGCAGCCGATTCTGCTGGGAAGATACAATCTGGCACTGTCAACTCCGTTGGGGGTATATAGTCTGACACGGTCAACTCTACTGGGAAGTGTATAATCTGAAACCACCGCTTGGGGGGAGGTACAGTGGTGAGAACCTGCTGGGGATTGAAGAATCCAACGCTCTGATCAGCTCTGCAGGGATAAGATACCGAATTCGTCTGTTGCAGGAAAACATTCACGATCATCTGCAGGGGATTTTAAGGAAATGCCCCGAGGGTACCTGTTATGAATAGACGATCCAAAGCACTTAAAATTTACAGCAATTTTAAATGTTTATTAAGCATGTACCCGTAAAGCTCTTATGTGTCATGATGCAATGTTTATCAAAAAATTCGGACGTCATTTTTGCAAACAAAACAGAAAAATGAAAATGAAAACAGAGATATACTGAATAACATGATTTTATTGATTGAACGACCTCTGAATAGGCATTTACATCAGGAAGCAATCCTTGGAAAGAGGTAATCGCACAACAGATAAAAACAGACATTAATCTAATGGCAATGTGAAATGGATTTCTATTGGGTTCCAATTCTGCTATGACTTGCTCGTCTTCAAGATCCTCCAGATGATCAGCTTTCTGAAGGAGTGATTGGACTGTTTCCTATCCTTCAAAAGTTTCCAGTCATTGACACGAGATGAGATTCAGAACTACTCAGAATGCAGTCATTCGCTTAATCCCTAACTTTTGCCTGGATCGCCCTTTTCGGGTTTTCAATCCACCGGGATACCCATTTTTGCCTAAGTTGCCGTTTCAGGTTTTCAACTTACCGGGTGTACAATCTTTTCACTTTTAATCCCTAAATTTTGCCCGAACCTTTTTCATTTTCTTGGTTCGCTGGGATGCCCATTTTTGCCTGGACTACTCTTTTTATTGTCCAGCGGGTCTATTTCATGCGAAGTATTTTTTAACTGTGTCTGAGTTCACCGGGGAAGTGAAGTTTTCACCATCCATCGTTGCAAGCATTAAGGCCCCACCATCAAAAACCTTGGTGACAATATACGGTCCATCATAGTTAGGAGTCCACTTGCCCCTGTGATCTGTCTGAGGAGGAAGGATCCTTTTCAACACCAAATCTCCGACCTGGAAGCATCGAGGACGCACTTTTTCATCAAAGGCTCTCTTCATCCGACTTTGATACAACTGCCCATGACAAATGGCTTCCATTCGCTTCTCTTCGATAAGACTCAACTCATTGAACCTTGTCCGAATCCATTCAGCTTCGTCTAACTTGACATCCAACAGGACTCTTAGAGAAGGAATCTCCACTTCAACAGGTAGGACTGCTTCCATACCATACACAAGGGAGTAAGGGGTTGCCCCGGTCGATGTACGTACTGAAGTATGGTACCCATGCAAGGCGAAGGGTAGCATCTCATGCCAATCTCTGTACGTAAAGACCATCTTCTACACAATCTTCTTTATGTTCTTATTTGCCGCTTCAACAACACCGTTCATCTTAGGGCGGTAAGGGGAAGAATTGTGATGCTGAATGTTGAAGTTCTGGCACAACTCCTTCATCATTTTGTTGTTGAGATTAGAACCATTATCAGTAATGATTCTTTCGGGAATCCCATAGCGACAAATGATTTCTTTCTTGATGAATCGGGCAACCACATGTCTGGTGACATTCGCGAACGATGCTGCTTCGACCCACTTGGTGAAATAGTCGATGGCAACAAGGATGAAGCGATGACCATTGGAAGCGGTCGGCTCAATCCTTCCAATCCTATCGATGCCCCACATAGTGAAAGGCCATGGCAAAGACATCACGTTCAAAGGATTCGGCGGCACATGCACCTTATCAGCATAAATCTGGCATTTATGGCACTTCCGAGCATATCTGAAACAATCAGATTCCATGGTCATCCAGTAATAACCTGCTCTCAACAATTTCTTAGCCATTGCATGTCCGCCGGCATGAGTACCGAAGGAGCCTTCATGAACTTCTTGCATTAACATGTCTGCTTCATGTCTATCCACGCATCTGAGCAAAACCATGTCGAAGTTCCTCTTATACAAAACATCGTCTTTGTTCAAGAAGAAACTTCCTGCCAATCTTCTCAAAGTCTTTCTATCATTGTTGGATGCCCCTGCAGGGTACTCTTGATTCTTCAGAAAGCACTTGATGTCGTGATACCAGGGCTTGTCATCAACTACCAGTTCAGCAGCAAACAGATACGCGGCCCTATCAAGGCGCATCACGTCGATCTTGGGAGCATGGTTCCAATGGATCACCGTGATCATGGAGGATAGAGTAGCAAGAGCATCTGCCATCTGGTTCTCATCACGAGGTATATGGTACAACTTTACTGTTGTGAAGAAAGTCAACAGTCTTCTCGTGTAATCTCTGTAGGGGACCAGAGTAGGCTGGAGAGTGTTCCAATCACCATTCACTTGATTGATTACCAGAGCTGAATCTCCGAAGATGTCCAGAGTCTTGATTCTCAAATCAATGGCTTTCTCAATACCCAAGATATAGGCTTCATACTCAGCTTCATTATTGGTGCACTCGAAAGTCAGACGAGCGGTGAAAGGCATGTGGGCACCTTTCGGAGTTGTAATGACAGCACCAATTCCACTTCCTCTGGCGTTGACGGCCCCATAAAACATTAAAGTCCATTTTTCGTCTGGATCAGGTCCCTCTTCAACAACTGGCTCTTCACAGTCTTTCATCTTGAGGAACATGATGTCTTCATCTGGAAAATCAAACTTCATCGGCTCATAATCTTCAACCGGCTGTTGAGCAAGATAGTCTGACAGAATACTCCCCTTGATGGCTTTCTGGGAAGTATACTGGATGTCGTACTCTGTCAGTACCATTCGCCAACGAGCAACTCTTCCGGTGAGAGTTGGCTTCTCAAATATATACTTGATTGGATCCATTTTGGAGATCAGTAAGGTTGTGTGAGACATCATGTATTGTCTCAATCGCTTAGCAGCCCATGCAAGCGCACAACATGTTTTTTCAAGCATTGAGTATCTCGACTCGCAATTTGTGAATTTCTTACTCAGGTAGTAGATGTCATGCTCTTTCCTACCTGTCCCGTCGTGTTGACCGAGAACACAACCCATGGAATTGTCTAGTACTGTCAAATACATAATCAGCGCTCTCCTTGGGACCGGAGGCACAAGGATAGGAGGATTCTGCAAATACTCTTTTATCTTCTCGAACGCCCTTTGACAATCATCATTCCACCTGATAGCCTGATCTTTTCTCTATAATTTGAATATTGGCTCACACGTGGCTATTAAGTGAGAGATGAACCTTGCAATGTAGTTCAACCTCCCTAAGAAACCACGAACTTGTTTCTCTGTTCTTGGCTCAGGCATTTCCTGTATCGCTTTCACTTTGGCCGAATCCACCTCAATCCCTTTTCCGCTAACAACAAAACCCAGTAGTTTTCCAGATATCACCCCAAAAGTACACTTGTTCGGATTAAGCCTCAGCTTGAATTTCCTCAAACGCTCAAACAGTTTCTGCAAATTCACCAAATGTTCTTCTTCCGTCTGAGATTTGGCAATCATATCATCAACATAAAGCTCGATTTCATGATGAATCATATCATGGAAAAGAGTTACCATAGCTCATTGATATGTTGCCCCAGCATTTTTCAGACCAAACGGCATCACCTTGTAGCAGAAGGTGCCCCATGGGGTTATGAATGTTGTCTTCTCCATGTCTTCTGGTGCCATCTTAATTTGATTATAGCCAGAAAAGCCATCCATGAAGGAGAATACCGAGAACTGAGCCGTGTTATCCACCAAAACGTCAATGTGAGGTAAGGGGAAATCATCTTTAGGACTAGCCCTGTTCAGATCCCGGTAGTCAACACACATCCGTACCTTTCCATCCTTCTTAGGTACCGGAACGATATTTGCAACCCATGGCGGATAATTTGTGACTGCTAGAAACGTTGCATCCAACTATTTTTGCACTTCTTCCTTTATCTTGACAACCATCTCTGGTCTTGTTCTTCTGAGCTTCTGCTTGACCGGACGACAACCTTCTTTGAGCGGCAAGCGATGTACCACGATGTCTGTGTCAAGCCCTGGCATGTCCTGATAAGACCAAGCGAAGATGTCAACATACTCTTGCAGCAATTCAATCAACCCCTTCTTCACATTGTCTTCCAAAGCAGCCCCTATCTTGATTTCTCTCTTGGCGTCCTCGGTGCCGAGATTAATCACTTCAACAGACTCTTGATGCGGTTGAATGACCCTTTCCTCTTGTTTTAATAACCTGGTAAGTTCTTCAGGGAGTTCACAGTCTTCATCACCCTCTTCTTCAGCTTGAAAGATTGGATTTTCAAAGTCGAAGCGAGCCATAGCAGAACCGTTATCAATAGGATCCGGTGATGTGCATCTGCATGAGTGATGGTATGTGCTTATGAGTGAAAAAAAGAAGTGGAAACTAAACAAAACATTGCCATTTTTTTTTGAAAAACTGCAAAAATAGAAAGACAGGGAACAAAATATTTGAATGCAAAAAGACGTCCTTTATTTATGATAAAAAATGCAAATGCCACATAGATGAGCCCTACAATGATTCATTACGCCCTGGCGGAACGTAAGACTTGGATATGTATGAATAAACAAAGAAAATTACTCCTCCAGACAAGTGGCTTGGACAATCTCCTCAGAAGACCAATTGTTGAGAACTTCACCCGGGATCCTCGGACGCACCCAGTTATCGATGTCGCAATCACTATCCCCATATTCATTGTTGACCGTAGCGACTAATTTGACTTCTCCTTCAACCATGTTAACGTTGGCTCCACCATGCTGGGGCATGGGATTGTTGACGACATTAGGAGCTGGTGCAAAGTTAACGGCCTTCGAATCAATGAGGTCCTGAACTACGTGCTTAAAAGCTTTGCAGTTCTCAATATTGTGGCCAGGTGCCCCAGAGTGGAAGCTACACCTAGCGTTGGCGTCGTAACCCGCCGGAAGCTTGCCAACGGGAGGAGCCAGAGTGCACAACTGCACAAGTTGTAGTTGTTGAAGACTAGAAAGCAACTGAGCGTACGACATTGGAAGAGTGTCGAAACGCCGGTCCATCGTCCTTGGCCTCGGTTGATAGGCGGGTCTGTTACCCGGTTGTTGTGGTTGGTACTGAGCTGGTTGACGCTGTGGTTGTTGTTGTTGTAGTGGTGATGCAGCTGAAATGGTCATATCTGCAACATACGGTTGCTGATGATAGTTCTGAAAGTTATTCCTCCGGTTATCCCTATTCTGATAAGAAGATATGGCACTTGCATCCCCTTCTCTCCTCTTCTGTCCCTGAATGAACGACTTCTTCACCCCTGATAAGGATCCATCTCCACTCTGGGTCTTGTATGTCCTCAGGTAATTCTCTACCCTCTCTCCGGTAGAGACTACATCAGCAAAATTGGAGGCATTGCAACCCACCAGGCGCTCCAAATAAGGTCCTGGCAGAGTGTTCATGAACATGTTAGCCATTTCCTTCTCCAACATAGGAGATTGAACACGGGAAGCTGTTTCTCTCCAGCGTTAAGCGTATTCTCTGAAGCACTCATCGCTTTTAAGAGACAGATTTTGAAGTTGAGTTCTGTCCGGAGCCATGTCTGTATTATACTGATACTGCTTCACGAAAGCCTCAGCCAAATCCCTCCAGCAACGGATGTGGGCTCTGTCCAGCATCATATACCATTCCAGGGATGCCCCAGCTAGGCTGTCCTGGAAAAAGTACATAAGCAACTTTTCGTCATCGGAGTATGCAACCATTTTACGGAAATAGGCTTGCACATGGGTCTTCGGCAAGAGTTGCCATTGTATTTGTCAAATATCGGGACCTTGAATTTCGGTGGCACTCTCACACCTGGGACCATCCCCAAGTCAGCAACATCTACTCCCAGAGGATTCTTTCCTTCCACTGCCTTCAACCTCTCTTCCAATCTTCTAAACATGGGGTCCACACCATGACCCATACCAAAGTCTTCCTGCAGCAGGGGGAACTGATCGTCCTGATCATCATGAACGGGCTGTTGACCGGAGGTGACATGTAGGATTGGAATAGGCCCCGATCCACTGGGTTCATTAGCCTCTCCAGCTGGAGGATCAGTCACCGTCTCTGGTTGAGCAAGGGGATTCCTCTGTACCATCTGCCTGAGCTCTTGCTGTCCCTGAGCCACCCCTTGAACCACATCCATGAATTAATTCATGCATATTTTCATCTCGGCGAACTCTGCCTATAGGCTTTCCATTACTCTCTGTTGGTTTCTGCGGGTACCGTACCGGTGAATGCCTGGGTCAGCTATCCTGATGATGGAACACCAAACAAACTGAGAACACTGTGGCGGTACCTGTTATGCAAGACATGCTAATGAATATGTAAATGCAATGACATGTTTATCAATTCCAAAGGTATTCTACCCCCTTGATTCCAGTCTCTCAATAGATAAACGATGTAAAAAAAAGAGACTAAGCCGTTGATGAGAACCAAGAAAATTCCGACTAGAATCAAGTAGAAGATATAAACCCCACAGAAATGGATAAACATGTGTGAATGATTATGAATGCAAAATGATGTGATGTAAAATGATGTGATGCAAAATGATGTGAATGCAGTGCAGTGGCATGGGAATCAGGATCGCTGTATCTGCTTGAACATCTCTCAGGTTGCACTGTCTGGAGAGAAATTAAGAGCACACCAAACAAAGGTCATGGGATGGATCATGTTATCCTTAATATCAACCACCCATTTTGGTGGATTATGGTTTACACCTTATCAACACCCAAGTTTCATTGATATTAAGGATACCTGAACGGATCAACCATGAATCAAGGGTTTGTTGCAAGTCACGAGCATAGAGTTTAGGTTAAGAACCACCCAAAAGGAGTGTACTAAGGTTTAAACCTGCCAAACATGTTCTACAAAAGGTTCCCATAGTCATAATCCCATCTTTCGGATATTATCGGAGGAACGACTACTCGTATTCCAAAAATATTCTCAAGGGAGACTCTTATGAGTGTAGTATCGCGTAACAATCATATCAAATCTTACACTTGAAGGACTTTCGCACTACGTCCTACGAATAGGCCAAGATGAGTTTGGTAAACTAAGGTCCTTGGCTTCTAAGGTCTATATTGGAAAAAGTAATGTCTAACCACAACTTACTTGTGTGACATTATTGATCTCAACATGACCTCCACCAAGTGAATGGGCTTGCAAGTCAACTTGCTAAGGAATAACTCCACACAAGTCGACAAGACTATGCCATTCTCCTATCCTAAGTGCACTCGAGTTCGGGTATAGAACTCATCTCACAAAGATCACCAAGCAGCCATAGCCAGCCAACAGATACAACAATGATATGTACACAATGCAATAAGGTAAAACAGGTAAATAAATAACTGTACAAAAGCATGAACACCCAATAAACAAACAAACTACAAAAGCTAGGAGGGACTCTCTTAGGGAAACTGGGTCCCCAGCAGAGTCGCCAGCTGTCGCAACCTGAAAAATACAGTGTGCGAAAAAACAACCGACGAAAGAAAATGACAGAAGAGTCGCCACCGCGCGTTATTTATCCCAAAGGAGGGAAAGGAAATGCTCGAAGTAAACCTGAAAAGACGAAAGGAAAAGACAAGGTCTCGCAACCAAATCTTGGGTTCGGGAGTCTGTTATGCGAAGGGAAGGTATTAACACCCCTACGCATCCGTAGTACTCTACGGGATCCACTTTTGTAGTTCTTGTCTAAAGGGTGTGAGTTTATCTTGTGCTGTTTACTAAAAAAGGGGTTAAATGAAAATGACTCGCGCGGATGTCGCATCCACTGCATACGTATCTCATATGAATATGAGAATCAGAGTCTTCGTAGGTCGGCTGACCTATGGGTTGGGGGGATGTGTGCTCGCTAAGACATCGCTTCTTATGCCTACGTATCTCATCTGAAATGAGAATCAGAGCAAGCCGTAGTTCGGCTAACTACGGGGTTAAGGATTATGTTTTGGGGGCGGACGACGTTACTACGCAATCTACCGGATGCTCGACCTTTGGAGACCTACTCACCTGTAGTAGAAGGAGTAAACGTGTGTTTAGGAGAAGAAAAATCAATGAAGGGTTAGGGTTTGGGATGCTCATGCAAAAAGGAAATCCTTGACGAAGGAACCGCGCTACCTGCGGGGATACGAACACATACAAAACAAACATGTATAAAGTAAATGTGCCAACAAGGCAATCAGAATAAATCTCCCAAATGGTATCCCACAAGCAAAGTGGAATATCCAGCGAGCTATCCCTGCAAAAGTCATGTGAGCTTTCACAAAAACTCAACAAAAGGGTTAGTGAAACAAGATAAGGATTAGGAGAAAACATGCTATGACAAACGTAAGTCAGATTAGAGCAAAACAGTATGGTTTTTCATGGATAACAGTATGGTTTCAAAAACCTCAAACCCTGTGGCATACACTTCAGAAATTAAACGATTAAGCATTCAAGGCATTATTTATACATTCATACATAATTATGAACCCGTGGGCAAAAACCTAATGAAATTCATCCATCATACCTCAAACATTCAGAGTATTCAACTTCAAAGCACAAAGGTAATGGGAATAAGGGCAAACCTGATTGGAGAGATCGGTTGAAATCAAATGGCACGGCTGGATTTGCAAACCAATGTTAGGGTTTGCTTGAGCTGAAAGTGTGTGAGTCAGAATGAACCTTTTAGAGTTGCCTGGAGGTTGCTCTGAACTCTGTTAGCTCTTCTCTCACTATCTTTTTCCCCAGGGTTCTTCTCTCACTATCTTTTTCCCAGACAGGGTAATAGGAATAGAATCGCCTTTTGTTTCACTGAAACTCTGAATTTATAACCTGATTTTTGTGGACCTGTGGGCTCAAATGAGAGAGGTCAAAGTCCAAGATTTTTTCTTTTATTTATTTATTATTATTATTATTATTATTTTTTCATTTTTTTTCGTCTTCCGTTTTTTTTTTCAAAACACGTGGGCTTCGCCTAGCGAGCATGACAGCTCATGAACAAACCTTTGCTCCTTCAAGATTAACGTTTTGACTGACGAATAGACCCCTGTTGGAAGTAACTCAAGTCTTTCCCTTGTGTTGACCAATCATCTAAATAGAGCCCACAAAGTGTCCTGGATGATGTTCAAGCTTCTTGGATCCGATTCCGATTGCCATGATGAAATGCAAATGCTAAATGACCTAAAAATGAATGCATGCATGAGGTGTAAAGCGTATGCTTTCAGGAAAAATGAAGGGGTAAATTTTGGGGTATTACAAGACTCCCTTCACTGAATGTCCTTCATTAAGGATTCTAGTGACTAGGTTTCTTATGACACGATCATTGTGGTGCATATCTTCCTTAGAACTAGTGGCATGAGTAGAGCTAGAAGGGATACTAGAGATGTTACCTTGAGTGGGGCATGCAGAAGCAGATGCATCCATGGGATGGTTTGAGTCAGGGGCTTCTCCTGGAATAACAGACAGAGGGACCACATCCAAAATTTCATCAACGAGAAAGTCCATGGAGGCAGTGTTATCCTTGTGAGTAGGCTTCGTAGTTTTTGAACCATATGGAGTTTGATGTTGTGACATCTTGTCGTTTTTGTGGAAAGATTTCAGTTTCCCTAGTAGAGGAGTTTGAGGAAGAAGCAGAGAGTTGGAAATGTTTGAGTAGGTAGTGAGGTTGCATGTGAAAAGGTGGTAGATGGTATTTCCAATACTAGGTGATGCTTTACCATAAATGGGGCGCTTTATTTTAAGTAAGCAGACAATAATTTGATTACCTTTTCCACTCCATATTAATTGCTACAGATTTTTATAAATACAAATCCCTAATTTCCCTCTTAGAAATTTAAATTTATTTGCATCCAAGGCCTTTGTAAAAATATCAGTTAGCTGCATCACAGTAGCAACATGCTCTAGGGCTACAATTTTATCCTCCACGAGTTCTCTAATGAAATAGTGACGGATATCAATATGTTTTGTCCTGCTATGCTGAATAGGATTCTTAGAAATGTTTATAGCACTCAGGTTGTCATAGTACAATGTCATGACATCTTACGTGACATTGTATTCAGTCAGCATTTGTTTCATCCACACCAGTTGAGAGCAACTACTTCCGGCTGCTATGTATTCAGCTTCAGCAGCGGACAGAGACACACAATTTTGTTTCTTACTAAACCATGATATTAAGTTGTTCCCCAAGAAGAAGCATCCTCCTGATTTTCTTTTCCTATCACCAACACTTCCAGCAAAATCAGCATTACAATATCCAGTCAGCACAGATCCAGATCCATAAGTGTAAAGCATCCCATAGTCACTAGTGCCATTGACATATTTCAGGATCCTTTTCACTTGGTTTATGTGACTTACCTTTGGTTCAGCTTGATATCTAGCACATACACCTACAACAAAAGCAATGCCAAGTCTACTTGCTGTGAGATATAACAGACTCCCTATCATGCTTCTATAGAGACTTTGATCCACACTAACACCATTTTCATCTTTAGACACTTTCAGATGAGTAGGAGCAGGTGTCCTTTTGTGGATTGCATTCTCCATACCAAACTTCTTAACAATATTTTTGGCATATTTGCTTTGAGATAGAAAGATAGAATCTTCCATTTGCTTGACTTGTAGCCCAAGAAAATAGGTTAGTTCTCCAACAAGACTCATTTCAAATTCAGATTGCACTTGTTTAACAAAATGTTGAACCATCTTATTTGACATCCCACCAAACACAATATCATCCACATATATCTGAGCCACCATGAGTTTTTCTCCTTCATTTTTGACAAATAAGGTCTTATCAATGCCTTCCTTCCTGTATCCTTTGTAAATGAGAAACACTGTGAGTCTATCATACCAAGCTCTAGGAGCTTGTTTCAACCCATAGAGGGCTTTCCTAAACTTATACACATGCTTTGGAAGATTTGGGTTTGTAAACCCTTTAGGTTGTTCAACATACACTTCCTCATTTAATTAACCATTTAAGAAGGCATTTTTCACATCCATTTGGAACAGTTTAAACTTCAGAATACATGCCACTCCAAGCAGTAATCTAAGGGACTCCAGGCAAGCTACAAGGGCAAATGTTTCATCAAATTCAACTCCTTCAACTTGAGTGTATCCTTGTGCTACCAGTCTTGCTTTATTTTTAGTGACCACCCCTTGTTCATCAGATTTATTCTTGTAAACCCACTTTGTTCCAATAACATTTATTCCTTCAGGTCTTGGAACCAATTCCCATACTTCATTTCTCTTGAACTGGCCTAACTCTTCCTGCATGGCATTGATCCAGAATTCATCGGTTAAGGCTTCTTTGACATTCTTGGGCTCAACCTTGGACACAAAACAGACATGTGAGATCACTTCCCTTGATCTAGTGGTGACCCCTTTATTTGGGTTTCCCATAATGAGATCTTTCGGATGATCCTTCTGAATTCTGATAGAGGGTCCCTTATTAATTTTATCAGCTTTAGGTTCAGCTTGAGTGGATTCACTCTCATTACTTTTGTCCAGGAGATCAGCTGAGGCATCACTCAGAGATGTTTCAACATCGTCTGTGACATCAGTCTCTTGATCATCAACAACAACATTAATAGATTCCATCATTACTTTTGTTTTGGAATTAAAAACCCTAAATGCTCTGCTGTTTGTTGAGTAACCCGAAATATTCCTTCATCACTCTTGGGGTCCATTTTCCTTCTTTGTTCACGATCAGTCAGGATATAACATTTACTACCAAACACATGGAAGTATTTGACAGTAGGTCTTCTTCCTTTCCAGACTTCATATAAAGTAGTTGGGGTCCCTTTCTTCAAGGTTACTCTGTTGTGAACATAGCAGGCCGTGTTCATAGCTTCAGCCCAAAAGTGGTAAGGCAACTTCTTAGCATGAATCATAGCTCTGGCAGATTCTTGGAGAGTTCTATTTTTCATTTCTACCACACCATTTTGCTGAGGGGTAATGGGAGATGAGAACTCATGACTAATTCCTTCAGATGAACAGAATTCAGCAAATTTACTGTTCTCAAATTCTTTCCCATGATCACTTCTGATTCTGATAACCTGACTTTTTTTTTTCTCTTTGAAGTCTTAGGCAAAGATCTTTGAACACCTTAAATACATCAGATTTTTCCCTTATAAAATTTACCCAGGTATATCTGGAGAAGTCGTCCACCACCACATAAGCATACCTTTTCCCACCAAGACTTTCCACCTGCATAGGTCCCATCAAGTCCATGTGGAGAAGTTCCAGCACTCTAGATGTGATGTCATGTTTGATCTTTTGATGTGACATCTTTGTCTGCTTTCCAATCTGACACTCACCACAAACTCTTCCTTCATCAATCTTTAATTTTGGAATTCCTCTGGCAACTTCAACAGATATAATCCTCTTCATTCCCTTAAGATGGAGATAACCCAGTTTTTGATGCTATAGTTTCACTTCTTCTTCTTTAGCTAGAGTACACATTGATGAATAACCAGTTTCTTGAGAATTCTACATATAGCAGTTGTCCTTAGATCTGACTCCTTTCATTATCACCTCATTTTTTTCATTAGTAATCAAATATTCAGTTTTTGTGAAGTTCACATTTAGACCTTGGTCACACAGTTGACTGATGCTGATCAGGTTTGCAGTCAATCCTTTAACAAGTAGCACATTATCAAGGTTAGGGACTCCAGGGCAGTTTAGCTTTTCAATCCCCTTGATTTCACCCTTTGCTCCATCACCAAAAGTCACATAGCTGGTGGCATGAGGTTGAAGGTCAATTAACATGTTTTTGCTTCCAGTCATGTGTATGGAATATCCATTATCAAAATACCAGTCTTCTTTGGCTGAAACTCTGAAGGAAGTGTGAGCTATCAAGTTAGTAGCCCCAGCCCTAGGAACCCACTGTTTTCTGTTAACCGGGATGTGGTGTTTGGGTCTAGGTTGATGATGAGTAGGACTAGGATAGCCATACAACTTAAAGCAGAATGGTTTTATGTGGCCAAATTTTCCACAATAATGACATCTCCATCTTTGGTGTTTTCCTTTATGTTGTCTTTCTTTGTGATGTTGAGACACCTGATGTGACAGCTTTGGTTTTCTACCAGTGTGACTACACTCAGGAGTGGATTCATTGAACCCAAGGCCAGACTTGTCTCCTGCCACCTTTCCAGTCTGGAGGATTTTGTCTAAGGTGTCATATCCACTGTTTAGCATTCTGACATACTTTGTCATCTCATCCAGTTTGGAGTTCAGGAACACAACTTCGATCTTCAACTTAGAAATGGTTTCTAAGTGTTATGTCTTCTCATCCTCTAGTTGGGTTATCAATTTCTTATGATTCTCCACTTGTTGACACACTTCTTCACTTCTGTAACAAAACTTTCTGTAGGTAGTAGCTAATTCATCAAAGGTTACTTCATCATTACTTGAGTCTTCATCAGAACCCCATCTTCCAGTCAAGGCAATCACAAGATTGGCAGACTCTCCTTCTGTTTCACTTTCATCAGACCAAGTAGCAATGAGACTCTTCTTCTGTTTCTTGAGGTAAGTCCCACATTCAGCTCTAATGTGTCCATACCCTTCACATTTATGGCACTGAACTCCTTTCCCTTGTTTGGATTTTTCCTCAGGTTTTGTTCTTCTTCCAGTATCATTGGACCTACTGATGTCAAATGAGTTGTTCTTGACATTAGACTTTGACCTTACATCCATCATTTTCAGGAGTTTGTTGAACTGTCTCCCTAGTAATGCTACATCATTTGCCAGATCTTCATCAGTATCTTGACCACTGTCTTCCTCTTTCTCTTCAGTGTTAGACATGAAGGCTATTCTTTTGCCTTTATTTTCATATCCATCACTCATCCCTAACTCGAATGTTTGGAGGGATCCAATTAGCTCATCCACTCTCATATTGCAGATGTCTTGAGATTCTTCTATGGCTGTCACTTTCATGGCAAATCTCTTGGGAAGTGACCTGAGAATTTTCCTCACAAGTTTTTCATCTGACATCTTCTTCCCAAAGGCTCCTAAGGCATTAATAATTTCAAGGATATTCATATGGAAGTCATGAATACTTTCCTCTTCTTTCATCCTCAAATTCTCAAACTTGGTGGTAAGCAGCTGCAATCTAGACATCTTCACTCTAGAGGTATCTTCATGAGTAGTTTTAAGAATATTCCAAGCATCTTTAGCCACCTCACAGTTGTTCACCAGTTTGAAGATGTTCTTATCAACCCCATTGAAGATAAAATTCAATGCTTTAGAGTTTCCAAGAGCTAGTTCATCCTCCTCCTTGGTCCATTGTTCCTCAGCCTTCTTATCAGTTGTAACTTCTCCTTCCTTAGTAATGACAGGATGTTCCCAGCCTGTTAGAACAACCTTCCAAGCCTTATTATCCAAAGATTTCAAGAAGGCTACCATTCGAGGTTTCTAGTAGTCATAGTTAGTTCCATCCAGAATTGGTGGTCTGTGAACAAATCCTCCGTCTCTATCCATAGTACCAGAAAGTAATGTCCCATGATCTCACCCAGAACCAGAGCAGGATGCCTGCTCTGATACCAATTGAAATTCTGGTATCAGATATGAGACGTCGAAGGTAACGTCACGGCACTAATATCTGAACAACAACTAAAATATAAATAGAATAAAAGACAAAGAAACAATAGAGCAAGTGACACAAGCAATTGTTAACCCAGTTCGGTGCAAACTCACCTACGTTTGGGGGCTACCAAGCCAGGAAGGAAATCCACTAAACAGAGTTAGTTCAAAGACTCTCAGTAAACAACTTCAAGTTACAGTCTTTTCACCTAATCTCTACCCGTGTGACTTCTATCTAAGAACTCTTAGATATGAGACCCTACTCACCCCCCCCTCAATCACAGCAGTGATATAAAAACAAATATTACAAAGAAAGAAGACACTCTTCAAGAACACATACTTGATCTTACTTAAAAGCTTCAACCAAGTAAACACACACTCATGCTTCAAAGCTTAGAGTGGATAAATTACAACTCAAAAGTCAATCCAATTCAATCATCAATAGGATGAATGAATGGCCCACAATACACAAGTTCACACAAGACTAAAACCCTTATTCTCTCTCACTATTTCGTTCGTTTCTTGTGTCTAAACCAGGTTTTACATGACCTTTAAATAGAAGCTTTTGAATGGGCCTAAACATCATAAAACCCTAAATCTATTTTCCTTGCGTATCTTCTTATTCACGACAGCTGATCATCCCTTATTGAAAAATAAATCAATCTGGTTTTAAATCAAATTACTCCTTTAATGGTGCGTTCAATCTCCACATCAATCACACACAAATTTGCATGAAAAGCGCAATCTTAAGATACATAACATTCAGACTGAATATTCTGTATACACATGTCTTAACATCGGGTCTGACATCTCAGTTAAATCCTGCACAACTATATTAAAACATCCTGCAGAAAACTGATATCACATGTCAAGACAACACTCGTGACAACTTGTGATTACTCTAGATTTTACCAAAATTGATGCCAACACATAGAACCAACAAGATTTACGTAGAAACCTGAACATCTTTATATAATACATACGATCCGGAACACATAATGTGAGTGAACCGTGAGTGATTAATAACATTACAGCACCCCGACAAATGTTTCCAACTCAGGGGCGATTTGTAAGTAGTTACGTTAGACTAAGTAGCATCCAACGATATCGACGTGCTCTTAAGTTTCTTCTTCGTAAGAGAATCGGGCCCAGATGTGTTGAAATCATACCATTTTGTTGATTCTAGGACATTAAGGTTGGTGAGTTTTAAAATACTATCTATTTATACTTGGATGTGCAATTAAGTATTACTGTGTGACTCGATCAGGTTTAATGATTTATGTTATTTGCATTTTGAAATGTTTGCTTTGACATGATTCAGTGTTTTTTATGATGATAATTATGATTATAATTATAATTCCTAAGGAAAACATGACTTAGAAATGAATTGAATTCACAAGTCAAATAGGAAATTAAGAGATACAGTAAGCTATAATTTTCCCTAGGATTATAAAGGGAGAAGTTGAATTATATATATATATATATATATATATATATATATATATATATATATATATATATATATATATATATATATATATATATATATATGATATCATACTATGTGCATACTCATCAAATCAAATATTATACTATATATGTGTTATGTGTTTCATAGAGAGATGATATTTTAGCATCCTTGGGTTGATATTTAGGATTAAATAATGTGAAAGACTCCTTGATTAATTTATTGTAAGACTTTATTTTAACATTCATAGATTCTACAATGTGCTAGCTAGTTTTTATTTTAAAACTAGAAAATGACTATTGTATTAATTATTTTGTTGAGCATGAGATTCTTACTTCTAAACAATTAAATATTTAGCGCCATATGAATTAACTACTCTTGTTTGGACTCTTTGTATTTATTCATGTCTTATGCCTTTTTTTTGGTTTAATGTTTATTCACTTGTTCAAAAATAAATAAAATATAATAATGGCAAAGTGTAAAACACCTTCCACTTAAAAAAAGAAAAAGGTGCGGTAACACATTCCATTATATCTCATTAATGTAATTGTTGAGAATTTACCATTGGTTCAAATATGTGCATTTATATTAGTGAGTGTTACCACGAGAAATCTCTAAGGTATGTTGAAGGCGTAATTAATGAAAGGGTCTTGTGAATTTAGGGTTTATACCCCATCAAAGGGTGGAGATGTGTCTGAGATAAGCAAGAGTTGAGAGAAACGTAAGTTATCAAGGGATGAAGCCAACAGAAGAAGCACGTTTGGTCGAAAGGCCATTCCGTCGACTGAAATGAAGCTTGGGACTTAAGGAATTTTGGATCGTGCCAAACACATAGAAGATAGCGTCGCCCTAAATACCTGGGCGGGAGAAATTTGAAATTGGAAAATGAATAGCAGTTACAAGAAGAATAAAGCGCCAGAATATGGAGCAGTTTGCAGAACGTTGATAGAGCAGTTTGCAGATCGTATGGCACGACGTCTGCTAGTTTCTAGGAGTTTTGGCCTATAGACAGTTTCTTTAGTTTAGTATAAATAGGATATCCCACGAGGGGCTCGAGGTGTTCACCTTGTACTAAAAATCACTTGTAAGAAACTTCTCATTCCCAGCGCGAGGAAGCAAGAGTTTTTAAGAGTGCTATGTACGTGAATCACCACATTTATTTCAATGCAACTTCCTTACTTTTCAATTGTTCCCGTTGAACATTTTATTTTAATTTCATTTAATTTTGAGTTATCACTTTACGTAGTCATCTACGCTGTCGACACTGATTCTATTACGATAATAGAGTTCACCAAAAGCGTGTTCGTCGTGTACGTCTTTTGAATGCTGTAGTGCTGTCGATCACGAGTCACCCATAGGCTATAACGTCGTTTAAACCTTTCTTGTGGAAAAAACTTGCGCTTGTTCAATACTTTGTCAGGAGTCATTCCTCACAAAGTTGTTCCGTCGAATTAAATAAGCCACACTTGTACTAGCACATGTCTTAGGATCAACTGGTCGATCCTGCAAGTAACCCTTAAGTTTCAAGCCCTAGGGAGGACCAACGGTTATTTACCAATTTCCATAGTAAACAAAATGGCACGCCTAGTGGGACCGTGCTAGTGCAGTTGCGAAGTTGCATGAAACTTAGAAGTGGAAAACTATATAGTAAGCCACGAGAAACTTTGAAAATGTCAAATTCCAATACAGATGAAGTGCCACAAGGGACTTTATCCACTACGGAAACAGTAATTTCACAGGTTGCCACTTTGCCGCCGATGACAAGTGCAACCCCAACGAGACTACGGCTGCGGTTGGAACATCAATTCCTCTACCTCCACCGGGGGGTTCAGGATCAATGATAACGACGTTCAGACCTTATGTGCCTCGCTTTGGCACCACATATCCTCTTTATGGAATGTCGTATTCCTTAATGCCAGGATATCAGTCGACATCAAGTGCAACATTTTTTTCAGACAACGCTCCAAACACGAATCCCTCCTTGCAAGGATCAGCGCAAGGGGGCAATATTAGGAATAATATTCAGAACAGAACCATGACACTGTCGAACACTTCAATAGCGGTGTTGAGGCAGCAAATGGATGATAGTAACCATGAGTTGGTTAATATGTTAACCAATCAAATGGGTATAGTTTTTAATCCAGTGATACAGGAATCTGCTGAAACAAATAGGCAGGTGGTGAATCAATCGACGCGTTTGTGTAATTTTCTAGGGGCACCGGCTCGACAGATGGCACAAGTGGTTAGGCAAACCGTTCCTGTTCAAATGGAGATAGGGGCAGTAGAAGATGAGACAGTCCACGAGGGAAAAATCCTTAGACCCCAACAAAATGAAAGCGTTGAATCAGGAGTCGCAAGATGTAACCAAATGGTATTGGTTAACCGACACCAAGATGCTGATCAAATTGTCGATCAACATCGACAAGAAGACTTAGCAGTAGAAAATAATTTGATAACGATTGTCGAAAGGATGATGGCTAGAAATGGTATGGGTGCCACATTGCAAAGGCCATTGTACGCCTCCCCGTTGGCTGAATTTATTCTCCAAGCCGAGGCACCTAGGGGAATGAAAGTGCCTAAGTACACTAAATTTGGGGGAGAATCTGGTGAATCGACAATAGAGCATGTTGCCAGATATCTAACAGAGTCAGGAGATTTAGCTCATAATGAGTGTTTGAGAGTAAAAAACTTTCCATCCTCTCTGACTAAGGCTGCCTTCACATGGTTCACTTCTTTGGTCCCAAGTTCAATCGATTCGTGGGTCAAATTAGAAAAGAAGTTCCATGAACAGTTTTACGAAGGACACTCCAAAATTAGTTTGGCAGAATTGTCTAGTATCAAGAGAAGGTTTGCTGAGAGCATCGACGATTATCTGAATCGACTTAGATCATTAAAGGCCAGGTGCTTTACGCAAGTACCAGAACATGAACTTGTTCATATGGCTGCAGGGGGGTTAGATTATTCCATTAGGAAGAAAATAGACCCAACTTTTGTGAAAAGTATGTCACAATTGGCTGATAGAGTTCGACATCTCGAACGGCTAAGGTTAGAAAAAGTTAGACACAATAAGGCTAAGAAAGAAAAAGTAGTGTTTGTCGACTACGACGCGACAGATCCAATATATGAGGCCGATTATGCCTCATCGACCGAATTATAAATTCACGTGGCTGAGTTAAAGCCAGGATCTGCCTATGAGTGTCGATAATTACTTCTTGCGCAAGGAAAAAATCATGTCGAAAACAATCCAAAATTCCCTTCGAAAACTTATACTTTTGATGTGACAAAGTGTGAGGAAATTTTTGATCTCTTAGTCAAAAATGGTCAAATGGTGGTGCCACCTGGTACTAAAATACCACCATTAGAACAAAGACAGAAAAGAGGATTTTGTAAGTGTCATAACTATCTTGGTCATAATACCTCTAACTGTTACCTTTTCAGGGATCTGGTTCAGAAAGCGATTCAAGAAGGCAGACTGAAATTTGCTGGCCGCAGAATGAAGATCGACGCTAACCCTCTCCACCAGGAGGATGCTCTATTCGTGGAGCCAGTCGAGATCAACATGGTCGAGATCACCGGATACGATGAGGCCGACATGCTGGAGCAAACTGGTGAAAGCCCGAATATTGACATAGCTGAAGTTTACCCAAGGGCTGATGAAGACTTGGTAGATTTCCTGTATCACTGCAAGAATAAGGGTTCACAAGTTTGCCTGTGCCCTAGATGTGGTGCTGTCACCGACAAAACAGCCGTGGAAAATTTCCAGAAGCTACAGTTGGGCAAAAGAAAAAGAAACGGGCTGAATAGAGAGCACCAGAATGAAAGAGGCTCAAAAAAGGTTGTGGAAAATGCTCAGGCGAGGCCTAGGAGCTTCGTACCATCGGCAAGTGTCCCTAGAGGCACTTGGGTCAAGCCTCAGGAAAAACAAGAAACCCCACAAGGGGCTGCTGTTGCTAGAGGAGGTCTAGCAATTAATTACAGGCGTGAGTTCAAGTCTGAAAAAAGGACTCATGTCTTTGAAAATTATTTGGGGAAGAATCCCATGTCGAGGACTCAATGGAGACGCTTTCAGAGGCGTAAGCAGGCCGAGAGAGAGACTGCTATAGGAATAGCTGGAAGAGGCATGGCCAGTGGGGCGAATGCTGGAAAGAAGGTTATTGTGAAGGTCGACACAACAGCAAAAGAACGGATCAGAGAGTATGTCCGTCGTCCAACTGAGAAGTGTTCTGATGAAGTTACTGATGACTTCAATTCAAAATCTGAAGCAAGTGTGGACATCTTGGTCAACGTGGTGTCAATTCTACCACAAGAATATAACTGTGTGACTGAAGTGGTGGAGTTGGTAGACGATGCTGATGCTTATATCATCAGCCCGCAAACCCATCAACCTGAATGACCACCTGACAGTGGGATCAATATGAGCAAAAGCACCTCGGGAAGGCAAATACCCCATAAACCATCTGAATAGCATCTGAGCACAGCACCTGATCAGACCACCACGTCTCTTCTCGTTCCTGTTATGAACCGAGTAATAGACATCTCCGATCAAAGTAGGAATAGGGTTTCTCTGCAGGAACAACCTGATAGCATTATGGTCCACAAAGTTCTTCTGATTAGGAAACAGAATAACCCCATAAATGCTTACAGCAACCAAAGCACAAACCGTCTTCCAATTACCCATCGCAACATGCTCCTTGGTCTTAGCTTCCAAGAAACTCAAATGAAAACCAGGTAATTTTCCTTTCTCCTTCAAACCCTCCTTGGTCACTTCCGGACTCAAATAAAGAGCACGGGAAATCCCAAGGACATCTGGCTCTCCTCTAATAGCACAGAAAGGAATCTGATCTCGGATCTGCATACCCAACATACTAGCATAGTCCTCTATCAGAGGCCCCAACAAATAATCTGAAAACACGAAGCATCTCAGACCCGGGTCATAAAACTGGAGAAGAGTATGAATGGCGCTCCCGTCGCTATCGGTGAGTCTGAAAACTATCTTCAGGATACTACCGTATGCCTCTCTGAACATCCCCACATGGTCGGGAGTAATCAATGCTATCATATCTCTCAACTCATCAATCTCTGGGTTGAAGAAACTGTAGGCAACGTTGTCTTTCAAACCGGGCCTCATATCTGAGCAGAAAGTCTCTCAACCAGGATCTTGATCAGAAATGTCCCTGCATATGGATAAACATGTGTTAGATGCAGGTAAATGCAAAATGAAATGATGCTGATGAATGAATGCAATGCGTTGCCATCCTCCAAGCCGTCTGATCATCTGCACTGAAACCTGGTCTCTGAACTGATCATAACCCTCTGAGGAAAATGTAACCATAAATCCGACTCAAGGGTTCCGAAATAAACGGAACTGAAAGATACATCATCATCATCATCAGTCTCTGAGAAAACACCCACAACCATCTGAATCGGCCCGGGGAATCCTGAAATAAACGGACCCCCACTGATAAATAACTCGGCCCAGGGAATCCTGAAATAAACGGATCCCCACTGATAAATAACACGGACATCACTCCGGCGTCACCGCAATACATGCCCATAAATCCGACTTATAAATATGACTCTGATCCACGGAACAAAAAAGTCACCATCTAAACATGCATCTGAAAGAATCACCCTCCCCTCACAGGTAAATTCTAATCAGGTCACCCTAAGGCGGATAATAGTCTCGACAATCGGGCAAAGATACTCAATGGGTTTGCCCTTTCGGGTGTGCCATTGTAGCTCTCCTGAGATCATCTAAACCAAAGATCCGGGAAACGATCGGTCACCAGAGTCAACAGCTCAGATGAAGTAACTCAACCAAAGTGAAATATTCCACAATGGAAAGCACTATCAAATGAACCTCGTCCGGCTTGTGGTATGTCACGTTGCAACATCATACTGATATAGCAAATGAGGAACGTGAGACCACACTAATCCTAGGTGTACACTCGGGCCTGGGTTTTAGCCCCACTCAGAACACCCACCCCAAAACAGAGGAACCACCTGCACAGAGGACGGCAACACGATAGTATGATGCATGCAAATATTTATGCAAATATACACAGTCAGAATAATAAATGCAATAAATAAACACAAGCAACCTAAACTATCCTAGAACGCTAGGAGAGACTCGCTTAGGGAAGATGGACCAGCACAGGTCAACATCCTGTGTTATCCCCAGCAGAGTCGCCAGCTGTCGCATTACGCGAAAAAAAACCGGCGGGAAAACAAGAACAACAGAGCCGCCACTGCGCGTTATTTATCCCAAGATAGGGAAAGGAAACGCTCAGAGAAACCTGGAAAAAGCATGGTCTCGCGACCAAAGAGAAAGGGTAAGGGAGTCGGTTACGCAAGGGGAAGGTATTAGCACCCCTCACGTCCGTCGTACTCGACGGGATCCACGTTCTAAAAAAAGAAAAGGTTGCTAAACATCACACACACACGCACCGAAGACAACACAGGTGGGGTTAAGGGGAAGAGAGCTCGATAGGACGTCGCATCCTATGCCTACGTATCTCGTCTGGAACGAGAATCAGAGCTGCCGTAGTTCGGCTCACGCACGCCAAAAAACCAGACACAAACACAGGCAAACATGGAGCCTGAATGCCAATCACTGGACTTACATCAGCATCCGAACCAAAACACACACAAGAAGGCAAACGTGGAGCCCGACCGCCAATCACTGGACTTACATCGGCATCCGAACCAAACACACAATCAGATAATAAGCAAACACACACACAAAAAAGAAAAAAAGTGCCCGGAGAGACCTCGCACGGTCTCCTGCCTACATACCTCGTCTGGAACGAGGATCAGGGCGATGTAGTTCCCCTGAAAGGTATCTGTGAGGGTTTCCCAGAGCAGATTTGGGATTGATATCCCCAGCAAGTCAAAGACTGTTGTATCCCCACAGAGTGTTGGTGGTGCTTATCCCCAGCAGTTTCTCGAGCGGATTGGGTGCAAAGGAGGTTCTTCCCCAGCAAGGGTTACCTTGTCCCAGCAGCAGTATTATTCCCCAGCGGGGTGGAGATTGGAGTATTGACGAGTTCCTCAGCAGAGTGTCTCGTGCTCCTCAGCAGAATCCCTTGAAGGGGATAATTTTTATACATTCATCATGAAAAAAATAGCATAGCATGTTGCATAGAAAAATAATAAAGCGCGTAGCATTTCCATAATTATGGAGCATTACGCAGAAAAAATCAATCATGCATCATATTGCAAGCAAGCTAGTCTCAAGCCGTGGTTACCGTTTGAGAGGTGGTTTTACCAGAAGTAGAGGTGTTACTCCGAGGAGTTTGGCCTCATGATTTGATCAAAGGTATTTCCCCAGTAGTGCGATATTGGAGGAGTTTTTCCGTCGGGCAGAGATGGAAAGGTTACGCGATCAGCGCGATTCAAGCCGTGGTTACCGCTTGAAGGTTTGGTTTCATCAGATGGTGAAGATGGTACTCCGAGGAGTTCAGCATCACGACGTCAGATCAGCAATGTTCCCCAGTAGTGCGATATTGGAGGAAATGTTTCCGTCGGACAGAGATGGAAATAATATCAGAAGACGTTACGCGATCAGCGCGATTCCGGGGTTCAAATGGAGAAAAGGAGATGTTGAGGCATTTTCTGGAGATGGGGTTCAAATGAAGAAAGGGAAGTTTTGCGACATTTTCTGGAGATCGGGGTTCAATCAGAGAAGAGTATATGCTGAGGCATTTTCCGGGGTTCAAATGGAGAAAAGGAAGTGTTGAGGCATTTTCTGGGGTTCAAATGAAGATTGGAGTTGAAGAATGTATCCGGGATGAGGTCCTTAGGATTATCTTCTGTTCATGTGTCACCTTAGACTCTGGCTGAGGCCAATGGAGGTCGTTATAGGTGTCTTCTGAGGAAGAGATGCACATGCTACCTTCCTTTTGTGAAGGTATACCCTCTGACATGTCGCCCTCATAGTGGTGTTTGGTGTTATTTCCGACGTTGCCAGCGGAATTATCACGAGAGATTGGGGATCGGGGTTCAAATGGAGAAAAGGAAATGTTGAGGCATTTTCTGGAGATGGGGTTCAAATGGAGAAAGGGAGATGTTGCGGCATTTTCTGGAGAACGGGGTTCACATGGGCGATCGCGAGTTATCGTCAGGCGACTGGGGTTCAAACTGGAGAATGGGGTTCATTATTTGGCAAATAGGAGAGCGGGGTTCAAATGCAGTGATTTGAGGATCATTTGCGCAGAAGAAAATTTCGGGGTTCAAGAAAAGCATAAAAGAGAAGAGAGAATAATAATCCCGAGCGGATGAGTGGTGTTCAGGCCATAGTTATCCCTGTGTTACCATTTATTTTGGTATCCAGGTCGACGTTTTTCGGTGATCAGGCCGACTTTCTCCGTACCAGACGGGATTTCTTTTTCAAGAATTGTTTCTTCGCCGATGCTGACGGGCGTTGTTAATTATTTTCCCATCAGAGTGCAAATTGTTCGTCTGTTCTTGGTATTCAATCACTCTTCATCCTGATCATCTGAAAGCCGAGGCTGTTCATATGGACAGGTTCATAGTGGATTGAATAGGGGCAGCTGTAACACCTCAAAATTTGCCCTCCTCTCTTGGGACTAGCTTAACATATTGCATATCATTTTTAGGTCATTAGGCATTGCATATTGCATATCATATGGTTACATTGTGCAAGTCATCCTCTTAAGTCTTGATCAGGAGATGAAGAGGTCATGTGCAAGCTAGGGTTTCATTGGACTGGTCATTAATCATCTGAGGATGTGGAGGTCCAAATTAGGGTTTTTGATTCTCAAGGAGATTGAGCTTCATCTTGGTTGAAATGATACATCATCATCATCATGGTCTTGTTGTCATCCAGAAGATTCAAGTGCTTGATCATATACCTTGAGATTAGGGTTTTGACCACTGGTCAACCCTAATCAGTTGCATTGGGCCAATCAGGGCATGGCTAGGAGATGGGGTCTATGATGGATATGAGGATCATTTCATGGTTATATGGAGCTTATTGAGGCTAGGGTTTCATCCTTGAGCCATTTCATCAGAAGATTGGGGCTCAGATTGATCAGTGCATTGCCAAATTCATCTATCAGTTGAAAAGTCAACTATGGTCAACTGTGCTTGATTTTATGGATTTGGAGGTGGGAGAGAGTTGGATACACTTCATTCATGTTGGAACAAGTGTTATTTGACATTGCAAAGCTCAAGAATGAAGAAAATAAAGTCAGAACAAAAATTGCCAAAAATAGAAGGTGACTTGTAATGGAAGTTTCCAAAAATGGAAAGTTTTTGACCACAAAATTACATGTCCAAGGAAGCTTCAAATGAAAATTTGTTCAACATGAAAGTTGTAGATCATGTTCTTACCTTTCCAAAAAGTCCAAGAACTTGAAATTTCCATGTATGGTTGACAAGTTATGGTCCATTCAATTTCAAAAAAGACCTATAATCAAAGTGGCATAACTTTCACATGGAGTGTCCAAATTGGGTGATCTTTTCATGAGCAAACTCCATTTCACATGTACTTTCATGGTGCATAATTGGAATTTATCAAAAATGGTCAATGCAAAAGGTCAATTTTCAAGTGTACAATTAAAATCCAAGGGCAAAATGGTCCAACTTGAGAAATAATGGGAATTTTGGAATGGGAGTTTTTGCAACACATCACATATGCCAAATAGAAATGGTTTGGACTGTCATAAGTTTTCAAGGTGCAATATTTGGCTAGGCCATTTTGGAACTTGCACTTAAAATGCAAAATTTGGCATGACATAGTGAAAATGAAAAATACAATGCCAATCAACATGGGATCAAAGCCAACACATCACAAATGATATTTAGGAGATGTATGAGCTGTCATATAGCTGTCATGAGCCCTTATGTGAAATACCAATTTTGCCCTTGCATTGAAAAAACCACATTATGCTAATTACACTCATTTTGCTAATTGGTGATTAGGAATGGGATTAAGGAGTGAGTATTTAACCTTAATCATAACAGAATTTGTAATCACTTCACATTCTCCAAGAGTTGTAACCACTTTTCCCTCCATTTTCTCTCAAAATCTCAAGAATCTTCATTCAACATTTTTGATCAAAACTCCACGAATTCTCCATCAATTTGCATAATTCCTTTTGGTTCGTGTTCTACAAGGCAAGATCTCCATCTGTTTCATCAAGCCATTTCCATAACCTTGCAAAATCGCAACTGTTCATATCTTGCTCAACAATGGTGATTGGAAAATTCTTGCAATTGGAGTAGCTTTGAGCTAAGGCACGCATTGTGTTCATCTTCCACAACCTTGAGGTGCATCTGTTTTGGACAATTGGAGCGAGAAGCATCAAGAACAACAACTGTCTTCAACTTGAGGTTAGTTTTCGAATCTCATGGTTTCTTGAATTGTGATATGCGTAGTGTAGTGCGTTCAACGTAGATCAATATGATGCTCTTAGTTTTTGGAATGGTTAACTGTTGAATGAGATATATTGATTGGAAGTTTTGATGTCATTTCTCTTTTTGATCGATCCGCGAGATATAGTGAGAGTTAGGCGAAATCGGTAGCATATTTGTGACCTAGGTTGAGAGACGGTTCCAACGGTACCTCGATTGTCCATTTTCGTTGAGTTTTGTTCATGGTCGTTGCTGGAAGTGAAGAAGCTTATGAACGCGGACGAACGCGTGAGAAATCTGGAGAAAAACCGTGTTTGATCTTGGAATTGTGCCTGGCCATTTGAAATTTTGTTTGCCGCCAAATTCATCCAATTAACACGCGACACCGCATTAATGTGCTGCGCACCGTTTTGGCCTGGCTAGGGATATTCACGAAAATGCCATTGAGACTTATTTAATTCATAATTAACTTAAATAAACATCTCATTTTTTAATTAACTTCAAAAAATTATAGAAAATTCATGCTTAATCCAAAATTAGTGAGACTTTTTTTGTTGGATTCATAATTTTGTCTAGAATTTTATAGGCATAGTACCACATGTTGTGCTTGGAGAAATTTTGACTTTGCCTATTGATCTTTGACTTGTGTATATTTTTTGCATGTGTTGCCAAAACCTTCATGAAATACTCATACTTGTAAAGAAATGGATGAAACTTTTTGTGCTTGTTCTGGACATCTTGATGGTGATTTTCATGTAGAGTTTATGATTTTTGGATACTTGGTTGTTTAGATATGATTTTTTGAATCTAGGTGTGACAATTTGTGTCACACCAAGCTAGGTCAACTTTCTGATTTTATTTGCATGGCCTAGAAATGTTGAATTGCTCCAATCTTTTGCATGAATGATCATTGACATGTCAAGATAACATGTGATTTTTGATGGAATTTTTGATGTCATTTTCTAATTGATTGATAATTTTCTTCTCTGTATGCTCATTTTGTGAATTTATGTGACACATGTTGGCATTTTGCTTGTGAAATTCTCATATTGTACTGGACGAAGATGAAATTTGATATGTTGATTGTAGACACATTGTGGGACATCATGCTTTTGGTCCCATTCATTTCTTAATTGTTGTCACTGTTTTATGAATTATTGAAATGGATGCTTGCTTGGATGTCTTGAATTGGCTTACATAATTGTGTCTGGATTTTTTTATTTTCATTGACCTACTTTATTTTGTCCAATTGAGCTGAAAATTGACATGCTACTTGTTGAATGTGCCATGTTTAGGTGTGAATTTTTGTGGAATTAATTGAATTGATTTGGTATGCCTTTGATTGAAGTCATTCTGTTTGGACTTTTGGTGTTGTATTTGACCTAGTTTGTGGTATATTGTGCATGAATTGATATTGGTGAATGATATGAGCATGAGACCAATTGCATTTGCTTTCTATTTGTTTGAATGTGATTTTGGATTGGTTTTGCTTGCTGTTTAGATTTTTTTTATCCCTTTGGACCCTAGGCTTGGCCTAGTGGTCTAGTTTCTCACATTTGGTGTGGATTTTCAGGTTGAAATGCAAAAAGGCTTAAAGGAAAAAGTGCAAGTTGATTAAATTGAGTTTTGTTTGATGTTGTGAACTAACATTGGCTTTATGTTGTAGGGATTGATGCTTGAGCTTAGGCTTATGGCTTGCACTTGTGTGCATTAACTTGTGTTGCTTTGTACAGATTAACTGATTAACAATTTGCTGTTTACTGTTGGTTTGTCTGAGTACTGATGATACTTGATTGATTTCAGGTACATTAAGTTGCTTACAGTTCTTTAAGAACTTGCTTGCTGCTGCTTGGTTTTTAGACCAATTGAGGTAGGACTTCTATTCTTCATGTAGTCTGGAAGACCTGGCCTGTTACTTGGCCAGGCAACTGTCTGAAGTCCTCCTTAAGAGGCGATGTTTTTGGTTGTTTACATTTGTGCCCAAGCAGGTAAAGACCTCTATGAGGCAATTGGTGGATCAAAGGGATATGCAATCTATCCCCCACTATTCTGTTGAGTCGTCCCTCTGCTCACACGGCTGTGTGTTGATGCATTGGGACGCAAACCCAAGATCTTGTGCTGTTGCACGATCGAGTCAGAGTCGTGAGCGTAGAAGGGTCCCTCCATTCTGGACCCACGCTCCTTTGTCTGAAGCTCTCCCTGGTCAGGGATAAGAGCTGTGAAGTCTAATCTTCACTCACCTTTCATCTGCTTCACCTTAGCCCCGTAATGGCAAGGTTAAGAGCGAATACTACCCATGTACAGATGACTTGCTTCGGCGGTCAAACCCATTGTTTGAGCCTCACTTGACTGGTTATAGTGTGTGCTTTGTGAGTATTTGTTTGCTCTGTTTGCTTGTATGCTTGTATGCTTGTTTTCCTGGATAGGATTAGCTTGCAGTTGTGCAAGTAGGTAGAAACCGTAACATAGGGCAATGATGCATGATAACACTAGGCTTGAGTCCAGCTCCCTGGTAGTGTGTCTTCCCTTGGTTTCTGGCTAGATTTTCTTTCCCTTTCAGGGGAACTACATCGCCCTGATCCTCGTTCCAGACGAGGTATGTAGGCAGGAGACCGTGCGAGGTCTCTCTGGGCACTTTTTTTCTTTTTTGTGTGTGTGTTTGCTTGTTATCTGATTGTGTGTTTGGTTCGGATGCCGATGTAAGTCCAGTGATTGGCGGTCGGGCTCCACGTTTGCCTTCTTGTGTGTGTTTTGGTTCGGATACTGATGTAAGTCCAGTGATTGGCATTCAGGCTCCATGTTTGCCTGTGTTTGTGTTTGGTTGTTTGGCGTGCGTGAGCCGAACTATGGCAGCTCTGATTCTCGTTCCAGACGAGATACGTAGGCATAAGATGCGACGTCCTATCGAGCTCTCTTCCCCTTAACCCCACCTGTGTTGTCTTCGGTGCGTGTGTGTGATGTTTAGCAACCTTTTCTTTTTTTGGAACGTGGATCCCGTCGAGTACGACGGACGTGAGGGGTGCTAATACCTTCCCCTTGCGTAACCGACTCCCTTACCCTTTCTCTTTGGTCGCAAGACCATGCTTTTTTCCAGGTTTCTCTGAGCGTTTCCTTTCCCTATCTTGGGATAAATAACGCGCAGTGGCGGCTCTGTGTGTTTTTGTTTCAGCCTCGCCGGTTGTTTTTCGCGGATGCGACAATGCTGACGATGATTCTGCTGAAAGCCAAGAAGCAATTTCCGAAAGGCCCACGATGACTATAAAAAATCATTTGAAACCGTTGCTGATTAGGGCCAAAGTGGAAGGCATGACTATCAATAAAGTCTTGGTCGATTGTGGCACCACTATAAACATCATGCCACACCATATTCTGAGGAAGATTGGCAAGTATGATACTGACATCAGATCCAACAACGTGGTCTTGTCTGACTACGGGGGAAAAACGAAAATCACCATGGGTGTGATTGTGGTGAATATCACGGTGGGTTCAATAACTAGACCGACACTGTTTATGGTGATAGATGCCAAGCCAAGTTACAACTTGTTATTTGGCAGAGAATGGCTCCATGGTGTCGGAGCCTTACCATCTTCAGCACATCAAAGATTGGTGATTTAGAGAGAAGATGGAGTGGTCAAAAATATCGAAGCCGACCAAGGATACTTCATGGCTGACGTGAATAATGTCGGCAAGAAGGAATTCGAGAGAAAGCTGGCCAACATTTCTCCTTGTTTTCTAGCTGAGGATGTGTATGCTAATATGAGTGAAGCTTTTGTTTCTATAACTCTACACGAGACTCATGGCTTCATTTGGGATGTGGAACGTTTGAATGATCCATCCTATACAGGTATCCGGCCGACAGGCGAGGGAGATGCCACTGATAATGACTGAGCTAGAAGCTCTAAAAAGGATTTCGGAATACATTGCCAAGAACAAAATAAAACCGACTCTAGAGGCTGAAGAAAACATGGCTGTCGAAGCCTATTTGTTAAAGAAAGAGGGTAATGTGGCTATTGAGCCAGAGCCTCCAGATAAGCTAGTTTTGGCTAAAGGAAACGTCAACATGCAGCGTTTGGACTGTATCTATGACGATGAGCCTTTAGGGTTTGAAAAAGACCCAAATGCACCAGAGAAAATGCGACCAAAAGATCCCTTGGAGGAAGTCGACCTTGGCGAAAATGGCGAAAAAAGGCCAACATACATCAGCCCTAACATCGACAAAGAACTAAAATCTGAGGTAATATCCTTACTTCAAGAATTTAGAGATTGTTTTGCTTGGGATTATAACGAAATACCTGGTTTAAGTAGGGATTTGGTCGAACTAAAACTGCTAATAAAAATTGGAAGAAAGCCAGTAAAGCAGACGCCTAGGCATTTCGCACCAGAGATCATGGCAAAGATAAAAGCGGAAGTAGAAAGGCTCCTGAAAAGCAAGTTTATACAAACTACAAGGTATGTCGAATGGTTGGCCAATATTGTGCCAGCAATTAAGAAAAATGGGTCTTTAAGAGTATGTATTGATTTTAGAGATCTAAATGCTGCTACCCCCAAATATGACTATGCCATGCCCGTAGCGGAAATGCTGGTCGATTCGGCCACTGGTTTTGAATATTTAAGTATGTTAGATGGTTATGCTGGATATAACCAAATTTTTATTGCAGAAGAAGATGTTCCGAAGACGGTGTTTCGATGCCCAGGAGCCTTAGGAACATATGAGTGGGTTGTCATGCCATTCAGCTTAAAAAATGCCGGAGCAACATATCATAGGGTAATGAACTCAATGTTCCATGATTTTATTGAAGATTTCATGCAAGTATACATTGATAATATTGTGATAAAATCAAATGGTCGACATACTCACGTCGAACATCTCCGAAAGGCCTTTTTAAGGATGAGGAAATATGGATTAAAAATGAATCCATTAAAGTGTGCTTTTTGTGTGCAGGCGGGCGATTTCCTTGGCTTTGTGGTGCATAAAAAAGGTATTGAAGTAAACCAAAGCAAAACAAAAGCCATTATGGACGTCAAGCCTCCGTCGACCAAAAAGGAACTACAATCTTTGTTGGGCAAAATAAATTTTCTTAGAAGATTTATATCAAATTTAAGTGGCAAAATAAGAGCCTTTTCACCACTACTTCGACTGAAGAATGAGGATTTTAAGTGGCAAGAAGAGCACCAAGAGGCTTTTGACAAAATCAAAGAGTATTTGACTAAGCCTCCAGTACTGACCCCTCATGTTAGGAATAGGCTAATGAGGTTGTATATTGCAGCCTCAGAATCGACTATAGGAAGTATGTTAGTCCAAGAGGATGAAAAATGTGTCGAAAGACCTGTGTACTACCTTAGTCGAATACTTAATGATCCTGAAACTAGGTATAGCGATATAGAAAAACTATGTCTATGCCTGTATTTCTCTTGTGTGAAACTAAAGCAATATATTAAGCCTGTTGATGTGTACGTATCTTCTCACTCTGATATTATAAAGCACATGTTATCTAAACCAATTTTGCATAGTCGAATTGGTAAATGGGCTTTGGCGTTAACTGAGTACTCTCTGACATACGTGCCCTTGAAAGCAATGAAAGGACAAGTAGTGGCAGATTTCCTTGTCGTCCATTCAATGGTCGAAATGGCGCAAAATTACGTAGACATAGTGCCATGGAGATTATACTTCGACGGTTCAAGGCATAAACATGGATCTGGGATAGGAGGAGTCATAATTTCTCCAGATGGAATTCCAGCAGAGTTCAAATATAGATATGAAGGGGTATGCACGAATAATGAAGCAGAATATGAGTCGTTGATTACAGGACTTGAACTACTTCTAGAATTGGGGGCAAGGAATGTCGAAATTATGGGAGACTCTGAGTTAGTAATTAAGCAGGTATCAAAAGAATACAGGTGTGTTAAAGAAAATTTAATCATGTATTTTGTGGTTACCATCAGATTACTCAAGAGGTTTGAGCAAGTCAACCTCCAACATATACCACGGAAGGAGAACCAGAGAGCAAATGATTTGGCGCAGGAGGCTTCAGGGTACAAAGCGTCGAAAGACCAGGATGAAGAGGTCCAAGTAAGAGAGAAAGTATGAGCGACATTGTTATCACCATCAGATTTGTCGATTATAAAGTTGGGAGCTGTAGATAAATATCATTTTGAAATTCTGACCGTCGACGACGAGGGAGAAAGTAATTGGCGTAAACCGCTAGCCGATTATTTACGTAATCCTATAGGGTCGACAGATCAAAAGGTAAAATATAGGGCCCTTAGCTATGTCTTGGTGAATGATGAACTATTCAAAAAGACAGTTGAAGGAGTTTTACTAAAATGCCTAGGAGAAAGCGAGGCATATGTGGCTGTGTCTAGTGTACATAGTGGAGCATGTGGGGCACATCAAGCGGGTTTGAAGATGAAATGGCTCTTGATGCGCTCGGGAGTTTATTGGCCCTCAATGTTGAAAGATTGCATTGAATTTGCTAAAAGCTGCCAGGAATGCCAATTGCATGGGGGCATACGACATGTGCCTGCAAGCGAGTTGCATACAATTGTGAAGCCCTGACCTTTTCGAGGGTGGGCACTGGATGTTATCAGAGAATTAAAACCAGCCTCCACGAAACAACAAAGGTATGTTTTGGTCGGTATCGACTATTTCATAAAATGGGTCGAAGCCGTAGCATTAACAAATGTAGACCAAAAGGCTGTGATAGATTTTGTCCAAAGTCATATCATCTGCAGATTTGGCATCCCAGAAACAATCACAATCGACCAGGGGTTAGTTTTTACTGGTCGAAAAGTGCAAGATTTTGCAAAAGAAATGGGAATCAAATTATTGACTTCTACCCCCTATTACGCACAGGCGAATGGCCAAGTCGAAGCGGCCAATAAGGTCATCATCAACCTAATAAAGAAACATATAGGCAAGAAGCCATGAAATTGGCATAAGACGTTAGATCAAGCTTTGTGGGAATGTCGAACGTCACCAAAAGAAGCAACTGGAACAACTCCATTTCGACTGGTATATGGGCACGACGCAGTGTTACCAATAGAGATTCAGGTTCAGGAAGTCAGAACCCAAAGGCAATATGAAATACCTTCTGAAGATTATTGGAGCATGATGACAAACGAACTAGTCGATTTAGATGAGGAGTGAATGTTAGCCTTGGATTCACTACAAAGGCAGAAAGAAAAAGTCGCCAGAGCCTACAATAAAAAGGTGAAAGGAAAAATGTTCGCTATCGACGATCTAGTTTGGAGAGTGATCTTGCCTATGGATAGAAATGATAGAGTTTTGGGTAAATGGTCCCCTAATTGGGAAGGACCATTTAAGGTTTTGCAGGCCTTCTCTAATAACGCCTACGAGGTCGAAGAGTTGACACCAGATAGGCGAATCTTAAGGGTAAATGAAAAATACTTGAAAAAGTATAGGCCTCTCCTTCAAGAGGTCACGATTTTGACATACTAAATGACTGTCGAATAAACTATGTTGGAGAAAACTATGTTTGAAACCAGCTACAAAAGGCACAAAAAATAAATATACACAGTGCTGAAATAGAATGATGACATTAAATTGGCAAAAAGCCATTGTTCATATATTACACAAGAAATAAAAGCGGTCAAAGTTGACCGAATTTGGATTGAAAAGATTGAAACTCAAAGTTGTAATGAAGAGACGTAGATTCCAAGGTGTCGGCCTGGACTTTAAGCTGTTCAAGCTTCTTCTCAACAGTCGAAAGCTCTTCAGCTACCGCTAAGGCATCACCAGTGGTCTGCTCCACAGTGGCTTATGCAGGTTTTATAACTTCGTCGATAAAGCACTCCTCCTCCTTAGTAATTGACTCCAACTCACTGTCCAAAGTAGCAATTTGATGCAGAAGGGCATCAATTTGCTGGCGAATCTTAGCGGCCCTTGTTTGTTTGGAGGTCAACTCTTTTTTGTTCTCCTCAATAGTCCCCAACAGTTTGGTCACCTCTGCGTCGACATTAATCACCAACTCCCACTTTTCCTACACAAAGGCCTCAGTAGATACAATCTGGCGTTCATTTTCCCTAACGTTGTCGAGATGGCGCAACATGGGAACCAGAAGTTATTCTAAAGCGGCCGTTGCACGCTTAGCATATTTTGAGAGCTGAACATCTTTAAGTTGGGCAAGCACGTGCAAAATCTCTGAGCCGACAACAGGTTCATGCATGAGCATAAAAGAGAGGTCCGTATTCAAGGCGTGAAAATGAACTTTGTCCATTAAAGCCTTGGTCTTCGTCGCCTCAGAACCCATTTTTCCAGAGTGGTGAAGCTGCTCAGAGTCAGAAGAAGCATCACGCGATCTCACCAGGTTACGAAGCCTAGCAATTGCTTATAGGGTAGAAGGCTTTATCGCTAGCCCCTAGGAAGATGAAAGAGAAGCAGCTGACAGAGGAGTAGTTTGAGAAGGTGGGTTTTTAGTGATGTCGACATCCACTGGTCCCCTTAAATCCTGCAAAGGCAAGAAAGCTGAAGAAAGACTAGAGTCAGAACTAGTCGAACTGGAATCCGTGTACGTTGCAGGACTAGTGACTGAGTTAGTGTCACTATCACTAATCTGGATAGGGAAGCCAATAGACTCACCAGCAATGTCGACAGATTGTAGTGGGTGAGTTGGAGAAGAAGCCGATGACGAAGGAGTATAGTCGGCGACAAGGTGAGATGGCTCAGCAGAAGCATCAGCCTGTTGTAAGGAAAAATATGTTTGTAAGAGAAGTCCAGTAATCCAAGGGAAAAGACAGTAAAACAAGTGATTACCTGTGTCGACACAGGGGAAACGACATCTGGATTTTCTTCCCCCAAGACAGCAGCAGAGGGGGTGCTGGTCAACTGCGAATCCCTCACAGCTGGATTAGGGGCTTTGCTAAGAATGGAAGTGTCGACCACAATAGTGTCGGCATCTAAAGCAGGAGCCTCTGGAGTGAGCACTTTATGGTGTCTCTTTTTCTTGGTTTCACCACTCCTAGAGGAAGAATCGTGCTTCTTCCTTTTGTGGCCTTGATGGCCTTTGGATTTGTGGGAGTGCTGAGAAGATGGCTGGGTCGGCTGGGAAGTCGGCTGAAGACATGAAGAGAGGTTATAAGTAGATATTCTAGTCAGAAGATCAGAAAAGCCAACAAGAAATACCTCAGATCCTGTGGCGGCAGAGCGTTTGTGTTTTTTAGATTTCTTGGAGTGAGAGGAGACAGTTGGGTCTGTCGAATGTGGCTGACCCTGCACATAAGTAAGAAGTTAGAGACCACGTAGTGTTTTCCTTAGAAAATCACAAGGATGAGTGAGACTGCTTCATATAGGTGCATACCGAAGAACTAGGTTTTTTCAAAACTTGAGCAATAGGGCGCTCATCATCATCAGAGGATTTCTCAGGAGCAGCCTACAAGAGGGGAAATGACGGTTAAGAATAAAAAATTGAGGCAAAAGAAAACGGAAATTCATCCAGAGTCGAACCCGAGTCTCCTGTGTCGAAAGGGTGGGTTTGTTGGCAGGAGCGTGAACCATAGGGTCTAGAGGGATCGCTGTAAAGAAACATAAAAATCACAAGTGAACGGCGAAATCCAACTGAAAGGAGGTGTTAACTTTCCAGAGAAGTGTTACCAAGTTGTGTGGATTCGAACATGCTAACATATTGAGGATCAATAAGAAGTGACCCTGAGTAGTGGGGCAGATAATGCTTCGTTGGTACCACTCTGTCAGCCCTTTTCTTATAAGCATTTTGTACGTGTGAAACGGGACAATAAAACCACTTTGGAACCGAATTGCCAAAGGCCAAAGCCAATGGGCTAGATGGCAAATGAGGGAACTTGATGTTTCCAAAATGAAGGGCGTAAAGATACTTGTCTTTCGCGTAACCAGGGATTTTAAGTTTTGGGAGCTTGTCGTTTACCTTCTCCTTTAATTCGGCCGCGGCCTCAAAGATGGTCCGATGAAGATTATCTGGTCGATACACAACTTGGAAATAGTTCTGAAAAGCGCGAATTTGTTTGGCATGGAGAGCCTTACACTTGGTCGATTTCGCCTGCAAATAAACAAAAGCCTGAGTTAGTTCAGATAGTTTGGCCTCAGGAGCGCCAATATAAACAGCAAGATACGACTGCCACCAATCATCAAACTCTTTGGTGCAGAAGAAGGCTAGTCAAAAGGGAGTGGAGTGGAGGTTTGGTCGTTTTTCCCAGAGGGTCTCAAGATCTTCCTGGATCATACTCCAGGGTTGATCACAAAGGATATTTGTGAGTAATTCAGGAGAAGAATACAGGGACTTGGGAATAAATTGGCAAAGGCCAAATTGTCTGGCTACCAAATTAGGTTGATAAGCAACTAGGCCTGGGTTGCTACCGGAGGTCTCAGCCGACAGAAATTGAGGGACCAGAAGACGTCTCCAAATAAGGAAGGTTTCATTTTTATGCTCATCTTCAATCGGAGGAAAATCCCTGGTGAGCCATGCAGGACCTTCAGTTTGACGACTGAAAGGGGCCATAGAAGGGAGAAAGTTGGCGCGGGTCAGCATGATGTTAAACAAGAGGCGAAACACCTTGAGGTCAGGGAAGGTTTTGTCGATGGGCGTCAGAGGGATCAATCGCTTCCAAATGAGGTGTCGTTCCTCTGGGGGACACACAACCCTTCTCATCCCATAGGGGGCTATGTCTTTAGAGAAAGTGGCATTGAGCCACATCTGTAAGAACCAAAAAGGTCCATGGACCAACACATTTTTCTTCTTTGAATTCTCAGGGTCAAAGAGTTTGATTTGACAGACGATTTCAGACAAAGATTCATAAAGAGAAGCTAAAATTAATTGTCCCAGGGCGATGTCGCGCTCTTGGTGCAGCTGGGTTGCCAGGAGAGTAAAATGTTTGGCTATCTGCATAGATCTGGAGCAGAAAACAAAGCGAGACAGCCAATGAGTCAGGATAGCCACATGTTCTTCGTCGGTCACAGGGCCTGAAGAGGTGGGATGGTGATCAATGAAATTGTTGTACGTCGGCTTGGGAGAGTCACCAACGTCAAACCGCAGAGAGATTGGTGCTACGGCTTCACAGTTGAAGACTTCGCCAGTCGGTTTTAAGCCAGTGATGGCAACAATATCCAAGAGTGTCGGTGTAATCATGCCGCACTTGGTATGGAAAGAATTGGTCGAACTATCCCAAAATTGGAGGGCAGCCAGTAACATGCCACAAGATTGGGGAGGGCCACAACGGGAAATCTGTAGAAGGGTGTAGATGGCTGTCCTTTTCCAATGGTCGGTTTTCTCTGTTTCTAATCGATCCATCCAGGCGCAAAACTTAGGACAGTTCTTGGGAGGAGCAGTCCTAAAATTCCTGTCGACATAACGAAGGGAGAAAGGGTTTTGGGAAGAAACTAAAGGTTCAGAAAGATGACTAGTGGGGAAAAGGGAATCTGTTTTGTTTATCTCAGGGCAACGATTTTCTGGAAGTGGACCTAAGAACGCTAAAAGTTCGTCAGCCAAGGAGAAAGGGATCAATACCTGAGAACGCCAGTTTTTTGCCTTCTCTTCTGCGAATGGAGGTTCAGGAACGTACTCCTTACCATCAATGGTGAGAGGATGTGTGAGTTTAGCAGCGGAGGGAAATGCTTTACTTTTACTTGAGCTAGCCATGGAAGAAGTGGAAGTTTTTTGGAGAAGAAGGATTGCTATTTTTACTAAAACAGAGTGCAGGAGATTATCGTTTGCTAAAGCAAAAGGGCAAAAAAAAAGAACAAAGAACAAAGGTTTTATAGGAGTTAAACCCTGAGAAAAGAAGAAGAGTGAACGTTTGATCTTCTATTTTTGACACGTATACCCATGTTCCCACGTCTGCAGACACGTGGAGGAGAGAAGGCAGTTATGACGGTAAGCACGTTTCAGTCATAAAGACGTGAAGTGATGGAGACGTGATTTTGTGCGTCTCGAGGAAAAAAGGAAACGTTCATCATGATTACATGACGTCATCAGCGTGGGGCAAACAGGTGTCCCACTAAGTAGAAGTGGAAGCAGTAAGGAGCAAGTTGACATCTCAAAGATGCCATCATCTCACAAACATTGACATTCGAAAATGGCATCTCTAGGGGGCATTTTGTTACCACGAGAAATCTCTAAGGCATGTTGAAGGCATAATTAATGAAAGGGTCTTGTGAATTTAGGGTTTATACCCCATCAAAGAGTGGAGATGTGCCTGAGATAAGCAAGAGTTGAGAGAAACGTAAGTTATCAAGGGATGAAGCCGACAGAAGAAGCACGTTTGGTCGAAAGGCCATTCCGTCGACTGAAATGAAGCTTGGGACTTAAGGAATTTTGGATCGTGCCAAACACATAGAAGACAGCGTCGCCCTAAATACCTGGGCGGGAGAAATTTGAAATTGGAAAATGACTAGCAGTTACAAGTAGAATAAAGCGCTAGAATATGGAGCAGTTTGCAGAACGTGGATAAAGCAGTTTGCAGATCGTGTGGCACGATGTCTGCTAGTTTCTAGGAGTTTTGGCCTATAGGCAGTTTCTTTAGTTTAGTATAAATAGGATATCCCACGAGGGGCTCGAGGTGTTCACCTTGTACTAAAAATCACTTGTAAGAAACTTCTCATTCCCAGCGCGAGGAAGCATGAGTTTTTAAGAGTGCTATGTACGTGAATCACCACATTTATTTCAATGCAACTTCCTTACTTTTCAATTGTTCCCGTTGAACATTTTATTTTAATTTCATTTACTTTTGAGTTATCACTTTACGTTGTCGTCTATGCTGTCGACACTGATTCTATTACGATAATAGAGTTCACCAAAAGCGTGTTCGTCGTGTACGTCTTTTGAATGCTGTAGTGCTGTCGGTCACGAGTCACCCATAGGCTATAGCATCGTTTAAACCTTTCGTGTGGAAAAACCATGCGCTTGTTCAATACTTTGTCAGGAGCCGTTCCTCACAAAGTTGTTCCGTCGAATTGAATTAGCCATACTTGTACTAGCACATGTATTAGGATCAATTGGTCGATCCTGCAAGTAACCCTTAAGTTTCAAGCCCTAGGGAGGACCAGCGGTTGTTTACCAATTTCCACAGTAAACAGTGAGTAAATGTCATGTTTTTTCTATCCTACTTTTTGATTTAATATTGCACTGCGTCTATATTATGCGTGATTATTATCATTAAGCATCGATGAATGGGTGTATAACTTAATTTATGTTTTAATTTATTGTTTATCATGACTCAACGAGCTAACCAACAAGCGGGTTTGACGAGCTAATATGGCGAAATGTCATAACGATCGAAAGTAGTTGACCTATTAGCCAAAAGGGTTAAAGATAAACATGTCGCCCGCAAAGAAGCAAGGTGTATCAAACTGTAAATTTCATATTAAAATACAAGTAGATAATCTTGAAGGCATGAATATATCAAGTGAGATCGATGTCAAAACGAAGAGGACATGCATATCAAATTTTATGCTTAAAATAGTTATCTTTATTGTTGGATAAGGGGAGTTATTGTCTCTGCCGTTTGTAATTTCTTTAACAAATCTTTAAATACTACTTTGAATAACGAACCTCTCTCATTTCCCCTACGCGTGCATATGTTTTTTTAACGAGGCACCCCTATCTCTTTCTAACTTATAGAAATTATGCAGGATGTACGCGAAATGCCAAAAGAACCTATATGCTATGGAAGATGTTGGACTTCCACACGAAAATCCTTTCTGCCTCTTAAGGAAATACAAATATGTTGGACTTCCATAGGAAGATCCTTGCTGACTCGTAAGGAAATATAAGTGTACTAGACTTCCACGAAAGGATCCTTGCCGCCTCGTAAGGAAATACAAGAACTATGGACTTCCACAAAAATATCTCATGATACCTCTTAAGGTCAATACATGAATATTGGACTTCCATAGGAAGATTCTTGTCGCCCTCATGGGAACTACAAATGGGCTATATGGGGGATTGACTCATCTAATTACCTCGCCTAAGGGACTAATTAAGAGTCTCCTCAGACAGGATTCAACTTAAAGTCTTTCTCGAGGGACTTGACCAAATTCTGACCAAAGAGATTTAACTTAAAAGTCTTGCTTGAGGGTTTCAACCAAAGTCTTGCTTGAGAGACTCAACGCCTCTCCATAAAAAAATAAAATCTCATCAGACAAGCTCAGTGAATAACCTCACATGAGGTAACTAGAGTCCCATAAAAAAAGCTCATCTAAAAGTATCGCTTAAGGGACTATGAGTCTCTTCAAACATGATTTAACTCAAAGTCTCACCTGAGGGACTTGACCAAAGTCAAACCTGAGAGACTTAACTTAAAAGTATTGCCTGAGGGTTTCGACTGAAGTCTTTACCAAGAGACTAACTGCATCGCCTGATGGACTTAGAGTCTCATCAGACAAGCTCAATGAATAACCTCATTTTAGGGACCTAGAGTCCCATTAAACAAGATCATCAAAATGCCTTACCTAAGAGACATAGAATCTTATAAGACAAGGCCTAACCCGAAGTCTCGCCAAAGGGACTCGACCAATGTCTGACCGACATACTTAACTTAAAAATGTTTCTTGAGGGTTTTGATCAAAGTCTTTCCCGAGAGACTCAACACCTCGCCTAAGGGACTTAGAGTCTCATCAGGCAGGCTTAACAAATAACATCGCCTGAGTAACTCGACTGAAATCTCGATCAGAGATAAAGTAATTTTTGCCTGGATTAAATCACCCCCCTCTCTGAGCCCTCATATTTAAGAGAATGTGTACCGATATAATTATATTAGACCCTAAGAAGTAACACCGATGAAAGGGTTAACACCCAAAGTAGGGTGCCGCCCACAGGAATGGCTAGCACCTGGTTGCCCAAAAGAGCCCCCCCTCCCCCCCCTGAAAAAGGGCTAGTGTATGTAGACAAAAAGTGGCCACCTACATAGATAACACTTGTAACCTAAAAGAGGCCGCCCATAAGGCTAACACTTATAGCCTAAAAGAGGCCACCCACAAGGCTAGCACCTGGTAGCCTAAAAGTGGCTTCCCACAAGGCTATCACATGGTATCCCAGAAGGTCGTCCATATAAAGGTCTAGCACTTGTAGTCCAAAAAAGGCCTCCCAAGGGAATAAGATGTAGTAGTCCGAAAGCGGTCACCTACAAGGCTAGCACCTGATATCCCAGAAGTGGACGCCCATATAAATGGCTAGCATTTGTAGCCCAAAAGAGGCAGCCCATCTGCATAGTACATGGTAGCCTAAAAATGGTCACACACAACGTTATCACTTGTAGCCCAACGAGGGATAAGCCATCTTGTTGAGCTTAGGTTAAGATACCTGATCCAAAAAGTCAGTCAATGTAGGAAACCGTCTCCTCCGTGATTCTAGGAAGAGCAAGTCTTGTCTTGACCATTTCTTTAGTAGTGGAGCTAGGGAAAAACATCTCCACTAACTCTGTAACACATACCTAAGACCACTATAATTACCTCAACCCTAAGGTTGAAAAAGGACACATGATTACATACACAAAATACCTATAAAATACAGAGCTCCTCACCTCATGTGAGCTTGCTCTCTCCATAGCTAAAGACAGTGTCGAATTGGGTTGGTCACCATCGCGAACAAGCCCTACCCCCACATATATTTACTAAGGCTTCTGGCCACCCTTACCTGCATAGTCCAATTTGAATTTCTTAAATTTTAAAATTCTTTTAAAACTTATAATTATTTAATCCAAACACACTCTTAAAATTTTGGATGAAGATGTGGTGTCATATTTACTTATGTGTTATTCTTAATCTAATATCTTTCGTGGAGAAATATGTGCATTCTTGTTAGTTTTTTTTTTGTTACATTTGTATTCATTTTAATTTTGTTGTTTTATGCTATTAACTTTAAATAATAGGTTAAAAATTCTCTTTTAAGATGTTTTGAATTTGATTCAAGCTCTAAAGAAGATATTGTTTTAATTTTTTTAAAGAGAGATTTGCCGTTTATTTCAATTCTTTTCAATTTGAGAGATTAGTTTCTATTATTTTCTATCTAGTTCATAAAAAAAACTGTTCTTTTCATTTTATTGATTTTATCAATTTAAATAAATGAATATTATCTTTAGTATTTTTTTTACTATATTGATTTTATCAATTTAAATAAATGAATATTATTTTTAGTATTTGTTTTACTATAACCGTGGTATGTGAATTACACTCTTAGACTTGTTCCATCAATTGTCTTTGCAAGTCGACTAGTCATAGAGATGAAGGAATCTTAGGAGAAGATAATGCTTGACTTAAAGAACTATAAAATATAAGAATATTTAAATTTTTGAGTGCTCATCTTTATTCTCCACAAATGTCCTTTCTTTGTTAATTGTTGCATAGCTTGTCGTTAAGGATAATTGAAAGCACTTGCAATGCCCAAATATTATTTTAATCCTAACCTAATATCACTTTGTATAACACAGCCTTTAGACCTATCTTCCTTTAATCCCTGAGCATGCTTTGTTGCTTTCCATTTCAGCACCTTTTAATTTGATAATCAGCAAATAAAACTTAGCCTAATGGATGAGATCAAATTGATAATGGCTTCTATATTAATATAAAGATTATGATTAATGTCGTGTCAATCATATGCTACTTGCAGCTAATTGAAATAATCACACACTTATGATTTTAGTGTCGTGTCAATTATATGTTACTTGCAACTAATTGAAATAATCACACCATTACGATTTTCTTACCCCTTTCCACTTTTTTTTATAATATTAAAGTAAAAAAACTTCTTCTTCTCTTCCTTTTCATAATTTTTTATTTTACTCTACCTTAATTTAATTCATTTTATTTTTTATTTTATGTTTTCACTTTTAATTTAATTATTACTTTTTTTAAGTCTTGTTTTCAAGATTTATTCATGACATGCTGAATATAAATAAATAAATTATTTTCAGTACAAAATACTGAAAATAGAAAGTAAATGGGTGCTAGCGTCTTATATTTTTCAGCACAATCTTTTTTATTTTATTGGTTAAATGGATTATGTGTCAAACATAAATGTGATACAATTACTAAATAAAAAAAACACATTAATGGATTGTGTGTTAAAAGAGAAGACCGTAAGTATTATTTATCAGAATAAAGTAATTTGAGGTGGTAGATTGTTGTTGCGGTGGTGAAAGTCTTTAGAGTGGTTGGACACTGAATTGGATCTATAAGATTAACATCTTAATTTTTAAGTTGGTAATTGAATAAAAAAGAGAGTTAAAGGGGAGTATAAAAAGTCTTACGAATGTGGATATATACATTTGAGTCAAGTAATCATTAGACCATGCTTAAGAATTGTAAATGAGTCTTCCTTTATTGGGCCCTCGCCAGCTCAGAAAACTTGCCTCCAAGGCTTGTTGTGATGTGTTAGACGGGTAGTCTTTATGGATTCATGTCGGCCACATAATGTCGACTTGACCATAGATAATCATAGAAAAATCTAGGAACCAGTTCCAAAGAAAGTGGGAGACATGCGTAATAAATGCCAAACTTATCACTGCATCATTTCGTAGGATTTTCGTACATGTGACCCTAACTTTGCAAGCTAGGGCATGACACTTTCTCTAGCATGCTCAAGTGCATTCAAGTGTTTTTGTATTTCTAAGGTAGGATCCGACCATTACTATTCATTTATCCATTTTCCTGTAACCTGGATCGTTGATTGATTTGTCTTGCTCCATTATATAATATGGCTTGACATTCAAACAAAATTTTCATTTCCATTGCCCCATGAACTTCACTTTTATTTTGCAACCTTGTTTTTTCTTACAAACTCCGATTTTGTATTTAATGAAACACAAATTTGAATCCTTTGAAAAATGTAAGAATATTAAAATTGTTCGATCAGATCGAGGTGGTGAATATTTATGTTTAGAGCCTGATGACCATCTGAAAGATTATGGGATTCTATCCTAACTAACTCTTCTTGGAACACCACAATGGAATGGTGTATCTGAAAGAAGAAACCTACCCTTTCTAAACATGGTTCGATCTATGATGAGTAATAATGATCTTCCAAACTCCTTTAGGGACATGCTTTATTAACAACAACTTACACATTTAACCATGTTTCAAACTTCAAATGAATAAAGCATGGTCAAACTTCAAATTCAAATGAATAAAGCATGGTCAAACTTCAAATTCAATTCAAATCAACTTGGATAAGTCCAATTGAATCATCATAAGTCTAACATGGTCAAATAAGGTTTGACAAATTTTCTCAACATTTTTTTTGAAAACAGAAACTATTTTAAAATTAATTAAAAGCATTAAAATATAACACAAATGAATTAAAATCTCAAAAAAATCTCAAATCAATTAAGAAATTGATGAGAATATTTTCATAGACTTATCATGATCCAAATGTGTTAAGAAAATATTTTTGGAATTTTTGAATATCAAAAAGTATTTAAAATGAATTAAAAACTATTAGAAACAAAATAATTCACAAAAAATATTAAATGGAATCAAAAAAATAATTAATAATCACATTATGAAACTAGATTTAAAAAGATTTTTTTTGCAATTGGTCTCATATTTTTGTGATTCCAAATAAAAGAGTTATGAATTTTTGAAAATAAATGGAATAAAAGAGAAATAAAACAGAAATTGGAAAATATGAAAAATCAGCGCCCCTTAGATGGACTTCATTAATTGACGTGGCAACATCCAAGGGTGCTGAGGCGCGCGCGTACCATGTACATGAGTCAAGCACGAAATAGAATGAATTAAAAAAAGTCATAAAGAACAAAGGCCAGGATTAAATCGTGCATGTGAGATCCAATGGATACAGGGCCTCCACGTGGGGACGGTGGTGGAAACCACCGTCTTCTCCGTGAGCTAACAGCTTCCGCCACCAGTTGTAGGTTTTGCAACCTCAACCAAAATGCATGATCCTTATACCAAATTAAAGCTGGGGTGATGTACATCACCCCTGTAACCTTGGATTTCTCTCAAGATCTCTATGGAAGGAGAAATCTGAGATAGAAAATCCAGGTGTTCAATCTGAAATGCATCAATTCACAAAATCAAAGCCACCATTGGCTTTCCTCTCACAGGAGGACTTCAGAGAACCAAATAAACACAAGCAAATCATAATATATGATGAGATATGGATCAAAACAGTTGAGCAATGAACCTTTGAAGTGCAGCTTTGATCAACACGATTCCTTCCAATTCTTGCTTGCAGTTTGATCTTGAGGTATGATGTGAATGCAAGGCTAAGGAATTAGTATTGAAGATCAACTGATTTTGTTGAAATTCAAACTTGAAATGAGAAATTAAAAATGAGAATCCCTTTGGTATGGTTGGGTTTCTAATTCTGCAGAGCTTTAGGTTGATTAAACGATGAAGTTTGAATGAAGCAAAGCATGTATTTATAGCTGCAGCTGTAATCAAAGAGGTGTGGAATCCGTGTGCATGAAGCTTTGGGTCCTCCATGCATGGGCCTGTACAGGCTCATGTGAGGCCCAAAAGCTGGTGGAAATGAATGCTGAGCTCACTCCAAGTTGAATTGGACGTGCATTTTGAATGGTATTTGCTTGTGCATGGAAATTTAATGTGAAATGCATAATTGATCACAAATGTTCCCCTCTTTGAAAGGCACTAATGGAAAATCCAAACATAAGCACGTGAGTAATGGTTGGAAAGATCTTGACATAAGGAACAAAATCTATGTTGGTCGAAAATCCATTTGGAGTTTGTAAAATTGTGAAAACTGGCCATGAAGTTTGAGGTACAAAACATGCCTTTGAAAAATTTGCCACAAATGACCAACTTCAAGCCCTTCTGTTTCAATGATGCAAGCCTCAAATGGAAAAACATCCAACACCAAAGTTGTAGATCTTTTCAATATGATCAATTTGGACTTAAATTTTGCATCATTTGGATTTTTGATGAGAAAGTTATGGGCACTTAAAGTTGGATTTTTTCAAGATTCAATGGCTTTGGTCCAAAGTGACCTATAATGTTTTGTATTATCACATGTGTTTATTTTAGGATTATGAAATTTTGTCCAACATAACATTTGAATTAGACATATTAAAATTTCCAATGCACTTGGTATCACCTCAAAATCATAAAAAATGAAGAAGTTAGGTCCTTGGGAAGTTGACCCAAAATTAGGGTTTAAGTCAAAATGACCTATAATGTTTTGAAATGAATGATGACCTTCCAAGTTTCAAATGAATTTTTGATGAACATTAAAGTTGTTCATATGGTTCTTAAGAACATTTTTGCGCTTGGGGTCATCTTCATTTGACAAACACATCAAAAGTTAGGTCTCAGTGGATTTTAATTTGGTCAGATGACTTGACTGGTCCACTTCCCAAGCCAAACTTCAAATCTTGATGAACGAATGATTGAGGATACTCACATAAGCTCGTATATGTATAAAATAATGAGTGAAAGAACTTCCCTTGATTGAATTTGATCATAGGTTGAGGTTGCTTCATGAGCAAGGCACAACCAATGCACAGATGAAATTAGGGTTTCCTTGGGAAACAATCCTCAAGCCCTTTGGTTTATCTTGATCAAAATGGAAAGTTGAGATACTTGGGAGACATATATGATGATTGAGAGCTCTGGGAACCATTTTCATGCTTGCTTTCATCTTCATCTGGCCACTTCAATGAGCATAGGAGCCTCCTAGGAGCTTGGGATCACATGACTGCTTAAGCTTCAAAACAAAAGATGTTAGTGAAATATTTTTGTGCTTTTGGTTAGTAAACAAAATAAGAAAAGCAATAATATACAATTCAAGCATGTTTGGTGGTCTCAAATCAACTCACACAAGTCCCAACCCAAGGGTTAAGGAGCCACACATGCTATGATCCTTGAGGCAATGCAATGAGCAATGATATGATGTCATGAGGGATCTTAGGGTCAAAATTAGGGTCTTACAAAGTGGCCATGTGCTTAGAAAGGAAATTTTGTTGGAAGTCATATTCCTCCTAAGACGATCAGTCCTTAAACATGAGTTAGGCTCTGATACCACTTGTTGGACATGTGACTTTGCACAAAATAAGGGGGGTGAATTATGTGTTTCATAAAAACTTGGTTTTGAAAAACTTTAAGAATTAAAATAAGATTTGAAAACATTTTAAAAAAAATTCTAAAGTTACGTAGTGGAAAATTCTAAAGTTAGTCGCTTTGAGCTTGACTTTAGTAGTTTAGAGTATGGTCATCTTTAATATTTGTCATCATCAAAAGCATGTTTTATTACCTACAAATAAGCACTATTACAAAAATGGATTTGACCTCGAACATGAAAGGGCTTTAACCTCGGTTATACAGACGAGGTAATAAAGGGCATCATGAAAACTTGCCAATTGATCCCTCAGTTTGGGATAATTGAGGTGTAAAGTGTTCTTCACATTGGTTCGATCCCTAGATTATGCATTTTTATTATTCTCAGAACTGGATCGCAGGCCCCCCATTACCCCATGGTTATTTGAGAAACCGAGGAAATAAATTAGCATTATTACCTAAATTTAAAATAATAATTGAGGGGAAAACATTTTTATTTAAGTTTTTAATTTTTAATTTTCTATATTTTGGTGTAAACCTGTATTATATAACCATATTTTGACCATTTCTGAAACATAAACATTATTAGATAACCATATTTTGGCCATTTCAGAAACACATACTTTTTACATTTTGCACATTTCTTAAACATAATCATTGTATCATAAATATTAATTGCTTACATCATTTGCAAATCCAAAATGACACATGTACATGTAGCGGTAAATTCATGATCATCAAGCTATGGATGAGCAAGACATCAATAAAACCAGAGTCGTCACCGCGCTTTTATTATTTCCAAGGGAAAAGTACGAACAAAACCCAAAAGTAAGAAGTTTTCAAATCAAAACTAATAAAATGTCAGAGATTACAGGTAAGGGGGTTGGTTACACAGAGGGAAGGTGTTAGCGCCCAAAGTGTCCTAGGTACTCCTAGGGAGCCCTTTTTTATGTGTATATGTATTTTTCACAAAGTGATGTATACAAATAAATAGAATGGGGGGATGAGAAAAGAATTCATTAATTATATTTTTGTGTTTGACAAGACCTTCAGACTCGTGCCTACGTACCAACATAAAAATGAGAGATCTAAACCTCGTAGTTCGTGGTATAACTTTCAAAGTGTAAGCATTGCTTTTAACAAAATTTTAAGTTTGAAAGGCACAAAGGCCTAAAATGGTTTGAATGAGTTAGTTCTTTTTGGCTTTTTGAAAGTTTAAGTCAAGTATAATTAAGTCTATTTACAAGTTTGATTAAGAAAAGAAGTTTAAAAATGCAATGGCATGAGGCCAAAGTTTCTAGTTTGCAAAATGGTCAAAGTTTAGGACAAAATTAGTTCAAACAAAGAAGAATTTTTTAAAAAGGGGGAGAGATTTTTAAATTAAAGAAATGGGGAGGAAATGAAGAGACTAATCCTAAGCACACAATTAAAAGTTAAGAGTTGAAAAGATCTGACCAATGGGTAGCAATCTAATAGATAAGAATGTCATATAGAAACCCAAATTCCCTTGGACATTTAGAATCAAGAAACACACAATGCACAATTATACCAATCTTGAGGAGAAAGGCATCCAATAAAGATAGCCACATCCAAGCTTAACCACTCCATGATCTTTTTCAAAATAGCCCATCTAGTAGATGAATTCCACAAGTCACAAGTTCAAAATAACAGCTTCACAAGGATCATGTTGCAGATTAACTCAAAGGGGTCTTCAAAGATGTATCAGATGGAATTTCAAATTGCAAGCACTTGGTTTTCACAAATGTTGGCATTTGCCAAGTCCTTTAGCATAGATCAAGTCAACAATCCACACAAAAGTTTTTTAGGGTTTTTGTATTTATTATGTATATTAATGGTCAAAGATCACACAAGCAAACAAAATATACACAAGCAAGATATATCACACAATATGGTCCAAATGGACAAAGTGAAAATGACATTAATATAAACAATTAGAATGGTATGAATAATGGCAAATGAATAAAGACTAAAAACTAAATTGCATTAAAGTAAATGGCTTGAAATTAAATGTTAGTTGTTAATGAGTTAGGAGTTAGTATTGTTTTGCTTTTTGCTTTTCATTTTAAGTCATTATTTGGAGAACACTCAACCCACTTATCACAAGCATGGATCCTTGAACCAAGACATCTTCCAAAGGAAGGAAAAAAGGCCAAGTTTCCACACAATACCATGAAAGAGGGGAGACTTACAATCTCACTAACTAGAATGCTATGCCTTTTGTGTCAAAATTTAGCGCTATATTAAGCAATCGTAATTGGACTTATGTAGAAGTCACAACTATTTGAGGCCAGGCAATAGAATTTAGGTGTTAATGCATGTTAGAGACATAATATAATGGACTATGCTCATGAAACATACCACACACAAAAAGGAGATGCAAAAGAGGTGGCCTAATCTCATCCATAGTTATGTTGATTTTACAATCAACTAGCCTTAGGATTTAGAGACATCATAGGCCAAATAAGATGAATGCATAAATAAGGGGAAGTAGATGAAGAGGGAGGGGAATGGATCAAAACTCAAATTGGTCAAAGGAGGACTTTTACCAAATTAATATCATTCATTCATTTTGGGAGATGGAATGTACATTCCATAAATCCCCTAAATCCAATGATATTAACTTAACAAAGTCAAATCAACCTTGACCAAGGCCCAACAACACAAGTCAAACTTACACAAATCATCACAAGAGGTCAACACAATTATTTGGCATTTATTCAAATTAAAAAAAAATACTAAAGAAATGTCCATGAGATTTATCATAGGTCAAACAAGGTCAAAGGACATTGGAGAATTTTTTTAAGAATTTTTAAAGACTTAAAAGTATTTTTAAACAATTAAAGATATTCACAAAATCAATTAAATCATGAAAAATATTAATAACGATCCAAAAAATAATTTTAATTCGAAATATGAAAGAGGAATTTATTTAAATTTTTTTGGTGAAACTCTCATATTTTTTGGATCAATATTAAAAATAATATAAATTAATGAAAATCAAATGAAATAAAACAAAAATCAGAAAATCAAAACAACGTGAGCCACTTGATCTCCTTCATTAATTGAGGTGGCAGATTAAGTGGCTGAGCGCACACAATCCGTTATGCGCTTGAGTCAACTGATCACACGCATGTTAATCAACATGTATGCTCAGGATTAAGACATTTTGAATGGATCCTGTGGCTGGGAGACGTGCCAACACACCGCCGAAGCCAAAGCTCCGATCTGCTTCTCCGGTGGACCTCACCGAACTGGTCCACCCTCAATCATCACCAAAATAAAAAAGGAGGACATGATCTGAAATAAAAAATGGCGTAGAGCACGAATCTGACCTCAATTTTAACTAACTCCAAATAGATAAAAAGATATGAGGAGTTGCATTTTGAGGTGTGTCAACTGAGTTGCTTCGATTTGACCTCTAAGCAACTCAAACTTCTTGCCTACATTGGTAGGACTTCAGACAACCAAAGATCCAAGAGAATTGAGTAGAATGGAGTGAGAATCTAAGAGATGAAGTTTTCTGAAATTTACCTTCAATGCTGTGCAAAACTTGATGTTGCTTGCTTCAAACTTGATCTGACCACACTTGAGAAGCTTGCAGGAGAGGTTTGGCAATGGTACAAAGCTTTGGATCCTGGAGTTCTTGAATCCCCAAACAGTGAGATTCAAACTCAATTTTCAAATGAAAATTATCAGGTTTTCCTTTGAAATGTGAGGGCTTCAATTGGGGGGCAAAGCTGGAGCGCAAGGTATGTTTGAATTGAGCTCCATGGGCCTGTATTTATAGCAATTAAGACTGATATTTGCACACTTGAAAAATTGCTAATTTTGGACATTTCATGCACAAGCTTGCATGGGCGTGTACATTCCCATGAAGCAATCCAATTTGGTCCACTTGCATCTGTTCTGAAGTTCAAATCATGCTTGGATGTCAAGGCAATGTGAAATGTGATTTTTGGCAATTGATTTCATCCAATCATGCAACTCTGTTAAAGGCATGCGCATACCTAGCAAACCTTGTCCAAAATGCATGAAATTAGGTTCTTTGGAAAGCTTGAACAAGTTTTATGTTGACCACTTTTTCATTTGGAACTTGGATCATGGTGAATTTGGAGGTGGAAGTTTGGAAATTTCAACATGTTGAAAATTTTTCTGAGTGTCAAGTCATATATCTCAATATTTCACCTTACTTAACTTTTTATGTGAGCTTCAAATGAGAAAAGTGTCTTCATCAAAGTTGTAGATATTTCAAAGACCTTAAAAATGGTCACCAATTTAATGTCATTAGGATTTATAATGATAGAGTTATGCATTTTTGATGTTTGAAAAAATCACTTGTTCAATGGTATAGGTCAAAAATGACCTATAATGTATCCTCATATCACATGCTCACAAAAGTTGAATTAGCTCTCACTACATACATAAACATTGAAGTAGACATCTTTAATTTGATCGTGCAACTTGGAATTATTTCATCTCATAAAAATTGAGCAAGTTATGGCCTTGGGAAGTTGACTTTCAATTTTGGGTTTAGACAAAATGACATATAATGTTTCAACATAGAAAATGATTTTCCAAGCAAAACTAGCTCTAGGTCTCAACGTGAAAGTTGTTTGAAATGGCATTTAGAGTAACTTTTCTCTTGGAATAATTTTCATATGGTGAAAATTGTAGGCGATAGGGTCTAGGGAGACCTAGTTTTTATCAGATGAATTCATCTGACCAACCACCACCAACCAACCTGCTAACCTTCAATTATTTTGACTTTATTGGCTCATGGTAGATCATATATGCATAAGATGATGGATTTTAAATTGTCCCTTGAGAAATTTGATCAATGGTGAGATAGCTTGTTGGAGAAGTTACTCAAGATACCTAGTCAAACTAGGGTTTTTCAAGGCAAATCACCTCCAAACTCTTGAAGAATACTTGATCAATATAACATGTAGGAATTATTGGGACTCATATATAATGCTTATAACCATTTGTGTATCAATCCATGGTTGTGCTTTTAGCCACGAGGGTCTCAAACCCTAGGTATGAACTTGATAGATCAATGGGATGATGCCCTACCTATAAAAGAGTTAGGAAAATGCAAAGACATATTTTTGGTATTTTGGTTAGTGAAATGATTATATACAAGTATGATACAATCACATGGTGCTTGGTGATCACTCCCAAAACAAACCCAATGAAAGAGGGGTAAGGAGGATGCCAAGGTATGATCCCAATGCTAATGCATATGATGAAATTTCATGAGGGATCTTAGGGTAAAAATTGGGGTCTTACAACTTCCCCTATTTAAGGACATTCTAACTGAGGAGGTGAAGGTTAAAATCTTCAGTTCGACTCAGTAGAATGGGCTTAAATAACAACACATAGAAACAAATTTTGGTCCCTAAGAGACCTCATGATGCATATGATATGAATGTAAAAGCAAATTCTCTGTGGGGAAATATTGCCATAAAGGAAAAGAGATCAGAGAGACCGGAAATCCATAGGAGTATAATGCATTTCGTAAGGAAAAATCACTGGGGAAACATAGACTCTGGGGGGGGGGGGGGGGTAAAAAGTTATACGTAGGCTAGGCTACGACTTAAAACTGCTGGGGAACTAGAGGAATTCCATAAAGAATGGAAAGACTCAGCTGGGGAAATAAGATATCTGCTGGGGAATACAAGTAGATCCGGATAAAACTGAAGTACTTGAATCATGCAGGAAAAGCAATTTCACTAGGGAAATACGCACACAACTCAACTAGGAAGAACTAAACTTCAACGCAAGAGGAGCAGAAATCTATTATCACCTACCTGTTATTAGGTTAGGAGATAATAAAGATCTGACAGAGAGGACACCCGTCACTGGTTAGGATGAACATATCAAGGATGACTCGCTGGGAAACGCCAGGAGGGTATATTCATTACCGGTTACTGGGTATGAATAGCCTTGCTGGGGAAAACTACAGAAAAAATAGGATTTACAACTACCCGTTACTGGGCAGAAGACCAAAGATAAGAGTATCCGTCATCAGTTAGGATGAACATATCAAGGATAGACTCAACAAGGAATAAAATCCGTCATCGGTTAGGATGCACATATCAAGGATTAACTTGCCTGGGATGCCAAGGAGGATATCCGTCATCGGTTAAGATGAACATATCAAGGATAAACCAACTAAGCAAAAAGTAGGAATTACATCTATCGAATACTGGATAGAATACCATCAAAGAGAATATCCGTCATCGGTTAGGATGAACATATCAAGGATATACTCTGTTGAGGGTGGAAAATAGGAATTACATCTATCAGTTACTGGATAGAATACCAAAAGAGAGTATCCGTCACCGGTTAAACTGAACATATCAAGGATAAACTCTGCAAAGGGAAAAAAGCAGGATTTACAACTACCGGTTATTGGGTAGAAGACCGCAAAGAGAAGGAAACCCGTCATCGGTTAGGATGAACATATCAAGTATTAACTCTTTGGGGAACAAAATAGGGATTACAACTACCTTTTTACTGGGTAGAATACTAAAGATGATAATATCCGTCATCGGTCAGGATGAACATATCAAGGATAGACTCAGGCAGGGGAGAGAAAGATATTTGTCATCTGTTAGGATGAACATATCAAGGATATACTTCCTGGGGGAAATGAATCCACTAGGGACTTTACTGAGGAGAAAAGCAGGGATATTTTTGTCGGGTATTGGGAAAGAGGTATCAAACTGCAAACTAAGAAGAATATTACCAGTTACTGGGAAATAAACTCTAAGTAGAATTAAAGCATCTATCTGGGCAAGAGCTAGAGAGAAAAGGCCAATCAAGATTCAACCCAATGAGGATATATCTCAAGGGGAGTGGTTCCATCCAGATAATCAACTAGGGAGAAAACTGAAACAATAGTCTTCCACGAGGAAATGACTCAGTGGGGAAAGGAGAAAGGTTAAAGTCTTTTTGCTTAAGGGGCCGACACTCTACAATTGAGAGAGGACAGACACTGAACTTGTATGGGGAGAAAGTACCGCCATAACAGAGAATAAGAATCTCCGACAATGATTCAGCAAATATGATGATGTAAATATGAAATAATAAAATTATATGAGTCTATATGTATATGTATATATGATGATTATGTTGACAAAACGATCACAAAGGATACAAAGGTGTTGCAAAATTTGAATCATCGGTACAATCCTCAGTCAATCCACAAAAAGGGAGACAACTACTGGAGAACAGAGAGATTAACATCCCAAAGACTCGACCCTAGCTGGGGAAGGAGGAGATCTGCTGAGGAAAGGAAATGTTATCGAGTCTGCGGGGAATTTTAGGTCAACACCATATCAAATGGGAGATAACCATATAGAGGATAAACACAAATAGCTTCTCAGAAACCAGGAGGAAACTCTGACTTGGAGCGAGTCGGATGGCGACCGGTGGAGAAACCAACGTGATCTACTGGGGAAATCAACTTGCTCCGCTGAGGATAAAAAATCAAACCTGCTGAGGGACACACAAACTCTGCAGGGGGATAAAGAAACTCTGTTGGGGATGTAACACAACTCCGCAGGGTACTGAATCAACCAACTCAGCTGGAAAAGGTACGAAAGCTCCGATGGAGATCAAACATACCGGAGGGGAACTAGATCAACAAACTCGGCTAGGGATACCCGAAAGGTTGACTGCTTGGGAAACCCATGATGCTCCACACTTAAGACTTGTTGTTCTTCGAAATGCTGTTGATGTTTCTTTTTAATTGCTTTGAAAAAATCTTGCTTTTATATGTTTAAGAAAATGATTTTGATTAAAAATTTAATTTCAAAAATGATCATAATAAAATTTAAAACTATTGGCTGAAGTAAATAAGAGTGGAAACAATTGGATAAAAGCTCAACTTTATTTAATAGAATGGTAGTCTGTAAATGACAAGACTCCATAGATTTTTACAAAGTTGAAAATGGTAATTTACATGGAAAAGGGTTACATTGAATACAAATAACCACTATTCCTTCCACCAACTCTTGATATCCGCTGTGCTTTTGACTGCTACTGGGGATGATGAATCGACGTCAACCCTTGTGCTCAACAAAGTTTCTCCAATACTGGAAGATCAGCAGAATACAATTACTTGCTATAATCCCCAAGGTGGAGTAATCAACTTATCGGGAAATTCTTTCTGTTTTATGTCTCTAACTTTTTCCTGGATTGCCCTTTCGGGTTTTCAATCCACCGAGACGCTCATTTTTGCCAAAGCCTCCCTTTTGGGTTTTCAACTTAGCGAGCTGTTCTTTTCTTTTTTAGGCGAAGTATTTCTTGACTGCATTTGTGTTCACAGGACGAGTGAACTCCTCACCATCCATAGTTGTAAGAATCAAAGCACCTCCTGAAAAGGTTCTCTTAACAACATATGTGCCTTCATAATTAGGAGTCCATTTGCCCCTAGAATCTGGTTTGAAAGATAAAATCTTCTTGAGCACAAGGTCACCTTCTCTGAACACACGAGGTCTGATCTTCTTATCAAAAGCTTTATTCATCCTTTGCTGATATAACTGACCATGACACATGGTAGTTAATCTCTTCTCTTCAATTAAATTCAGCTGATCATACCTGGTCTGACACCATTCAGCCTTAGTCAACTTGGCTTCCATGAGCACACACAATGAAGGAATCTCAACCTCTACAGGGAGCAATGCTTCCATACCATATACAAGAGAGAAAGGGGTTGCCCCTGTTGAAGTGCGGATGGATGTACGATACCCGTGCAAAGCAAATGGGAATATCTCATGCCAATCCTTATACGTCACAACCATATTCTGAATGATCTTCTTGATGTTCTTATTCGCAGCTTCAACAACCCCATTCATATTAGGTCTGTAAGGAGAAGAATTATGGTGTTCAATCTTGAAGTCTTTGCAAAGAGCTTCTGTAAGACCCCAATTTTGACCCTAAGATCCCTCATGCAATTTCATCATAAGCATTAGCATTGGGATTATACCTTGGCATCATCCTTACCCCTCCTTCATTGGGTTTGTTTTGGGAGAGATCATCAAGCACCATGTGATTGTATCATACTTGTATATCATCATTTTACTAACCAAAATACAAAAATATGTCTTTGAATTTGCCTAACTCTTTTGTAGGTAGGGCATGATCTCCATTGATCTATCAAGTTCATATCTAGGGTTTAAGACCCTAATGACAAAAAGCACAACCATGAATTGATCTAAGAATGGTTATGAGCATCATATATGAGTTATATTGATTACTACATGTTATATTGATCATGTTTTCTTCAAGAGTTTGGGAGTGATTTGCCTTGGAAACCCTAGTTTGACTGGGTATCTTGAGTAACTTCTCCAACAAGCTATCTTACCAATTGATAAAATATCTCAAGGGACACTTCAAAATTCATCATCTTATGCCTATATGATATACCACGAGCCAAGAAAGTCCAAAGAATTAAAGGTTAGCAAGTTGGTTGATGGTGGTTGGCCAGATGAATTCATCTGATCAAAACTGGGTCTCCCTAGACCCTATCTCCTACAATTTTCGCCATATGAAAATGATTCCAAGGGAAACGTTACTCTAAATGACATTCCAAACAACTTTCATGTTGATACCTAGAGCTAGTTTTTCTTGGAAAATCATTTTTCTATGTTGAAACATTATAGGTCATTTTGTCTAAACCCTAATTTGAAAGTCAACTTCCCAAGGCCTTAACTCGCTCAATTGTTTTTAGATGAAAGCTTTCCAAGTTGCACAATGAAATTCAAGATGTCTACTTCAACTTTGATGTTTGGAGTGAGAGTTAATTCAACGTTTATGAGCGTGTGATATGAGGTTACATTATAGGTCATTTTTGACCTATACCATTGAACAAGTGATTTTTCCAAACTTCAAAAATGCATAACTCTATCATTATAAATCCAAATGACATGAAATTGGTGACCATTTTTAAGGTCTTTGAAATATCTACAACTTTGATAAAGACACTCTTCTCATTTGAAGCTCACATAAAAAGTTAAGTAAGGTGGAATATTGAGATATATGGCTTGACACTTAGAAAAATTTCCAACATGTTGAAATTTCCAAACTTCCACCTCAAAATTCTCCATGTTCCAAGCTCCAAATGAAAAAGTGTTGAACATCAAACCTGTTCCCTTTGATCCTAGGTTTCCAAAGAACCCAAGTTCATGCATTTTGGATGAGGTTTGCTAGGTATGCCCATGGCTTTAACAAGGATGCATAATTGGAATGAATCAAACTTCAAAGCTTCAGTTCACTTTGCCTTGCCAATCAAACATCCATTCAGACGTCATTTGGAATCATTTTGGACCTTTTTGCATTACATCATGGGCCTGGACATGCCCACGTACTCGTACCATCAACATTGCTAATTTTGGACAGATTTTGAGGTGTGCAAATTGTAAGACCCTAATTTTGACCCTAAGATCCCTCATGGCATCATATTATTTCATTTGCATCTTGCCTCAAGGATCATAGCATCTTGGCTCCTTAACCCTAGGGTGGGAACTTTTGTGAGTTAGTTTGAGATCACCAAGCATGCTTGAATTGTATAGTATTGCTTTTCTTATTTTGTTTACTAACCAAAAGCATAAAAATATGTCACTAACATCTTTTGTTTGTAGCTTGAGCAGTCACAAGATTCAAGGCTCATAGAAGGCCCTATGCTCATTGATATGGCCAGAAGAAGGTGAGAGCATGCATGAAAATGGTTCACAAGGCTCTCATTCATCAAATATGCCTCCCAAATATCTCAATTCATCATTTTGATCATCTTGTGGTGAATTCTCCAATGTGCCTCTTCTTGGTACATGCGGGGGGGATTAACTACAACCCTATTTTGGCACGTCGTCAGCTTGGGTTCCCCCTAAAGGATAAACCTAATAACATTCTGTTAGAGGGTGTATTCTTTCAGGAGGGTAAAGTTCCCCAAAACTTGAAGGGCAGGATGGTCCGCACTTGGCGTAAGATCCATAGGAAGGGAAGGAAAGAGCTTGGCCCGAAGAACTGTATTGCTTTGGAACCCTATACCTCGTGGGTTAGGAGGAGAGCTTCCGAGTACCTTATGCCTTATGAGTATCCGAGACCTACACCTTTGGTTGTGGCTGGGCCTTCAACCCTCCCTGACCAAGGAGTAGAGGAGTTGAGAGACGAAGACTGTTCACGTGCCTGGATCCGTGAACGAGAGGAGCTACTTCAGCAACTTAGAGATAAGGATGCATTGATAGAGTTTCTTGAGCATCAGGTTATCGATGAGCCTGAGGATGTGGTGACTTCTCTTCTTCCTCAGTCTTCCAAGTTCTGGAAGAGGAAGTACGATCGACTCGCCAAAGAGAAGGCAGATATGGAGGCAGCCTATGAGAGGGAGGTGAAGAGGCTTCGTGCAGCTTATCTTCCAATCTCTAGAGCTTTAGACGACTGTTTCTAGGGTTCCATAGGATGTTCATTTTCCTTCTCTCTTGTATTGTATTTGGTTACCAAGACTGTACTTCTTTGGTGTAAAAATATTTTCCAGATATGATTGATATGATATTTCCATATATGTCTAAATGATTAATATTTTCAAATATTTGCAAATAGGACTCTAAAGTTCCTCTGATTAAAAATAAATCATATGCATAAGCATTACATGCATCATGTGCATAAGCAGGTTTTGCTCCAGGCTTCTTGTTCAATGGTCTAACTCTGTGTTCTTAATTTATTTTGAAGACAAGCTAACTCACCGGTACTACACTCAAGCCAACGCTTCAAGAACGATGGATCACTTAGAGCAAGAGAACCGTGAACTCAAGGAGGAAGTGGCCAGATTGACTGCCCTGATGGAGTCTTTCATGGCCGCCCAAAGCCAGTCATCTCCAACGCCTTCAACTCCTCCCCAGAGGACAGTCATCTCTGAGATTGCCTCTTCAACAGTGCCTGCGACCAGTGCCCATTTTGCACCAACTGCTATGCCAGCCGGGTTTCCCTGGGGGATGCCCGCAAACTTTGTTCCTGAGGGTCTTGCCCCCACGTTTTCTTCTCTACCGGCATCTAGCCCGGTCCTCGTCGTTCCACCTCCTGTCGTGCATACTATGCCAAGAGTAGACGACACCATCTACCACTCTGAGCCATCTGAGGGCCCAGACGTGTATGAAAAGATGGATGCAATGAACGATCAGTTTCTTGAGCTCCGCAAGGAACTCAAAACTCTCAGAGGAAAGGACCTCTTTGGCAAGTCTGCTGCTGAACTCTGCCTAGTTCCAAATGTTAAAATCCCGGTAAAGTTCAAAGTGCCTGACTTTGAAAAGTACAAGGGAAATACTTGCCCTTTCAGCCATCTAGTTATGTATGCGAGGAAGATGTTGACTCAGACCGACAACGATCAGCTCCTCATTCGTTATTTCCAGAACAATCTGTCTGGTGCTTCCCTAAGATGGTATATGGGCTTGGACAACGCGAACATCCGATCCTTCAATGACCTTGGCGAAGCTTTCGTCAAGCAATACAAGTATAATGTGGATATGGCTCCCGATAGGGATCAATTGAGAGCCATGTCCTAGAAGGACAAGGAAACTTTTAAAGAGTACGCCCAGAGGTGGCGAGAACTAGCAGCGTAGATTGTGCCTCCGTTGGAAGAGAAAGAAATGACCAAGATCTTCCTGAAGACCTTGAGCTTATTTTATTACGAGCAGATGATTGCCAACACTCCTTCTGATTTCACCGAGATGGTGAACATGGGGATGCGTTTGAAGGAAGGAGTTAGGGAAGGGCGCCTGACTAGAGAAGAAGGCTCTTCTGCCAAACGATATGGGGCGTTTGGAAAGAAGAAAGATGGTGAGGCACATGCTGTGACCTCTCATGTAAAACCTAGAAGACCCTCGGTAAGGAGGAAGACCGTGCGTTCCGCCGGTAATCAGCATCAGGTGGCTCACATAGCATCTGTTTTCAGAGAAAATCAGCAATATCAACACAATAATAACCAGCAACAACAACATCAACAATATCAACAACAACACCATCCTCAATAGCAGGCCTACCAGCCTCGAAACAACAATCAGACCAGTACTAGCTATGAGAGGAAGAGGGTCACCTTTGATCATATTCCTATGACCTGCGTAGAGCTATATCCCTCTTTGATAGAGAGGAAGATGATTACTCCACGCGACCCATCGGCTATACCTACCAACCCTCAGTGGTGGTATAAGCCCGAGCTACATTGTGTTTATCATTCTGGTGCCCCCGGACATGACGTGGAAAATTGTTACCCGCTGAAGACCAAGGTTCAAGACCTTGTGAGAAGTGTTATGGGAAATCTGTTGTCAACATGGTCCAGGGTTTCCCTGGTAAATACAAAGTCAAATATGTCAGCCATATTCGACAATTATTGGTCGAGATGCACAGATTGTTGTGTGAATACAGTCACTATGAGCACGACCATGACAGATGTCGTGTATGCACTGTCAATCAGAGGGGATGTCGCCAAGTCCGTAAAGATGTCCAAGAAATGCTGGATGAGGGTGTAATCGAAATACTCAGAATCACGATGGTGATGATGAAGTCAATGTGATATCTCCGGTATTTCGGATCCCGGAGCCTGTTGTCATCCGATATGATGGCAGTAAGCATAAGGCTTCTCCCTCTTTGATAATTAAACCAGCTGGCCCTGTGCCATATTCTTCTGATAAAGCTTTCCCCTATCGTTACAATGCTGTGGCATTGGAAGATGGGAAGGAGGTGCCCCTGCCCTCTACTTCTGTTGTTAATATCGCTGATGTCAGCGGCCTGACCCGTAGTGGTCGTGTTTTCTCGGCTCCACCGAAACCCCAGGCTGACATCAGAAGGGCTGATGTTGCTGATTGTGCTGAGCGCCCGGTTGGAAATGCTGTTATTGCTCCGAATCCGGCACTTGTTGCTAATAAACCTGCCACCGTTGTAAGAACTCCTGTCTCTGCTAGCCAGAATGGCATGATGAAAGAAGACTGTGATGAGATGCTGAGGCTCATCAAGAGGAGCGAATATAATGTTGTAGATCATCTTCTACAAACACCGTTAAAGATCTCTGTGCTATCTTTGCTTATGAACTCAGAACCACACCGTGAAGCTCTGCAGAAGGTGTTGGATGTGGCGTATGTAGACCATGATGTCACAATAGAACAATTTGATAGTATTGTTGCAAACATCACCGCTTGTAACAATCTGAGTTTTTGTGATGCTGATCTTCCCGAGGAGGGAAGAGACCACAATTTGGCACTTCACATATCTATGAGCTGCAAGGATGATGCCATGTCTAATGTGCTGGTAGACACTGGATCATCACTAAATATGTTGCCAAAGTCCACTCTATCCAGACTGTCATACCAGGGGCCTCCCATGAGGCAGAGTGGAGTGGTGGTAAAAGCTTTTGATGGATCCCGTAAAACGGTGATTGGAGAGGTTGAACTCCCAGTCAAGATTGGACCAAGTGATTTCCAGATCACTTTTCAGGTCATGGATATCCATCCATCATATAGCTGTCTGTTGGGCAGACCATGGATTCACGAGGCAGGCGCCGTGACATCCACGCTACACCAGAAATTGAAATTTGTCAACAACAAAAAGCTGATGGTGGTAGGGGGAGAGAATGCTCTCCTGGTTAGCCATCTGTCTTCCTTTTTTATATAGATGCTGAGGATGAAGTTGGGATGCCGTTCCAAGCTTTATCTATTGCTGAGCCTACTAAGAAAGGAACTTCTTCATTTGCATCCTACAATGATGCTAAGTTGGCCATTGAGCATGGCATAACTACCGGTTTAGGACAAATGATCAAGATGGAAGACAACAAATCCCGGGCTGGCATATGGTATTATTCTAGCACTTTCAACAAGCATGGGCTGTTTCAGAGTGGTGGTTTCATCCACACCGTCCAAGACGAGGAAGCTGCTGCTATTGTGGAAGAGGATGCATAGGAGGATTCTGGCAACTTTGTCATCCCTGGAGGGGTCTGCAATAACTGGGTCGCTGTTGATGTTCCAACAGTTGTCCATAAGTCAATGTAATGTTCATTTTGTTTAAAAACCCTCCTCCCATGCCAAAAGGAGGAGTGATGACATTGTTGGCTCATAAATACAATGATATTTCATTCAATAAATTCATGTTAAATGTTTATTTTTCCAATTATTTTCACTTTTTGCTTTTTGCATGAAATTGGTGATCACATAAAACCTTAAAAATAGAATAAAATCAATCTTTTCATCTGCATAATGATTTGCCTTGTTTGAATTCTAAAATCTCTTTATATCCAAAATCATTATGCAGGTTGATCAAACCCATTGAACATAATGATCTAACACCATCTCCCAACTTTGAGTTCCCTGTATTTGAGGCCGAAGAAGATGATGTTGAAGAGATTCCCGATGAGATTACCCGTCTGCTTGAGCACGAAGAGAAGATCATTCAGCCGCATCTTGAGAATCTGAAAACAGTCAACTTGGGGTCTGAAGATTGTGTTCGTGAAGTGAAGATTGGGGCACTCCTTGAAGAGTCTCTGAAGAAGGGGTTGATTGAGTTGTTACGAGAATATGTCGACGTCTTTGCATGGTCATATGAAGACATGCCTGGTCTGGATACTGATATCGTGCAACATTTCCTGCCGTTGAAGCCTGAGTGTGTGCCTGTGAAGCAGAAGCTCAGAAGAACTCATTCCAACATGGCAGTGAAGATTAAAGAAGAAGTTCAGTAGCAAATTGATGCGGGGTTTCTGGTGACTTCTACGTATCCTCAATGGGTGGCCAATATTGTGGCCGTGCCTAAGAAAGATGGAAAAGTCCGAATGTGTGTGGACTATAGAGACTTGAATAAAGCTAGTCCGAAAGATGATTTTCCTCTACCACATATTGATATGTTGGTAGATAATACAGCTAAATTCAATGTCTTCTCGTTTATGGATGGATTTTCCGGATATAACCAGATTAAGATGGCACCCGAGGATATGGAGAAGACAACATTCATCACACCTTGGGGAACATTCTGTTATTGAGTGATGCCCTTCGGTTTGAAGAACGCCGGAGCCACGTATCAACGAGCTATGACTACCTTGTTTCATGATATGATGCACAAGGAGATTGAGGTATATGTTGATGATATGATTGCAAAGTCGAGAACAGAAGTTGAACATGTAGAGCACTTGTTGAAGCTTTTTCAGCATTTGAGGAAGTACAAGCTTCGTCTGAATCCTAAAAGGTGTAGATTTGGAGTCCGTTCCGGCAAGTTATTGGGCTTTATTGTCAGTGAGAGAGGTATTGAGGTTGATCCTGCAAAGGTCAAGGAAATACAAGAGATGCATGCGCCCAAAACTGAGAAGCAAGTCCGAGGTTTTCTTGGTCGCTTGAATTATATTTCCAGATTCATATCCCACATGACTGCCACATGTGCGCCGATATTCAAGCTCCTCCGGAAAGATCAGCGTCATGATTGGACCGAGGATTGCCAAAAAGCCTTTGATAGTATTAAAAAGTATCTGTCTGAGCCTCCGATTTTGTCTCTGCCTTTGGAAGGGAGACCCTTGATTATGTATCTGACAGTTCTTGAAGACTCTATGGGTTGTGTCCTTGGTCAGCAAGACGAGTCAGGGAAGAAAGAGTATGCTATCTACTACCTGAGTAAGAAGTTCACTGATTGTGAGTCTCGATACTCAATGCTTGAGAAAACATGTTGTGCTTTGGTTTGGGCTGCTAAGCGCTTACGCCAGTATATGTTGAATCATACGACTTGGTTGATATCCAAAATGGATCCAATCAAGTATATCTTTGAGAAGCCTGCTTTAACTGGGAGGATTTCCCGTTGGCAGATGTTGTTATCTGAGTATGATATTGAGTATCGAGCTCAGAAGGCTATTAAAGGTAGCATCTTGGCTGACCACTTGGCACATCAACCAATTGAGGATTATCAGTCAGTTCAGTATTGTAACACCCCAAAATTTGCCCTCCTCGTTCATGCATTCATTTTTTAGGCCATTTAGTATTTCATATTACATTGCATCATGTCAATCAGAATTAGCTCCAAGAAGCTCGGACATCATCCAGGACACTTTGTGGGTTTTATTCAAATGATCAGTCAACATAAGGAAAAGACTTGAGGTACTACCTACAGGACCAAAATGGGGCCTATTCACCGTACAAATCGCCGAGCTGGAAGGAGCAAGAATCTGCTGCTGAGCTGTCATGCTCGTTAGGCGAGCAGATGCTTCGCCTAGCGAAGGGCACTGTCATGCTCGCTAGGCGAGCAAATCCTTCGCTAGGCGAAGGGCGCGCATTTCAGGAAATAACAGAAAGATTTTGGGCTTGAGCTGTCCTCATTCAAAGCCCACAAGCTGCGAAATTTGGCCTATAAATACCAGAGTGGTCAATGAAATAAACCCTGAACACTACTGAACACTGGCTGAACAGAAAAGACCAGAGACTGGAGAAAAGAGACCTAGGAACTACTCTGCAGCAACCTTCAGGCAGCTCTGAGAAGTTCACTCCGCCTCACACAAACCCTAGTATTATTTTGCAGATCCAGCCGTACCATTCGATTTTAATCAGTCTCTCTCATCAGGTATACCTTTGTTCCTATTACTTTACGCTTTGAATTTGAATATTATGAATGTATGAGGTAATATCAGGTTTTGCCCTTGGGTTCGAATAGGCATGAATGTGTAACAATACCTTGAATGTTTTAATCATTTTCGTTTATGAGATGGATACCACAGGGTTTCGGATCATAGAGATCGTACTGTTATCAAGGAGGAATCCAAAACCCGCAGGCCTTCGCTAGCCGCTTCGCTAGGCGAGCCTGTAGCGAAGCTTCGCTAAGCTTTCGCTAGGCGATGCAGTCGCGAACGTGACATTATCTGCTTTTTGTTCTGTTGTATTCTAACCTGTCTTGGTGTTGCCATGGCATTGTTTTCCCTGGATTTCATCTTGTTTGTCTAACCTTTTTGTCGAGTTTTTGTGAGGACTCACATACTCTTGCAGGGATACCATCCGGAGGTTTATTCCGAATAGCCCGTACTGACTGATTTTCTTTGATGGTCTAGCTGGAGAGATCTCAGGGTTGCTAACCCTTTAATTGCTGTAACTTCGGATCTTTATCCGTGTGGTAATTTTTTCCCTTTCTCGTACTTTATCGCTTTCTTAGCTGGAAGACCTCGATAGGAGGCAATGTTTGAGCCCCTCGGTGGCATTTTTACTTTAAGATACATGTTTTGTGTGGTGTGATCGTTTCCCCATAGGACACGAGGCTCCGGATAGTCTCCCGTCTGCATGCCAATTAAGGTAGCACTGTTCCTTCGCCTAGGACTTCCTTGTGGCATGAGCGTCCCTACAACGCAAACAAACCCTAAAACCCAAAGTAACACGTTTACTCCTTCTACTACAGGCGAGTAAGTCTCCAAAGGTCGAGCATCCGGTAGATTGCGTAGTAACGTTGTTCGTCCAAAACCCAATCCATAACCCCGTAGTTAGCCGAACTACGGCTTGCTCTGATTCTCATTCCCGATGAGATACGTAGGCATAAGACGCGATGTCTTAGCGAGCACACATCCCCCCAACCCATAGGTCAGCCGAGCTACGAAGACTCTGATTCTCATATTCAGATGAGATACGTATGCAGTGGATGCGACATCCGCGCGAGTCATTTTCATTTAACCCTTTTTTTTAAACACATTAGATAAACTCACACCCTTTAGACAAGAACTACAAAAGTGGATCCCGTAGAGTACTACGGATGCGTAGGGGTGCTAATACCTTCCCTTCGCATAACCGACTCCCGAACCCAAGATTTGGTTGCGAGACCCTGTCTTCTCCTTTCCTTTTTCCAGGTTTACTTCGAGCGTTTCCTTTCCCTCCTTTGGGATGAATAACGCACGGTGGCGACTCTTCTGTCATTTTCTCTCGCCGGTTGTTTTTTCGCGCACTGTATTTTTCAGGTTGCGACAGCTGGCGACTCTGCTGGGGACCTAAGAAGTTGACCTCTTGCTGGTCCATCTTCCCTAAGCGAGTCCCTCCTAGCTTGTGTGATTTCTTGTTTATTGGGTGTTCATGCTTTTGTACCTTTATTTGCTTACCTGCTTGCATGCATCTGTTGTATCTGTTGGATCTGTTTGTTTGTTTGTTGGGATGGGGTGTTCTATGAGAGATAAGCCCATTACCCAGGCTTGAGTGTACACATAGGTTTTAGAGTGGATAATCATGAGGCTTGCGTGGCATGTTGCTACATTAAGTCGTTCGTGAAGAACCACACCCAGACGAGGTTTCTTTTGGATATATTATGTCCTACGGATGTTCCGTAACGACATGATGTTCCTCTAGAAATCGTCGACTCTGGTGACCATTTCCCGAGAACTCAGTCGAGGCCTCTCCTCCGAGACATGATTATGTTAGCTCTGGTGGGCGCATTCTCGCTGATCAATCCGAGGACCCCGAGACTGGGAACTTGCTATTAGGATGTCCTGTTGAGGGGAGTCAGTGGAGGTCTTTTATCCCGTAATAATGCCAAACCTTCAGTGGTAAACGTATTATTCGCGACTGAAGGGCTGAAGCTGACGAACTTCTGTTCTTAGAACCTACCAGTGAGGGGCGGGCTAAATTCAGGAAACCTTAACCTCCAACCAACCCGGTTTTCTAGAGCAGAGCTTTGATCTTGTATTGTATTCCTCAGTGAATTTCTCTCCAGGCAGTGCAACCTGACAGATGTTCAAGCGGATCCATCAATTCTGATTGACATGCCTTTGCATTGCATAACATCATCTGCATATTTGCATCCAACATCTCATGCTTATTCATTTGCAGGGTATTCCCTTTCAAAACGGGGGTGCCTTAAAACTGAACAAGCAGTGCATCACATACCATGCATATTAACCCTTGTCTGTTTTGCAGGTGTCACCGCAGCGTCTAATGTTTGTTTTCTGTATCAGGCAGTTATTGGTCCCAAGCGAGTCCACAGGTACCCGACAAAGGAAAATCGTCCACAGCTAGCGATGGACCAAGTACAGAAAGAGCTGGCTGATATGCGTGAAAGGATGGATAAGTTCATGACATTGATGACTGGTATGGCAGAAGGCCAGGAAAAGCTGAGGGAATTGGTTGAGCAACCGAGGCCCGATCCGGAGGTGGAGATACCAAATGCTGAGGGAAACCCTGGTAACCCTGAGAACACTGATAACCTTGTGAACACTGGTAACGCGGGTAACGCAAATGCTGATGGAAACTCGAGTAATGTTGGCAACACAGGGAATGTTGGAAATGGTATTGGCGGAAGGTACAATGTGAATCAAGGAATTCGGATTAACGAGCGCCCCGTTACTGAAGATTATCAGTATGATCAATTTTCTTTGCACGACGAGGCCTTTGAGACCACTCGCCGTATGGATGAGCTTGCTGAGAAGCTCAAATCTTTGGAGTCTCAAAATTCCTTAGGCTTTGATGTCACAAATCTTGGTCTGGTTCAGGGAGTAAGGATTCCTCACAAGTTCAAACCCCCTACTTTTGAGAAATACAACGGGGCTTCTTGCCCACGCACTCATCTCCAATCTTATCTGGGAAGGTTGGGAGCTCACACGGAAGATGAAAAGCTGTGGATGTACTATTTTGAAGACAGTCTAACTGGAGCTTCTCGTGAATGGTATTCTCATTTGTCTCGTACTACCATCAAGAGCTGGAAAGACTTGGCAGAGGCTTTTATTAAGCAATATCAATACAACTTGGACATGGCTCCAAATCGGACCTTGTTGCAAGGTATGTCTCAGACTGCCAAGGAAACCTTTAGAGAGTATGCTCAACGTTGGAGACAGATTGCTGCGTCCGTCCAACCCCCTATGTCTGAAAGGGAGATGGCGGACATGTTCATGAACACTCTTCAAGGCAATTATATTGAGAGATTGGCTGCTTGCCCGTCAATCAGCTTTGCAGAGATAGTAATTGCTGGAGAAAGAATCGAGAGTCTGTTGAAGATGGGCCGAATTCAAGACAATAGTGCTTCCAACTCATCAGGTCCCAAGAGACCGTTTGCTGGTAACGGTCAGCGAAGAAAAGAAGGCGAGGCAAGCGTTGTGTATGCCGGCAGAGGCAGGGGTAGAGGACGCCCTAATTGTTATCAAGATCAAGTGGCCGCAGTCACTATTCCAACACCTGTTCCTCAACCGCAATATCATCCGCAACAACAACCCAGGTACAACAATCAACAACAAGGAGGTAATCTGGGTCAGCAGAGACACTATCAACAACGTCCAAGGCAGACGGACCGGGTCATCGAGCCAATCCCAATGCCTTATTCAGTATTACTTCCCAAGCTGATTGACATGAATCTGGTTACGTTGAGAACTCTGGCCCCACCAATTGATCCCAATAATTTGCCTAGAGGTTATGATGTCAACGTCAGATGTGCTTTTCACTCCAACGCACCTGGCCATACTACAGATAACTGCAAGGCTCTCCAGTTCAAGGTACAAGATTTAAGAGATGCCCAGGCTATCAATTTTGCTCCGGTGCCTAATGTTATCCAGAACCCGATGCCAGCCCACGGCGGGCAGGAGATTAATGCTGTTGAAGTGGTTAAGGCTGATAATGCCCAAGGCTGGGGCAAATTTGTGGAGCCAGTCATCAAAGAAGACAAGTTTGGATTGGGGTATGCTCCGGGATCTCAGAAGAATGAAGTCGGTACTCTCTCCAGCGGGGGTTTGGTTTCTCCCCACATCGTCAATGCTGCAGATGAAGACAAGGCTGACAGCGACTGTGACTTAGATAGCTGGATTCGCCCGTGTGTCCCGGGAGAAAAGCTCGACAATTGGTCGTCTGAAAAAACTATCCGGGTTACTCTACTGAAAGAGTGATTTTTATTGTTTTCCTTTATTACATGCATAATAAAGTCTTACACTTTGCCCAAGGTGTAACGGCTCATTTGTAGGGCCATCCATTTAGTTACATTTCGCAATTATTTTTATCATCAATAAAGGACGACTTTTGCAAACAATTTTGTGTTCTCTTTCTTTTAGTTTTTTTTTTTTTACTTTTACAAAAAAAAAATGGCAATGTTTCTTTTTTCGTTTTTTCTTTCTTTCCAAAAAAAATCTCTCATTCTAAGGTAAAGCATGATCCTCCATCATGCAGAGCGGACCACTCGGATCTCACTACTAACGACACTGCTATGGCCAAGTATGACTTCGACAATCCTATCTATCAAGCCGAAGAAGGGGTTGAGGAAGATTGTGAATTGCCTGAGGAGTTAGCCAGGTTGTTGAAACAGGAGGACCAAGCTATTACACCTTATCAGGAGATGATTGAGACCGTCAACATCGGTGCCGCAGACGACAAGAAAGAGATCAAGATCGGGGCAAGTCTACAGGCCGAGAGGAAAGACTGTTGATCATGTACTTGACTGTGTTAGAAAGGTCAATGGGTTGTGTGCTCGGTCAGCATGACGAGTCAGGTCGAAAAGAACATGCAATATACTACCTTAGCAAAAGTTTACCGACTGTGAACAAAGATACTCATTGCTCGAGAAAACTTGCCGCGCTTTGGCATAGGCTGCTCGCCGACTAAGACAGTATATGTTGACTCACACGACTCTATTGATATCAAAAATGGATCCAGTCAAGTATATTTTTGAAAAGCCAGCACTTACCGGAAAGGGTACTAGGTGACAAATGATACTGACAGAGTATGACATCCAATACACTTCACAAAAAGCCATCAAGGGAAGTGTCTTGTCAGACTATCTTGCAGAGCAACCGATTGATGATTACCAACCTATGAGGTTTGACTTTCCTGATGAGGACATCATGTTTCTCAAATCGAAAAATTGAGAGGAACCACTCCCGGAGGAGGGGCCTGACCCTGAATCCAAATGGATTATGATGTTTGATGGGGCGGTCCACGTCAATGGTCGCGGTGTTGGTATAGTGTTGATCACACCGGAAGGGGGTTCATATGCCATTTGGTGCCAGAATAACTTTTCCCTGCACCAACAATGAAGCCGAATACGAAGCTTGTATCCTAAGACCTGAGGAAGCCGTCAATATACAGATTAAAACCCTAGATGTATACGGGGATTCAGCTTTGGTCATCAATCAAACCAACGGGAAATGGTTCTATGCTAGAACTACATACCCAGAATTGACGTATCTCGGTCAGAGACGAATGAAGAAAGCATTTGGTCAGAAAGTGCGCCCTCGGGGGTATCAAGTCGGTGAATTGGTACTCAAAAGATTTCTTCCTCCCAACACAGATCACAGGGGCAAATGGACGCCGAACTATGAGGGTCCATACGTGGTTAAAAGAGTTTTCTCTGGCAGAGCTTTGATGCTAACAACCATGGATGGCGAAGGATGCCCGTCCCCTATTAACTCAAACGCAGTAAAAAAAAATATTTCGCATAAAATAGACCCGTTGGACAGTAAAAAGAATAGTCCAGGCAAAAAGGGGGCATCCCGATGAACCAAAAAAAAAGGAATAAAGAGGTTCGGGCAAAAATTAGGGATATAAAAAAGAGTACACCCGGTGAGTCGAAAATCCAAAAGGGCGGCTCAGGCAAAAATGGGTATCCCGGTGGATTGAAAACCCGAAAAGGGGGCGATCCCGACAAAAGTTAGGGAATAAGCGAATGACTGCGATCTGAGTTCATCAGTGTTATATCACCGTTTCATTCAATCCGGCAATCTTCAAAGGTTAAAGATCGTCTAACCATCCACTTCAGAAAGCAAGATGAGCAGAGCGTCTTGAGGACATACGAGCCATAGCAGAGTCGAAACTCGGTGGGAATAGATTCAGCCAGAGAATCAAAGGAAATAGATTCAGCCAGAGAATCGAAACAATTCAGATCTAGCCAGAAGATCGAAGTAGATCTAGCCAGAAGATCGAAATAGATTCAGCCAGAGAATCGAAACGAAGGAGATCTAGCCAGAAGATCGAAGAAGATCTAGCCAGAAGATCAAAATCGTATCCAACCCGAGGATCAAAATTAATATCCAACCAGAGGACTAAATTGAGTATAGGTTCAGCCAGAGGATCGAAACTCCAGATTAAGCCAGAAGGCTGATTCAGATCCAGCCAGAGGATCAGAAGAGAAATAAATAGCGCAGTGTATTTCCGCGTTTTTGTGGTGTTCTCGGAGCGCAAATTTCCGGTCTGTCTTTGGTATTCAATCACAACTCACCCCGTTTGTCTAATAAGCTGTTCGCTTTCATCCTACTCGGGTTAGCTGATGATTGAATAGGGGTAGCTGTAACACCCCAAAATTTGCCCTCCTCGTTCATGCATTCATTTTTTAGGCCATTTAGTATTTCATATTACATTGCATCATGTCAATCAGAATTAGCTCTAAGAAGCTCGGACATCATCCAGGACACTTTGTGGGTTTTATTCAAATGATCAGTCAACACAAGGAAAAGACTTGAGGTACTACCAACAGGACCAAAATGGGGCCTATTCACCGTACAAATCGCCGAGCTGGAAGGAGCAAGAATCTGCTGCTGAGCTGTCATGCTCGCTAGGCGAGCAGATGCTTCGCCTAGCGAAGGGCACTGTCATGCTCGCTAGGCGAGCAGATCCTTCGCTAGGCGAAGGGCGCGCATTTCAGGAAATAACAGAAAGATTTTGGGCTTGAGCTGTCCTCATTCAAAGCCCACAAGCTGCGAAATTTGGCCTATAAATACCAGAGTGATCAATGAAATAAACCCTGAACACTACTGAACACTGGCTGAACAGAAAAGACCAGTGACTGGAGAAAAGAGACCTAGGAACTACTCTGCAGCAACCTTCAGGCAGCTCTGAGAAGTTCACTCCGCCTCACACAAACCCTAGTATTATTTTGCAGATCCAGCCGTACCATTCGATTTTAATCAGTCTCTCTCATCAGGTATACCTTTGTTCCTATTACTTTACGCTTTGAATTTGAATATTATGAATGTATGAGGTAATATCAGGTTTTGCCCTTGGGTTCGAATAGGCATGAATGTGTAACAATACCTTGAATGTTTTAATCATTTTCGTTTATGAGATGGATACCACAGGGTTTCGGATCATAGAGATCGTACTGTTATCAAGGAGGAATCCAAAACCCGCAGGCCTTCGCTAGCCGCTTCGCTAGGCGAGCCTGTAGCGAAGCTTCGCTAAGCTTTCGCTAGGCGATGCAGTCGCGAACGTGACAGTATCTGCTTTTTGTTCTGTTGTATTCTAACCTGTCTTGGTGTTGCCATGACATTGTTTTCCCTGGATTTCATCTTGTTTGTCTAACCTTTTTGTCTAGTTTTTGTGAGGACTCACATACTCTTGCAGGGATACCATCCGAAGGTTTATTCCGAATAGCCCGTACTGACTGATTTTCTTTGATGGTCTAGCTGGAGAGATCTCAGGGTTGCTAACCCTTTAATTGCTGTAACTTCGGATCTTTATCCGTGTGGTAATTTTTTTCCCTTTCTCGTACTTTATCGCTTTCTTAGCTGGAAGACCTCGATAGGAGGCAATGTTTGAGCCCCTCGGTGGCATTTTTACTTTAAGATACATGTTTTGTGTGGTGTGATCGTTTCCCCATAGGACACGAGGCTCCGGATAGTCTCCCGTCTGCATGCCAATTAAGGTAGCACTGTTCCTTCGCCTAGGACTTCCTTGTGGCATGAGCGTCCCTACAACGCAAACAAACCCTAAAACCCAAAGTAACACGTTTACTCCTTCTACTACAGGCGAGTAAGTCTCCAAAGGTCGAGCATCCGGTAGATTGCGTAGTAACGTTGTTCGTCCAAAACCCAATCCATAACCCCGTAGTTAGCCGAACTACGGCTTGCTCTGATTCTCATTCCCGATGAGATACGTAGGCATAAGACGCGATGTCTTAGCGAGCACACATCCCCCCAACCCATAGGTCAGCCGAGCTACGAAGACTCTGATTCTCATATTCAGATGAGATACGTATGCAGTGGATGCGACATCCGCGCGAGTCATTTTCATTTAACCCTTTTTTTTAAACACATTAGATAAACTCACACCCTTTAGACAAGAACTACAAAAGTGGATCCCGTAGAGTACTACAGATGCGTAGGGGTGCTAATACCTTCCCTTCGCATAACCGACTCCCGAACCCAAGATTTGGTTGCGAGACCCTGTCTTCTCCTTTCCTTTTTCCAGGTTTACTTCGAGCGTTTCCTTTCCCTCCTTTGGGATGAATAACGCACGGTGGCGACTCTTCTGTCATTTTCTCTCGCCGGTTGTTTTTTCGCGCACTGTATTTTTCAGGTTGCGACAAGTATGACTTCCCGGACGAGGAGATTCTGTATTTGAAAATGAAAGATTGCGATGAGCCTACGCTCGATGAAGGGCCAGAACCTGGTTCCCGATGGAGTATGGTATTCGATGGCGCTGTAAATCAATATGGAAATGGTATTAGGGAAATGATTATTACTCCTCAGGGCACATATTTTCCTTTTACAGCAAGGCTAACTTTCAAATGCTCGAATAATATGGCTGAATATGAGGCCTGTATTATGGGATTGGAAGAGTGTATTGATCTTAGGATCAAGCATCTTGATGTATATGGTGATTCGGCCCTTGTTGTTAATCAGATTAAGGGTGAATGGGAGACGAATCAGCCCGGCCTCATCCCATATAGAGATTATGCAAGGAGGATTTCAACATTCTTTACTGAGGTTGACTTCCATCATATTCCTCGAGATGAGAATCAAATGGTAGATGCACTTGCTACACTTGCTTTGATGATCGTGGTGAGACTCTGGAATGAAGTTCCCAATATCACTGTGATGCGCTTGGACAGACCAGCTCATGTATTTGTAGTAGAGGAGGTGCAGGATGATAAGCCATGGTATTATGATATCAAATGTTTTCTCCAAAGTCAGATTTACCCACCTGGGGCATCTGTGAAAGATAGCAAGACTTTGAGGAGATTATCAAGCAGTTTCTACCTCAATGGCGATGTGCTTTATAAGAGGAATTTTGACATGGTTGTGCTCAGATGCGTGGATAGACACGAGGCAAACTTGTTGATGACTGAAGTCCATGAGGGTTCGTTTGGTACTCATTCCAATGGACATGCCATGGCTAGGAAGATGTTGAGAGCAGACTACTATTGGCTAACAATGGAGTCTGACTGCTGCAAATACGTGAAGAAATGCCATAAGTGTCAGATTTATGCGGATAAGATTCATATTCCCCCGACACTTCTGAATGTGATTTCATCACCATGGCCTTTTTCCATGTGGGGAATTGACATGATTGGCATGATAGAGTCGAGAGCGTCCAACGGTCACAGGTTTATTCTCGTAGCAATTGATTACTTCACCAAGTGGGTTGAAGCGGCATCATATGCAAACGTGACCAGGAAGGTGGTTGTGAAGTTTATCAAGAATCAACTCATATGCCGTTATGGTGTGCCATATAAGATCATTACTGACAATGGATCTAACTTGAACAACAAGATGATGAAAGAGCTGTGTAGCGAGTTCAAGATTGCACATCATAATTCTTATCCTTATAGACCCAAGATGAATGGGGCTGTTGAAGCTGCTAACAAGAATATCAAGAAGATTGTCCAGAAGATGGTTGTTACGTACAAAGATTGGCATGGGATGCTGCCATTTTCTTTGCATGGTTATCGTACATCTGTCCGCACTTCAACAGGGGCAACCCCTTTCTCCCTTGTATATGGCATGGAGGCTGTGCTCCCAGTAGAGGTGGAGATCCCATCAACGAGAGTCCTGATGGAAGCCAAGTTGATTGAGGCTGAATGGGTTCAGAGTCGTTATGACCAGTTGAACTTAATCGAAGAGAAGAGATTGACTGCCATGTGTCATGGTCAGTTATATCAGCAAAGGATGAAGAAAGCCTTTGATAAGAAGGTCAAGCCTCGTGTGTTCCGAGAAGGTGACCTTGTGCTCAAGAAAGTCTTGTCTTTCGCGCCCGATTCTAGGGGCAAGTGGACTCCAAACTATGAAGGTCCATATGTTGTTAAGAGAGCCTTTTTAGGCGGTGCTTTGATACTTACAACTATGGATGGAGAGGATTTCACTCGTCCTGTGAATTCAGATGCAGTCAAGAAATACTTTGCCTAAAATAAAAACAGAATGGCTCGCTAAGTTGAAAACCCGAAAGGGCGGCTTAGGCAAAAATGAACGTCTTGGTGGATTGAAAACCCGAAAGGGCGATCCAGACAAAAGTTAGAGACATAAAAAATGAATATGTATCCCGCTAGATTGAGTACCTCACCCTGGGGTAATCTAGGCAAAAATTAGGGATTTGGCAAGTAATTGCATCCTGACAAGACTTTGTTCTACAACCGTCTTCTGTCAAAGATCCTCGCTCAGTCATCGTCAACTGAAGCTTCAAATACATTGGATTCAGAGTTGGTGGATGAATGGTCATTATGTTCAATGTAGCCCTTTTCCAATATATATCACCAATTTCAAATTTGTAAAGATCCATGGAGTCTTTCCATTTGCAGACTACCATTCCATCAAATAAATTTGAGCCTTTATCCAATTCTTTGCACTCTTATTTGTTTCTATTCAACAAATATTTTGCATGTTTTAATTGATAAATATCATTGTTTTAAATTTTCATAAATTGTTTTTAAACAAAGTGAACATTCACAATGACAAAAAGGATACTTGGGACGTCTTCAGTGCTCTCCCAAGGATGATATGATCTCTAAAAGGGTAAAACAGTTGTTCATATTCCCAACATACTTGTATCCTCTTCATTATCTTTCAGGTTGTCTCCTCCGCGAGTGCAGAAGAAGATTATGCATCACCAAATCCCCAGAGAGTTTGGGAGTCTGGTCCTAATCTTCTAGCTCCCTAGTGAGGCTGTATTTAGCATTTGTGTTATCAATTATATGGTTGTCATCCCTTGAGTGGATTGACCTAAAATCCCTTATAGATTGATAAATTGAATATGCTAAACCTTTTTGAAGAAGTTGGTTTTCCCTCACTTCAGGTTAGAAATCTCTCCGCTAGAGTGAGCAGGAAATCCCCAGCAAGAGCGGAATTATCATCAAGTTTGGTTTGTAGATTTTCCCCTACGGACTTGTCTACTTTGATCTCCAGCAGATTTGCTCCTCGACCATCCTCAGCAGGGTTGATCCCACTTTTACTCCCCAGTATGGTCACCAGCAGGGTATCCCCAGTAGATCGCCTACAGGCAATCCTCGGGTCAGTCATCAGCAGCGTTTCCCTAGCGGAGTTGTCTGATCAGAGTTTGTTTGTTGTTTTCCTCCTGAGTATAGCGGGTGTTGAAAATGTTTATTGTCTATCCCTAGCGGAGTAGTGTTCCTTTCCCCTCGGAAGATATGATTTACCCAGCAGTACAAGGAAATATGTTGGTGTTGGAACTTTTTGATTGGTGGTTGTTCCCCCACAGAGTTTCATCCTTCTCCTGGGTAATTTCCCCAGTAGAATGGCTTTCTACATTGGATCATATCCATGTTTAGTTCCCCAGCCAAGACTGTGCCTGATTTCCGAGTGGCGTGGGAACTTCTGAGTAAGATGTGTTGATTCCTTCCTAGTGGAGTGATTGGTTCTCCTTTCCCTGCAAAGATCTTTGTTTCCTGGTATCTGTCGCCCCATCAAATTGGATATTCTCCAGAGGGCCTGGCTTTCTCTTTTGAGATGTAGTACCGGATGCCTGTCCATTGATTCTTGGACCTGGTTGTGTTAGATATGTCTGTTTGTCAGCATTAATCATAAACCACACATATACATGCATAATCTTAACATTCAAATATTCATGCTGCATTCCTTTGCCATTTATCTTTGTTTGTTGTCTCCTTCTATTTGGTGATACATGTTTCCCCGAGCAGATGTTTGTGTTTGATCTCTCCATATAGAGTCAGCCCCATAGGCAGAAAGTGTTTACCCTTTTTCCCATATTCCCCACTAAGTTACGTCCTCATGGATGATTGTTATTTCAGTTTCCTCCCAAAACATGTATTGGGAAGGAGTTTCTCCCCTGAGATATATCCTCATTGGGTTGAGTCTTGTTTCATTGTGTCTCTCTAGTTTGCTCCTAGACTGACTGCTCTTGTTATTTCCCTTACACTACCCCGTAGTTTAGATGAACGATTGCTCAGTAACCGATAATTGTCCATCTTTTCCCCGGCGGAGTTTTTGTGGCCTGCTACCCAGTAACCGGTAGTTGTAAGTCCTATTTCTGCGGTTTTCTACCCTCATACCGGTAGCTGTAAACCCTATTTTATCCCCTGGTAGAGTTAACCCTTGATTTTTGTTCATCCTAACCGATGACGGTTACTCTCTTCTGTGGTTTTCTATCCAGTAACCGGTAGATGTAATTCCCTCTTTGTTGGTTATCTTTATCCAATATTCGGTATTGATATTCCTTATTTTTGAGTATATCTCCCAGTAACCGGTGATATATCTCCCGGATCATTGCCTTTGGCAATGTATCCCCAACGAATCATCTTTCATTTACCTTTGATTGGTAATGATTGTTTCTCCCTTTGATTGGTCATCATTTTTGTATTCAGTATTTGGTATCCCGATGTCCTTTCCTTTCGGTCAATTTATCCTTTATTAACCCAGTAACCGGTTGTGGGTAATCTTCCATGTGAGTATGTTATCTACGTTCTGACAGTAATAGATAATATATCTCATGCGCCCTTCGGTCGAAGTCTTTTGTTCTTCCCTTGTCGAGTAAGATTCGTATTTCCTTATGGAACCGAATGTCCATCCTGTAATCGAGTTCGCTTTATCAGCCCTCCTTTCGGATGATGAGTGTTTTGGGAATATTTCCCCAATTCACGCCTGGTTGGTCACCTATTATATGCCCAGTAACCGGTATCCCTGGTGTTCCTTCCTTTCTGCTCCCTATTATGACTTTTGTCCGCTGTGGAGTCAGATTTCCTGAGTCGAAGCATACCTTTTTTAGGTCTTCCTCAGATGTTGTGGATGTTTGATATATCTCACCCTTATACCGGTCTTAGATACTCATTCTCCCCGAGCGTGTTATCTCTCACCCTCATACCAGTGTTTCGATCACATGTCTCTTTGAGCTTATTGCCCAGTAACCGGTAATACCTCATTTGTTTTTTCCTCAGCCGAATCCTTTGTGGATATTCCCAGCTTGAGTCCCTTGGACAGATTTTCCCCCCATATGAGTCCGGATTTTATCCGAGGTATCCTTTATGGATAGTTTTGCTGTATTGGTATATTCCCCACTACATGCATCTCTGAGTCAGCTCGAGTCTTTCCATTGATTTATTTTCATGGAAATCCCTTTGTGCCCCAGCAAGTTTTAAGTCGTGACCTGCTCACGCATTTTATTCCCTTTATTCCCCATTAGAGTCCCCATAGTCTCTGTCCCATTTATGAGTATATTACTCATATGGATTGTCAGTTTCTCCTGATTTATTTTCTTCTTTGTGGACACATATCTCCACAGAGTATTACCTTTTGCATCATGAGGTCTCTTAGGGACCAAAATTCGTCTCTTTGTTATTATTTAAGCCCATTCTACCTCGTCGAGACGAAGATTTTAACCTTCACTTCTCTAGCTAGAATGACCTTAAATAGGGGCATCTGTAAGACCCTAATTTTGACTCTAAGATCCCTCATGGCATCATATAATTGCATTTGCATCTTGCCTCAAGGATCATAGCATCTTGGCTCCTAACCCTAGGGTGGGAACTTTCGTGAGTTGGTTTGAGATCACCAAGCATGCTTGAATTGTATATTATTGCTTTTATTATTTTGTTTACTAACCAAAAGCACAAAAATATATCACTAACATCTTTTGTTTGTAGCTTGAGTAGTCACAAGATTCAAGGCTCATAGAAGGCCCTATGCTCATTGATATGGCAAGGAGAAAGTGAGAGCAAGCATGAAAATGGTTCACAAGGCTCTCATTCATCAAATATGCCTCCCAAATATCTCAATTCATCATTTTGATCAAAGCAGACCAAAGGGCTTGAGGCTTGTTTCCCAAGGAAACCCTAATTCAGTTGTGCATCAACTGTGCCTTGCTCATGAAGCAACCTTAACCCATGATCAAATAAAATCAAGGGAAGTTCTTTAATTCATCATTTCAGGCATATTTGAGCTTATTTTAGTGTCCTAAATCATCAATTCATCAAGATTTGAGGTATGGACTTGAGAAGTTCATTAGTCAATTCATCTGACTATTTTGAAGTACAATGAGACCTAACTTTTGATGTGTTTGTAAAATGGGGATGACCCAAAGAGCAAAAATGTTCTTAAGAACTATATGAACAACGCTCATATTCATCCAAAATCCATTTGAAGCTTGGAAGGTCATCATCCATTTCAAAATATTATAGGTCATTTTGACTGAAACCCTAATTTTGGGTCAATTTCCCAAGAACATAACTCATTCAATTTTCATGATTTTTGAGGTGGGATCAAATGCATTGGAAAGTTTAATATGTCTACTTAATTTTTTAGGTTGATCAAATTTTCGTAATCCTAAAATAAATACATGTGATAATGCAAAACATTATAGGTCACTTTGGACTAAAGGCATTGAAATGTGAAAAAGTCCAACTTCAAGTGCCCATAACTTCTTCATCAAAAATCCAAATGATGCAAAATGTAAGTCCAAATTGATTTTCTTGAAAAGAAATACAACTTTGATGCTGAAGGTTTTGTCATTTGGAGCTTGCATCATTGAAACAGAAGGGCTTGAAGTTTGGCCATTTTTGAAATTTTCACATGTACGTGTTTTGCACCTTACATTTCATGATCAATTTTCACTAATTTCCCATTTCCAAATGAAGTTTTGGTCAACATAACATTTGATCCTCATGCCAAGAGCTTTCCAACCATTACCCATAAGGCTATGTTTCACTTTTGGAAATACCATTTTCGAAGAGGTAAACAATTTGGTGCATTTTTGGAAACTCATTGAAAACACATTGCATGAGCTCAACACATTACTTCTGCACGTCCATTTTTATTCTATTTGGTATCAGCTTGCAATTCCCTGTGGAATTGGGCCCTCCATGCGCCTGTACAGGCCCATGCATGGAGGCCCTTTCCATCCATGCACATGAAATGCTCATGTATTCAACCATCATTTGCTATAAATAAGTGCTCAATGCTTCACATTTACACAACCTAAGGGCACCTGTTATGTTGCACGAATCATTCCATAACCATACTAAAAGGAACTTTCTCTTTCTTTCAAAAATTTCAGATCTAAATTTCAATTTCCTTGATTTATTTCTAGATCTATAGTTCCTAAGCCTTGCTCACCTTGATCCTAAGACTACACTGCAAGCAAAAGCATCAAGGAACCGTGCTCTCAAGCTCCTCATTTTAGAGGTTTACATCCAAACTTGTTTTCTTAGAATCTCTTTGTATATAGCTCCTTTCTTGCATTTGCTGGGTTGTCTGAAGTCCTCTCCATATAGGCAATCGTTTTGTGCTTTGAATTTTTAAATTACATCAAGTTTCAGTTGAACACCACAAAATTCAAGCTCTGATTCCTCTCTTCATGGAAGCCTAGAGTAGAATTGGTTGGCACAGGGGTGATGTACATCACCCCAAGTTTCATTTGATATAAGGATCGTGGCATTTGATGGAGTTTTGATCTCTGCAACTTTTGGCCGGCGCCGGAGGTCTTGCCGGAGAAGACGGTGGTGTACTGAAATTCTAGTTATCAGACTTTAGATGTCACACGGGTTGTTATGACATCCAATTCTGCACAGACAGGAATTATACAGAACTTAAACGTAAGTGCAGTAATTAACACAAGTGATTGTTTACCCAGTTCAGTCCAACATGACCTACATCTGGGGGCTACCAAGCCAGGGAGGAAATCCATTATTAGTAGTATCAATTCAAAGCTAAACTCACCCGTTTACAACTTATCACTTAATCCCTACCCAGTGCAATTTCAATCTTACACTAAGATCAGAATTCCTACTCACTCCCCCTCAATCACCTCAGTGATTACTACCTTTAATCAATATTAAAGACAATTTGAAGTCACACTTCAAACAACTCTTGATTGTGCTTCACAGCTTTAATCAAGATACACAGCACTCACGCTTAAAAGCTTTGAGCGACACAACACTTACAACTCAATGAACACCCTATGCCACAGCAATCATCTACTTGATAATGGCTTGGCTTACAAGATACGTCTAATACAAGACTCACAAAAATATAGTAGTGAAGTATGATGGACACACAAAATCTTCACGCCTCAAAATCCCTGAAACTGAATGAAGGAACGCCTTCCTTTTTATATTGCAGTACCTGGGCTTTTGCACCTGTATTCTCCTGAATTTAAGGTCACACGAGTTCCCATAAATTCAACATTTAGGTTACTAACAAATAGGCTATTTGTTAGGTTCATTAAATGTAACTTGGTTGTTGGTTTCCTGGTTTTTCTCTAAGCTGTTGACTTCCTGAAGAATAGCCCAAGAAAAACTGAAACAGAAAACTAAACAACCTACAATATAGCATATACTGTCAGGAATGAATGTCACGACATTCAGCTTGACATCAAGGTCCATATGCTGAGTCTGTTTTTCCAGAAAACAGACTGTACAATTTTGCTGACTTGTACATGATCAAAATGACCATACTACAGTAACAGCTTACATTAATAAATGTCAAAGTGTCCAATTTAACATTTACACATTTGGCCTTAAGTTAGTTCTGTTATTCTCTTGAAGAACAGACTAAGTAACATGCTGAAGTATAGCAGAACACCACTCTGTCTAATGTTCAATAGCTGCTGTCAATGATGAATGTCATAACATCCAGTTTGACATTCAGTCAGTAGGCCTTATGCCAGGTCTGGTCTTTCCTTGATAACCAGACTGGAAATAAATACTAAGTTCTAACAGAACACCAGCTGTTCTATTCCTTAGTATCTGCTGACAGGTATGAATGTCACAGCATCCAGTTTGACATTCAATAAATCCTGTGTTAGCTAATCCTGCAGTAACTACTCAAGTGTGTCATGACATCAGTCAAGACATCAGAGTACAGTTAGATATTCTAACCTACAATGTAGTCACCTATACATACCATGTCATGACATCAGTCAAGACATTAGTAACCAGCTAGTGTTTTACCATATAATGCAGCCAATTAAGCACCTACAAACTCCCCCTTTGGCAAATTTTTGGCTAAAACACTTTGATCCCCATAACAGAGTTCATAGCAGCGGAATCACACACCTAGCAGGAAATAAGCCTAGCTAATACACTCAGAGTGGCAGCACACTCACACACATGGAAGTTAAATAAAAACTTCACAAAGCAGCACACATACAGCATCTGCAGGGGAGGGAATCTGTCATGAGAGTCTGTTGTAGAGACCCACTCTGTTTGTCAGGGGTGGTTATTACTCCCCCTTTTTGTCAAAAATGTTGCCAAAGCCAACAACATAACCAGAGAACAATGACAGAGTTACAGACTTGGTTTTACTTCACAGTTTCAACCAAGTTAGCATCCACTTGATCTTGCTTCACAACTTTGATCAAGTAATCACCCACTTTTGCTTTACAGTAGGTACCACCATATCAAATGCCATGATTTTGTTTCTGACATCCAGAACCACTCCTGCATGAACAGCATCCTTGAACTCCTGCAGGTACATTGGCCTTCTCACGGTAGGGTGTCTCCTTACCCTCTTGTAGCCACACTTGTTGCAGGTAGCATAGCTATGATCTGTTGACCAATCAGAGCATAGTACCAATTGTTTAATAGGCAAAGATATTAAACAATACATCCCAAACATCAGTGGTTGCTATAAGGTCTCAGAGAGACATATTCCCAGTTTGCTCCTTAAGTTTTCAAACTGAGTAGCATCCAGAGCCTTTGTAAATATGTCAGCCAGTTGAAGGTCCGTGGCTACATGTTCCAAAGTGATCACCTTGTCTTCCACCAGATCTCTGATGAAGTGGTGCCTAATGTCAATATGTTTGGTCCTGCTGTGTTGGATGGGATTCTTGGAGATATTGATGGCACTAAGATTATCACAGAACAATGTCATGACATTTTGAGTGACATTGTACTCAGTGAGCATCTGTTTCATCCAAACCAGTTGGGAACAACTGCTTCCAGCAGCTATGTATTCAGCCTCTGCAGTGGACAGAGAAACACAATTCTGCTTCTTGCTGAACCAAGATATGAGATTGTCTCCTAAGAAGAAACATCCACCTGATGTGCTTTTTCTGTCATCAGCACTCCCAACCCAGTCAGCATCACAGTACCCAGATAGGACAGGCTCAGACTCATGTGAATACAGCATCCCATAGTCACAAGTCCCATTGATGTACTTGAGAATCCTTTTGACTTGATTCAAGTGGCTCACCTTAGGCTCTGCTTGGTATCTAGCACAAACTCCAACTGCATAAGAAATGTCAGGTCTACTTGCAGTTAGGTAAAGTAGGCTTCCTATCATGCTTCTATACAAGCATTGATCAACACCAGGCCCTCCTTCATCTTTGGTTAACTTCAGATGAGTAGGCGCAGGAGTCCTCTTGTGCCTAGCATTATCCATACCAAACTTCTTAACTATGTTCTTGGCATACTTGCTTTGGGAGAGAAACATAGAGTCCTCCATTTGGTTTACTTGCATTCCAAGGAAATAGGTCAGTTCTCCAACTAGACTCATTTCAAACTCGGATTGCATCTGGTGAACAAATTGTTGAACCATTTGTTCTGACATTCCACCAAAGACTATATCATCCACATAGATTTGAGCAATCATGATTTTGCCGTCTTCATCCTTCACAAATAAGGTTTTATCTATTCCACCTTTTCTGTATCCATTTGAGGTCAGAAATTCGGTCAACCTTTCATACCATGCTCTAGGTGCTTGTTTCAACCCATACAAGGCTTTCCTCAACTTGTATACATGCTTAGGTTGGTTAGGATCACAGAACCCTTTAGGTTGTTCCACAAAGACTTCTTCATTCAAGTAGCCATTCAAGAATGCACTCTTCACATCCATTTGGAATAGTTTAAACTTCAGGATGCATGCTACCCCTAACAGCAATCTGATGGACTCAAGCCTAGCCACAGGAGCAAATGTCTCATCAAAATCTACCCCTTCAACTTGAGTGTATCCTTGAGCTACTAGTCTTGCTTTATTCCTAGTAATTACTCCTTTCTCATCAGATTTGTTTTTGTAGATCCACTTGGTACCAATGATGTTGGTCCCTTCAGGTCTTGGAACTAGCTCTCATACTTCATTCCTTTTGAACTGCTCAAGTTCCTCTTGCATGGCAATGATTCAGTATTCGTCAGTCATGGCTTCTTTCACATTTTTTGGTTCAACCTTGGATACAAAGCAGGAATTTGAGCTTATTCCCCGTGACCTGGTAGTCACACCACTATTGGGATCCCCTATGATAAGATCCTTAGGGTGGTCTTTCTGAATTCTGATAGATGGCACTTTGGTGGTTGCATCTGCTTCATATTCAGGAGGAGGTTCCTCTACTTCTTCAGACTTGACTGGAATGTCAGTTGAACTGTCAAGGAATGTTTCAACATCCTCCATGACATCGGTTCCTTCCTCTTTATCGTCCATAATAACATTTATGGATTCCATCAGGACATTGGTCCTGTAGTTGAACACTCTGTAGGCTCTGCTGTTAGTGGAGTATCCCAGAAATATACCCTCATCACTTTTGGGATCTAGCTTCCTTCTCTGTTCACGATCTGTGAGAATGTAGCATTTACTTCCAAAGATATGAAAGTACTTCACAGTGGGTTTTCTGCCTTTCCATATTTCATACAGAGTGGAGGAGGTTCCTTTTCTCAAGGTGACTCTGTTGTGAACATAGCACGCTGTATTCATTGCTTCAGCCCAAAAGTGCATGGGGAGCTTCTTTGCATGAATCATTGCCCTGGCAGATTCTTGAATAGTTCTATTTTTTCTTTCAACTATTCCATTTTGCTGAGGGGTTATAGGGGAGGAGAACTCATGACTTATTCCTTCAGAAGAGCAAAACTCCTCAAACTTGGAATTCTTGAACTCCGTACCATGATCACTTCTAATCCGGACCACACAACTGTCCTTTTCCCTTTGAAGTCTTATGCACAGGTCTTTGAAGACATCAAATGTATCTGACTTCTCTCTGATGAAGCTTATCCACGTGTATCTGGAATGGTCATCAACCACCACGTAAGCATATTTCTTCCCACCAAGGCTTTCAACCTGCATGGGTCCCATTAAATCCATGTGCAGCAGTTCCAGAACTCTGGAGGTTGTGGGATGTCCCATCTTCGGATGTGACATCTTGGTTTGCTTGCCCACCTGGCATTCTCCACAGACTCTTCCTTCATCAATAAGAAGCTTTGGAATTCCTCTGACTGCTTCCTTGGATATAATCTTCTTCATTCCCCTTAAGTGGAGATGTCCAAGACGTCTATGCCACATCTTCACCTCCTGTTCTTCCTTGGTTGAGGAGTATATTGTAGAAAAGTTAGAGACTTTAGGTTCCCACAGATAACAGTTATCTTTGGACCTGGTTCCTCTCATAACTTCCTGATTGTCACCATTAGCCACAATGCAAAGCTCCTTAGTGAACTGAACATGAAACCCTTGATCACACAGCTGACTTATGCTGATGAGGTTTGCAGTTAGTCCTCTTACTAACAGCACATTATTCAGCTTTGGAACTCCAGAGCAATCCAGCTTACCCACACCTTTTATTTTACCTTTGGCACCATCACCAAAGGTCACATAGCTGGTAGTGTGAGGTTGAATATCCACCAGTAGATTTTCCATACCAGTCATATGTCTTGAGCATCCACTGTCAAAGTACCAGTCTTCTCTGGTAGAGGCCCTTAGAGCAGTGTGTGCTATCCTAGCATACCATTGTTGCTTTTTAATGGGAACATAGCGCTTATATGGTTTATGCTTAGGCCTGACATGCGTGGCTTGGTTAGGGAAACCATGAATCCAGTAGCAGAAGGCTTTTATATGACCAAGCCTACCACAGTGGTGACACCTCCACTCCTGGTATTTCCTCTTCTGATGATCATTCATCCTAGTTCCTCGATGTTGAGACATTGGCTTTGACTTCCGCTTGAACTTCTGAACTTTTGCCTTTGGGCGTTTGTGTTCAACTGAGGATCTTTTCCCAAATCCTAGGCCAGATTTGGTTCCAGACTGCTGTCCCACCTTTAGTATCTCTTCCAAGATGTCAATTCCCTTATTCATCATTCTGATGGATTTGGTCATCTGATTCAGCTTGGAGGTCAGCAGGGCTATCTCACCATTTAGACCCTCTATGACAGACAGTTGCTTCTGTCTCTCATCTTCCAGTTCCTTGATGAGGTTCTTCTGTTTTTCTCCTTGTGCACGCACTTCTGCACTGGTGGTACACAGCTTCTTATAGGCTGCAGCAAGTTCATCAAGGGTCAGTTCATCTGCACTTGAGTCATCATCAGAGGCACAAACACTGGTTAGTGCAGTGACATGTTTGGAAGATTCTCCTTCAGATTCACTTTCAGAATCTCCTTCAGACCATGTGATAGTTAGCCCATTCTGTTTCATCTTGAGATAAGTAGGACATTCAGCTCTGACGTGTCCATACCCTTCACAACCATGACACTGGATTCCCTTGCCTTGGTTGAACTTTTCTTCAGAAGTTGATCTTTTCCTGATGTCAGACGGGATGTTCTTGACATTAGGTCTCCCTCTTTGATCAATCTTCTTCACGAACTTGTTGAACTGTCTCCCAAGCATGGCTAAGGCTTCTGATATACTTTCATCACCTTCAGTATATCCTGCTTCTGACTCCTCTTCAGCATTAGATACAAAAGCTATGCTTTTGTTCTTCTTTTCAGCATTCTCACACAAGCCCATTTCAAAGGTTTGGAGAGAACCAATGAGCTCATCCACCTTCATATTGCAGATGTCCTGTGCCTCCTCTATGGCTGTGACCTTCATAGCAAATCTCTTAGGCAAGGACCTGAGAATCTTTCTTACAAGTTTCTCTTCAGCCATTTTCTCACCTAGTCCATCAGAGGTGTTTGCAATTTCAAGAATATTCATGTGAAAGTCATGAATAGTCTCATCCTCTTTCATCCTCAGATTTTCAAACTTGGTGGTCAGCATCTGAAGTTTGGACATCTTCACCTTGGAAGTACCTTCATGAGTTACCTTGAGGGTATCCCAAACTTCCTTAGCTAGTTCACAGTGGTGTACCAGCCTGAAGATGTTCTTACTGATTCCATTGAATAATGCATTCAAGGCCTTGGAGTTTCCAAGAGCTAATGCCTCTTGCTCCTTGTCCCACTCTTCTTCAGGAATCTGCACACTGACTCCATCTTCACCTGTCCTCATTGGATGTTCCCATCCTTTGTTGACAACTCTGCAGACTTTGCTATCTAGAGACCTTAAGAAGTTTAATATGTCTACTTAATTTTTTAGGTTGATCAAATTTTCGTAATCCTAAAATAAATACATGTGATAATGCAAAACATTATAGGTCACTTTGGACTAAAGGCATTGAAATGTGAAAAAGTCCAACTTCAAGTGCCCATAACTTCTTCATCAAAAATCCAAATGATGCAAAATGTAAGTCCAAATTGATTTTCTTGAAAAGAAATACAACTTTGATGTTTAAGGTTTTGTCATTTGGAGCTGGCATCATTGAAACAGAAGGGCTTGAAGTTTGGCCATTTTTGAAATTTTCACATGTACATGTTTTGCACCTTACATTTCATGATCAATTTTCACTAATTTCCCATTTCCAAATGAAGTTTTGGTCAACATAACATTTGATCCTCATGCCAAGAGCTTTCCAACCATTACCCATAAGGCTATGTTTCACTTTTGGAAATACCATTTTCAAAGAGGTAAACAATTTGGTGCATTTTTGGAAACTCATTGAAAACACATTGCATGAGCTCAACACATTACTTCTGCACGTCCATTTTTATTCTATTTGGTATCAACTTGCAATTCCAAGTGGAATTGGGCCCTCCATGCGCCTGTACAGGCCCATGCATGGAGGCCCTTTCCATCCATGCACATGAAATGCTCATGTATTCAACCATCATTTGCTATAAATAAGTGCTCAATGCTTCAGATTTACACAACCTAAGGGCACCTGTTATGTTGCACGAATCATTCCATAACCATACTCAAAGGAACTTTCTCTTTCTTTCAAAAATTTCAGATCTAAATTTCAATTTCCTTGATTTATTTCTAGACCTATAGTTCCTAAGCCTTGCTCACCTTGATCCTAAGACTACACTGCAAGCAAAAGCATCAAGGAACCGTGCTCTCAAGCTCCTCATTTTAGAGGTTTACATCCAAACTTGTTTTCTTAGAATCTCTTTGTATATAGCTCCTTTCTTGCATTTGCTGGGTTGTCTGAAGTCCTCTCCATATAGGCAATCGTTTTGTGCTTTGAATTTTTAAATTACATCAAGTTTCAGTTGAACACCACAAAATTCAAGCTCTGATTCCTCTCTTCATGGAAGCCTAGAGTAGAATTGGTTGGCACAGGGGTGATGTACATCACCCCAACTTTCATTTGATATAAGGATCGTGGCATTTGGTGGAGTTTTGATCTCTGCAACTTTTGGCCGGCGCCGGAGGTCTTGCCGGAGAAGACGGTGGTGTACTGAAATTCTAGTTATCAGACTTTAGATGTCACACGGGTTGTTATGACATCCAATTCTGCACAGACAGGAATTATACAGAACTTAAACGTAAGTGCAGTAATTAACACAAGTGATTGTTTACCCAGTTCAGTCCAACATGACCTACATCTGGGGGCTACCAAGCCAGGGAGGAAATCCACTATTAGTAGTATCAATTCAAAGCTAAACTCACCCGTTTACAACTTATCACTTAATCCCTACCCAGTGCAATTTCAATCTTACACTAAGATCAGAGTTCCTACTCACTCCCCCTCAATCACCTCAGTGATTACTACCTTTAATCAATATTAAAGACAATTTGAAGTCACACTTCAAACAACTCTTGATTGTGCTTCACAGCTTTAATCAAGATACACAGCACTCACGCTTAAAAGCTTTGAGCGACACAACACTTACAACTCAATGAACACCCTATGCCACAGCAATCATCTACTTGATAATGGCTTGGCTTACAAGATACGTCTAATACAAGACTCACAAAAATACAGTAGTGAAGTATGATGGACACACAAAATCTTCACGCCTCAAAATCCCTGAAACTGAATGAAGGAACGCCTTCCTTTTTATATTGCAGTACCTGGGCTTTTGCACCTGTATTCTCCTGAATTTAAGGTCACACGAGTTCCCATAAATTCAACATTTAGGTTACTAACAAATAGGCTATTTGTTAGGTTCATTAAATGTAACTTGGTTGTTGGTTTCCTGGTTTTTCTCTAAGCTGTTGACTTCCTGAAGAGTAGCCCAAGAAAAGCTGAAACAGAAAACTGAACAACCTACAATATAGCATATGCTGTCAGGAATGAATGTCACGACATTCAGCTTGACATCAAGGTCCATATGCTGAGTCTGGTTTTCCAGAAAACAGACTGTACAATTTTGCTGACCTGTACATGATCAAAATGACCATACTACAGCAACAGCTTACATTAATAAATGTCAAAGTGTCCAATTTAACATTTACACATTTGGCCTTAAGTTAGTTCTGTTATTCTCTTGAAGAACAGACTAAGTAACATGCTGAAGTATAGCAGAACACCACTCTGTCTAATGTTCAGTAGCTGCTGTCAATGATGAATGTCATAACATCCAGTTTGACATTCAGTCAGTAGGCCTTATGCCAGGTCTGGTCTTTCCTTGATAACCAGACTGGAAATAAATACTAAGTTCTAACAGAACACCAGCTGTTCTATTCCTTAGTATCTGCTGACAGGTATGAATGTCACAGCATCCAGTTTGACATTCAATAAATCCTGTGTTAGCTAATCCTGCAGTAACTACTCAAGTGTGTCATGACATCAGTCAAGACATCAGAGTACAGTTAGATATTCTAACCTACAATGTAGTCACCTATACATACCATGTCATGACATCAGTAAAGACATTAGTAACCAGCTAGTGTTTTACCATATAATGCAGCCAATTAAGCACCTACATGTACACCACCGTCCCAACGCCAGATCCATTCCTGACCGTGTGATCTATTCTCCATATCTAATTTGGATCGTTCCATGTTATGACTTTATTAATGGCAAGGTGTTATGCATTGACTTGAGAGTATGATGGACGCGCGCTCAAGATCCGTCTGATGCGCCAGCTTAATTAATGAGCTCTTGATCCAACGCCTCCTGTTTTTCCACATTTTTAATTTCTGATTTCATTTTCTTTTTATTTCTTTAATTCCATTTCATTTCAAAAAATCATATCTCCTTCATTATTGGTCCAAAAAATGTGAGACTAATTGCTTTTTTCTTCTTTTAATTTCTAGTTTCTAAAAATGATTTTTAATATTTTTTATTTTATCATTTGATATTTTTTATGAATTTTCTCTTTTCTGGTTATTTTTAATTCATTTTAAATAGTTTTTGATATTCAAGAAATACAAAAATATTTTTCCAACCTCTTTGAATGATGATGGATCTATGAAAAATATTCTCATCAATTTATTAATTGATTTGAGATTTATTTGAGATTTTAATTCAATTAGGTTACCTTTATGCATTTTTAATTGATTAAAAATAGCTTCTGGTTTCTAAAAATGCTGAATTTTTTTGTCAAACTTTGTTTGACCTTGTTGAACTTAGGATAACTCATTTGGACTTTTCAAAGTTGATTTGAAGTGAATTTGAAGTTTGACCTTTCTTTATTATTTTAATTCAAGTATTATTTTAATTTTGAAAAATACAAAAATATTTTATTTGTTTTTTGACTTCTAATCCTCATCTTGCTTCTGTTTACTAATGTTTGACCTTGATTTCATCTATCTTTGGTCAATGTATATTGGTTACCTCATTTCATTTTCCATTAATGCATTTTATTATTCATCTTCTTCTTCTTCTTTTTTTTTTCTTTTTTTGATCAATGAGTTAAAGATTGGTGGTTAGCCTTGATGTATGAGACGTTTAACCTTCCTTGATTCAAATCTAATTCATCTTGATCATAGATCAAGTGAATGGCTTTGCATTAAGGATAGATTGCTTCCTAATCAAGCAAAGAACCTAAATCAATACAAGATCATTTCTCATCTTCTTTTGGCATGGCAAGTTGTAGGAGCTTGATTCACTAATCAAGATCTCTAACTTGTGTTGTTGCCTACATTTTATTGACCAGCCTCAAATAGGTGTGACTACTACATTAGTCCACTTACGATTGCTTAACATAGCGCTAAATTGCCTTATGGCACACTAACACTAACCATTAACCATTAACCATTAACCATTAACATTTAATTCTTGCACTTTACATTTATGCAATTTACTTTTCTTGTACATATTATTCATTTGCTTTTGCCCTTTGCTCATTTGAGCACATGTTTATGTTAATGCAATTTGCCTTTTGCTGCACATAATTGTGTATATATTATTGTGCTTGTGTTTTGTTGTGATTGTTGTGCACCAAATGCAAAAAATGGACAAAAAAGACTTAGATTCTAGGACATTCCCTATGCAAAATGGAGTAAAAAGGCCTTAATGTTGAAGATGGATTAGAAGGACCAAATGTCTAAACTCACTCTTGTCCATTCTTGGTTTACATTGTGGAACTTTTTGATGTGTGTGCTTTTGTGCTAGGGGATTCCTATTTGAGCCAAAATGAAGAACCATTATCACGGGCATCTAAAGTGAGAGATACAAGAGCCGTTGGAAGATTCCTAAGAGCTTTGCTTGATTGATTGATTGCTTGAGTATACACTTATTTTCTTGCTTATTCCAAAGGATGGGAGCTACTTGGATCATCAATAAGATCTCAAGAAAGGAACTCCATTTATGGTCTTGTTTCTTATCCTTCATCTCTTGTATGTTTAGGATTTAGCCATTCTTCTTCTTCCCTCCACTCTAACCCAAGCCGAAACTTTTGTGCAAACATTAACACTTGTTTTCAAACATTAGAAACCTAAGCATTATTCTTTTGATTTTCAAACTTTCTTTTCATAACACTTATTTTGAATTGAATCTTTAAGTCAACTTTGACCATATTTTGTAAATACTTTTCATTGGTAAATATAACCCATTCAAATGTTTTTTGTGGTTTCAATGACCATTTTTTATTAAAACTTTTCATAACATTTAGCTATTAGGTTTGAGTTATCCTTGAGGTAGATGTAATACTCACCTATATCCTTAGTGATGGACAATGAGTCTTCCATGCTTAGTATAGGGTTAACCCCTCACTAGCATGTTGAAGCTATCCTCACATGGTGGATTTGTGGTTTTAGGTTGAGTTTTCTCCCTTGGATAACAAAAGACCCTAAGGCATTTGGACCAATTAATTCACCAACTTGTTTTGAGATTTTTACCCCGAACTACGAGGTTTTGATCCTAATCTTTTTTAAGATGGTACGTAGGGAATGGGTTTATCCATTCAAACACAAAATTGTAAATAATTTGTTCATTCTTCTCTCATCTCCCCAATTATGTTTGCAAAACAAATTTTCACAAAATACCAACCTTACAACAATTGTGAAAAGGGCTCCCTAGGAGTACCTAAGATGTTTTGGGTGCTTAAAACCTTCCCATTGCATAACCAACCCCGTTACCCCGATCTCTGACATTTTTATTAGTTTTTGATTCGATAAAACTTCTCGGTTTTTGTTCGCTTTCTAACCTTTCCTTTGGATAAATAGAAGTGCGGTGGCGACTCGACTTGTATGGTTTACTTTTGATTTAGTCCATAAATCTAAAGGTAACGAATACCCCGCTACACAAATATCATTCATTCATGCTATAAATACATGACCTCTGTGCTCATTTGAATCACACCTTACGCGCTAGCTTTGCCCCCATTGAAACCCTCACATTTTAGAGGAAAACCTGAGAAATTTCAATTTGAAATTTGAGTTTGAATCTCAACTGTTGGAGATTCAAGAACTCCAGGATCCAAAGCCTTGTAACCTCTCTAATCACTTCTTGCTAGCTTCTCAAGTGTGATCAGATCGTATTTGGTGTAAGCAACACCAAGAACTGCATAGCATTGAAGGTAATTTTCAGAAAACTTCATCTCTTCGATTCACTCTCAATTCTACTTAATTCTCTTGGATCTTTGGTTGTCTGAAGTCCTACCAATGTAGGCAAGAAGATTGAGTTGCTTAGAGGTCAAATCGAAGCAACTCAGTTGACACACCTCAAAATTCAACTCCTCATATCTTTCTATATACGTGGAGTTAGTTAAAATTGAGGTTAGATTCGTGCTTTACGCCATTTTTTCTTTCAGATCATGTCCTCCTTTTTCATTTATGTGATGGTGATGACTGAACCAGTCCGGTGAGCCTCGTCTGAGAAGGTGACTAGAGGTCCAGCACCGGTGGTGTGCTGGACAGGTTCTGAGCCACATGATCATTCCACAACATTTTAATCTCACGCGTCCATTGTGAATACCAGACGTGTGGATGAGTTGACTAGCGTGCATCATGGAACGCGTGTTCTAGGCCACTTGATCTGCCACCTCAATTAATGAGGGAGATCAAGTGGCTCACGTTTTTTCATATTTTCTGATTTTTGTTTTAATCCTTTTATTTTTATTAATTCATATTAATTTTAATATTAATCTAAAAAATATGAGAGTTTCACCAAAAAATTTCCTCTTTCATATTTTGAATTAAAATTATTTTTTTGGATCATTATTAACAATTTTCATGATTTAATTAATTTTGTGATTATTTTTAATTGTTTAAAAATACTTTTAAGTCTTTAAAAATTCTGAAATTTTTTCTCCAAGGTCCTTTGACCTTGTTTGACCTATGATAAATCTCATGGCCATTTCTTTGGTGTTTTGACGAGATTTTAGGAATTTGACAAACCCCATATTTAATTTAAATGTCATATTTTAGTATTTTTAATTTAAATAAATGCCAAATAATTTTGTTGACCAATTGTAATGACTTGTTTGAGTTTGACTCTTGTTGTTGGGCCTTGATCAAGGTGTTTGAATTTGTCAAGTTAATATCATTGGATTTAGGGGATTGATGGAATGTACATTCCATCTCCCAAAATGAATGGATGATATTAATTTGGTAAAAGTCCTCCTTTGATCAATTTGAGTTTTGATCCATTCCCCTCCCTCTTCATCTCATTCCCCTTCTTTATGCATTCATCTCATTTTGCCTATGATATCTCAAAGTCCTAACGCTAGTTTATTGAAAAATTAACATGAGTATGGATGAGATTAGGCTACCTCTTTTGCATATTCTTTTTGTGTGTGGTATGTTTCATGAGCATAGTCCATTATACTATGTCTCTAACATGCATTAACACCAAAATTCTATTCCCCGACCTCAGATAGTTGTGACTTTTACATAAGTCCAATTACGATTGCTTAACATAGCGCTAAATTTGTGACACAAAAGACATAGCATTCTAGTTAGTGAGATTGTAAGTCTCCCCTATTTCATGGTATTGTGTGGAAACTTGGCCTTTTTTCCTTCCTTTGGAAGATGTCTTGGCTCAAGGATCCATGCTTGTGACAAGTGGGTTGAGTGTTCTCCAAAGAATGTCTTAAAATGAAAAAAAAAGCAAAACAATACTAACTTCTAACTCATTAACAACTAACTCTTAATTTCAAGCCATTTACTTTAATGCCATTTAATTTTAGTCTTTATACATTTGCCATTATTCATACCATTCCAATTGTTTATGTTAATGCAATTTTCACTTTGTCCACTTGGACCATATTGTGTGATATATCTTGTTTTGTGTATACTTTTCTTGTTTGTGTGGTCTTTGACCATTAATGTACATAATAACAACAAAAACCCTAAAAAACTTTTGTATGGACTGTTGGCTTGATCTTGGACAAATGGACTTAGAACTTAGGCAAAATTCCTTTGCTAAAGGACTTGGCCAATGCCAACTTTCTGTGAAACCAAGTACTTGTAATTGGAAACTTCATCTGATACATCATTCAAGATCCCTATGAGTTCCTCTGTATCATAATCACTGTGAAGCTATTATTTTGAACTTGTGACTTGTGGAATTCATCTGTTACATGGGCTAATCTGAAGAAGTTCATGGAGTGGCTAAAGCTTGGATGTGGCTATCTTTATTTGATGCCTTTGCTCTTAAAGATAATATAATTGTGCATTTGTGTGTTGCTTGATTCTAAATGTCCAAGGGAATTCTGGGTTTCTATTGACATTCTTGTATATTGGATTGCTACCCATTTGGTCAGATCTTTTCAACTCTTAACTTTTAATTTTGTGCATAGGATTTGTCTCTTCATCTTCTCCCCCATTTCTTTAATTTTAAAATCTCTCCCTCCCTTTTCAAAATCTTCTTTGGTTGAACTTATTTTATTCTAAACTTTGACCACTTTGCAAAAAGATAGAAACTTTGGCCTTATGCCATTGCATTTTCAAACTTCTTTTCTTAAATCAAATTTGTAAATAAACTTAATTTTGCCTGACTTAAACTTTAAAAAAAAACAAAAAAAAAGAACGAACACATTCAAACCATTTTTGGACTTTTGTGCCTTTCAAACTTAAATTTTGTTAAAAGCAATGCATCCATTTTGAAATTTGTATCACGAACTACGAGGTTTTGATCCCTCATTTTTATGTTGGTACGTAGGCACAAGTACGAAGGTCTTGTCAAACACAAAAATATAATTAATGAATTCTTTTCTCATCCCCCCCCCCCCCATTCTATTTGTTTGTAACCATCATTTTCATACAAAATACACATGCACACAAAAAGGGCTCCCTAGGAGTACCTAGGACACTTTAGGTGCTAACATCTTCCCTCTGTGTAACCAACCCCCTTACCTCTAATCTCTGACATTTTATTAATTTTGATTTGAAAACTTCTTACTTCTAGGTTTTGTTCGTACTTTTTCCCTTTTCCCTTGGAAACAATAAAACGTGGTGGTGACTATTGTTATTTGATGTCTAGCTTATCCATAACTTAATGATCATGAATTTACCTCTACAGCTTCCACCATATTATTATTCAAGTTCGATCCATTATCAGTAATGATCTTACTTGGCACACCATAACGACATATGATCTGATTCTTGATAAACCTTACAACAACTTCCTTGGTTACATTTGCATATGATGCCGCTTCAACCCATTTTGTGAAGTAGTCAATTGCCACTAAAATGAAACGATGTCCATTCGAAGATTTGGGCTCAATCATATCAATTCCCCACATGGAGAAGGGCCATGGGGAAGAAATAACATTCAACGGTGTCGGAGGAACATGAATCTTATCTGCATATATTTGACACTTGTGGCATTTCTTCACAAACTTGCAGCAGTTAGATTCCGTTGTCAGCCAATAGTAAACTGCTCTCAACATCTTCTTTGCCATTGCATGTCCATTGGAATGAGTACCAAAGGAACCTTCATGGACTTCAGTCATCAACAAGTTTGCTTCGTGTCTATCCACACACCTGAGCAAAACCATGTCGAAGTTTCTCTTGTACATTATATCACCATTCAAGTAGAAATTGCCGGCTAATCTTCTCAAAGTCTTCTTATCTTTCAAAGATGCCCCAAGCGGGTAAATCTGACTTTGGAGGAAACATTTGATGTCGTAATACCATGACTTCTCTTCTTTGACTTCTTCAACGGCAAACACATGAGCTGGCCTATTAAGACGCATCATAGTCAAATTGGGAACCTCATTCCAATACTTCACTATAACCATTGATGCCAACGTTGCAAGAGCATCTGCCATCCAATTTTCATCTCGAGGGATATGGTGAAATTCAACCTTTGTAAAGAAAGTTGAAATCCTCCTCGCGTAGTCTCTATATGGTATTAAACCGGGTTGATTCGTCTCCCATTCACCTTTGATCTGTTTCACCACCAAAGCTGAATCTCCAAAGATATCTAAATACTTGATTACGAGATCAATGACCTCTTCAAGCCCCATAATGCAAGCTTCATATGCTGCCATATTGTTTGTACACTTGAAAGTCAATCTAGCTTTAAATAGTAGATGCGTGCCTTGAGGAGTAATAATCATTGCCCCAATGCCATTTCCGTATTGATTAACAGCTCCATCAAATGCCATGCCCCAATGGGAACCAGGTTCTGGCCCTTCTTCAAGCAATGGTTCATCACAATCTTTCATTTTTAAGTACAAGATCTCTTCATCGGGAAAATCATACTGTACTGACTGGTAATCTTCAATTGGTTGGTGAGCCAAATGGTCAGCCAAGATACTACCTTTGATCGCTTTTCGAGATCGGTATTCGATATCATACTCTGATAACAACATCTACCAACAGGCAATTCTCCTAGTTAAAGCAGGCTTCTCAAATATATACTCGATTGGATCCATTTTGGATATCAACCAAGTGGTATGATTCAACATATATTGACGCAGACATTTAGCAGCCCAAGCCAATGCGCAACAAGTCTTCTCTAGCATAGAATACCGAGTCTCACGGTCGGTGAATTTCTTACTGAGGTAGTAAATTGCAAATTCTTTCTTTCCAGTCTCATCTTGCTGACCAAGAACACAACCCATACTATCTTTGAGCACAACCAAACACATGATCAACGATCTTCCTTCAATAAGTGGAGACAAAATCAAAGGTTCAAGCAGATATTCCTTGATACTGTCAAAAGATTTCTGGCAGTCTTCGGTCCAGTCACAAGATTGATCCTTCCAAAGAAGCTTGAATATAGGCGCACACGTGGCAGTCATGTGTGAAATGAATCTTGAGATATAATTCAAGCGGCCGAGAAAACCTCTGACTTGCTTCTTAGTTTTGGGCGCAGGCATCTCTTGTATTGCTTTGACCTTGGCAGGATCAACTTCAATACCCTTCTCGCTGATAATACAACCCAACAACTTACCAGAACGAACACCAAAAGTACATTTATTGGGATTCAAGCGGAGCTTATACTTACTCAAACGCTGGAATAGTTTCAACAAATGCTCAACGTGTTCCTCTTCATCAATTGATTTATCAATCATGTCATCGACATATACCTCAATCTCTTTATGCATCATATCATGAAAAAGAGTAGTAATTTCTCTTTGGTAAGTTGGACCAGCATTCTTTAAACTGAAAGGCATCACTCTATAACAAAATGTTCCCCAAGGTGTAATGAATATGGTCTTGTCCATATCATCGGGGGCCATCTTGATCTGGTTATATCCGAAAAATCCATCCATAAACTAAAAGACTTTGAATTTAGCAGTATTGTCTACTAACATATCAATGTGTGGCAGAGGGAAATCATCTTTCAGACTGGCTTTATTCAAATCTCTATAGTCAACACACATGTTGACTTTTCCATCTTTCTTCGACACAGACACAATATTGGCCACCCATTATGGATACTCAGCGGTCACAAGGAAACCGACGTCAATCTGTTTCTGCACTTCTTTTTTGATCTTCACAGCCATATAAGGATGTGTTCTTCTCAACTTCTGCTTGACTTGTGGACATTCTGACTTCAACGACAATCTATGCTCTACAATCTCAGAATCCAAACCAGGCATGTCTTGATAGGACCAAGCAAACACAACTAAATATTCTCGAAGAAGATCAATCAACCCTTTCTTGACATCTGGACACAGTCGAGACCCAATCTTGACTTCCTTCACATCATCCTCGGAACCCATGTTGACTAGCTCAATCTGCTCTTCGAACGACTGAATGATTCTTTCATCATGCTCAAGAAGACGAGATAATTCATCACTCACTTTTTCATCACTTTCCTCCTCGGCCTCAAACACAGGAAATTCAAAATTTGGAGAAGGAGAAGGATCATTGTATTCAATGGGGTTAGAAACCATCCTGCATAATGATTTGATATTTTTGATTTTAGGGAAGTGAATTTGTGACCAAATATTATGCAGATGGATAATTATAATGTTTATTTATGTTTTTTGTGATTACCATTTTCAAAATAAAGCGAAAAGTAAAAAAAAAACATCATTGATATGGATGAATAAAATATATTTTATTAATGATCAATTTCAAAATGCCCAAGCAATGTTCACTTCTCCCTTAGGCATAGGAGAAGGATTTTGAAAACATATAAAAGCAATTACTTAGATCGATGCAAAATGACAGGAATATCAACAGTAGTATAGTTGTTGCAAGCCTTTCCATGCGTCACAAAATTGGTGCAGTCTTCCTCTTCGTCATCCTCTAGTACAACAACTAAGTGTTGTTCATTTCTATGAATGAACCCTCCGCTACGGAAGCTAAGTTGCATATCTTCAGACCTTGCAGTTGATGAACCTTGCTGAAAGCCCAGACCAGTTCTCCCTTTGGTCTCGGAGACCTCTACCATGCACCCCCACTGATCAACATTGCCTTCTTCCACAATCTTCTTTGCATATTTCAATGAGGACATTGGTGCCCCAACTCTCTTTTCAGCAGCAATAGATAAGGCTTGGAACGGAGTTCCAACCTCATCCTCAGCCTCAACGTAAGAGAAAGATGACAAATGGCTAACCAACAACGCCTTTTTCCCCGCCAGCAATTATAAGCTTTCCATTCTTCACAAATTTGAGCTTCTGATGAAAAATGGAGGTAACAACTCCCGCCTCATGGATCCCTGGCCTTCCCAATAGGCAACTGTAGACAGAGTGGATATCCATTACTTGAAAAGTAATCTGAAAATCACTCGGACCTATCTTAACTGGAAGGTCCACTTCACCAATAATTGTTTCGCGAGATCCATCAAATGCCTTGACGATTACACCACTATACCTCATGAGAGCTCCTTGATATGATAACTTTGACAGAGTTGACTTCGGCAGCATATTCAGTAACGACCCGGTGTCAACAAGCGCATTGGATAAAGCATCCTCTTTGCCATTCATGGAGATGTGCAAAGTCAGATTATGATTTCTACCCTCCTCCGGGAGTTCTTCATCACAGAAGCTGAGGTTGTTGCAGGAAGTGATGTTAGCTACTATATGATCGAACTGATCCATAGTAACATCGTGTTCCATAAACACTTGCTCTAGAACTCTTTGCAGTGCTTCTCTGTGTGCTTCAAAATTCATTAACAGAGATAGTACTGAAATCTTTGAGGGGGTTTGGAGCAGCTGCTCCACCATATTAAACTCACTTTTCTTTATTAACCGAAGTACCACATCGTTATCATTAGTCTTCAAATCGCTAGATTCACCAGACTTACCCTTTGAAGCACTAGCTGGATCTACAGTGGGCACTTCCACCTTCTTACTGGCATCTGATTCTTCCTTGTATTTTGGGAACACCGACCCAAACACACCACCACTTCGGGTCACCTTGGTAACATCAGCAATGCTCACCATAGAGCTAGTCGTAGGCAACGAGACCTCTTGACCATCTTTCATCATTGTAGCATTATACTGATACGGAATAACTTTATCAGATGAATATGTGATTGGACCCGCTAACCGTATAACTAACAACGATACTGATCTGTTGTTGATGCTGTTACTGTTACTGTTGTCGTATTAAATCACCAATCTCTCTGGTTGCTTGAAAATGGGCACTATGACATTCACATCGTCATCTACATGACGGGATTGAACAATTTGGATCATGCCTTCATCCATCAATCGCTGGATGTCCCTTTTTACTACAACACAACCCCTTGAGTTAACACTGCAAATAACACAACCCTCATGGTCATGCTCACAATCACTCACCATACAAATGTCCTTATGCATCTGCACCAAGGACCTCCGGATAAAATGAACATCAAACACTTTAAACTCCCTAGGACAATCGTCCACCATGTTAACAGAAGGGTTCCTGTGAGCAGGTAGTGGATTTGCTTTCACATTCGGCGCACGGTCCTTAAAGGACACCATTCCATTATTCATCAGCTTCTGAACCTCATACTTAAGCGGATAGCAGCTTTCAATATCATGTCCGAGTTCCCCTTGATGAAAAGCACAACGGAGTTCAGGCTTATACCACCATGGATGTGGTTCGGGAATTTGCGGCAGGTTTCTCAGTTGGAGTAGGTTCTTGAGAACCAAAGACGGATACAGTTCAGCATTAGACATAGGAATCGGGTCGAAAGAGACCTTCTTCCTCTCAAAGTTTTTTTGATGATGATTGTTGTTGGTATTGTTGTTGTTGTAGGTGTTTGTTCGTTGTTGCGGTTGTTGTCGTTGACGTTGTTGTTGTTGAATTGGTATTGATTGATTATTGGAAAATACTGGAATGATTGAAGATACTTGATGATGGTGTTGATGGGGTGGTTGTATCCTTCTGATCTGAGGCCTCCTCTGCCTCCCACTAGAAATTGCATTAGCTTCGCTGTCTTTCTTCTTCCCAAAGCTACTATCATACCTCTTCCTCAAGCCTCATCCCCATGTTTACCATTTTGGTAAAGTCACTGGGGGCACTGGCAATCATTCATTCATAATAAAATTAACTCAGGGTCTTTAAAAAGATCTTTGTCATCTCTTTTTCATCTAAGGGAGGAGTGCTTTGAGCAGCCAATTCTCTCTATCTCTGTGCGTACTCTTTGAATGTCTCTTTATCTTTCTGAGACATAGACCTCAATTGGTCTCTATAAGGCGCCATATCCACGTTGTACTTATACTGTTTGACAAAAGCCTCTCCCACGTCGTTGAAAGTGCGAATGCTTGCCCTGTCCAATCCCATATACCAAAGGAGCGCATCACCGGTCAGACTATCTTGGAAGTAGTGTATCAACAGTTGATCGTTGTCAGTTTAGATAGACATCTTGCGGGCATACATCACTAGATGACTGAGCGGACATGTGTTCCCTTTGTATTTTTCAAAGTCAGGAACTTTGAACATCACTGGAATCTTCACATTTGACACCAGACATAACTCGGCAGCACTCTTCCCAAATAAATCCTTACCTCTCAATGTTTTCAATTTCTTGCGCAGCTCAAGAAACTGATCCTTCATTTCTTCCATTTTCTCATAGACATCCGGACCCTCTAACGGTTCGGAATGATAAATGGTGTCCTCTACACGAGGCAAGCTGTGCACAATGGGAGGTGGCACAGACATGATCGGGCTAGATGCCGGCATGGAAGCAAAAGTAGGCGCAAAGCCCTCAGGCATGAAGTTAGACGGCATTTCCCACGGGAATCCGGCAGGCATAGCAGGCGCAAAGTAAGCGGCAACAGAAGGCATGGTAGAGGTAGCCACCTCTGAAATAACAGTCCTCTGAGGAGGAGGAGTTGCAGGTGTTGGAGAAGACTAGCTCTGAGCAGCGAGTACTGACTCCATCATCGTAGTCAGTCGAGCGATCTCGTCCTTCAGCTCTCTGTTCTCTTTCTCCTAATGTTCCATGATTCTCAGATGATTGGCGCGAGTGTTGTACCAATGAGTCAGCTTGGCTGAAGCACAGAAGAAACACCAATGAGACATTTGGAGAAAGAGAAACCTGCTTATGCAAATGATGCATGAAATGCAATGATTGTTTATTTATTTTTATTTCAAGGAACTTACTGTATTACTTGCAAATATATACATTTAACAACAATTGCAATAATTTGATATGACCAAAAATCTTTTTTTATTTATATAAGTTGGAAGGATTACACTGAGTGTATTTTCAGAAACCAAATAGAAATAGAAGAGAAAAGGAGACTAGTCGTCCTAAGGATCCCTAACAACAAAGTTAAAAGATATGACTGTAGGCGCGTACTTCCTTCGGATGCGTTGGATCTCGGTTTCAAAAGAAGCCTTCATCTGAGTCTTCTCGAGGACAAGCTGATTAACAATCTTCTTCCAAGCAACGGAAGGCTGAGGCATGCTAGAGGAAGATGAAACCTCTGTCTCTCTCTGTCTCTTTGTCACTCGGTCTTCAAGTAGCTTAATAAGTGCATCTTTGTCCTTAGACTCCAACTGCAACTCTTCATGCTTCTTGCTCAAAGCATGGAAATGCTCTTCCCACATATCCTTCTCTTGCTTCATCTTGGTGAGTGCTGTAGCACCTCAAATTTGCACCTCCCATTTGTATATACATTTTCATTTTAGGTCATTAACATTGCATTGTTCATTGCATAGTCCATCAAGTCATCAGGCAAGACTGGTCAGGAGATTCAACTATGCAAGGCAACAAGTGTATTTTCTATGGAATCAAAGCCCTGGGGTTGGTACAATGAGTTCATGTGACCCAAGGATCATTTTGAAGTGATATGGCCAAGTGTTGAAGGCTCAAGGCTCATCAGTCCATGTGCAAATCATCTGAAACCCTAAAAAGTCAACAAAAGTCAACTGTCAGTTCAACTATGGATTTGGAGGTGGGAGATGGTTAGAGATGCCTCATTCATGTGTAAACAAGTCTCATTGGACATTTCAAATATCAACATTGAAGAATTTGAAGTCAGATCAAGACTTTCCCAAAATAGCAGGTGACCTGTAATTTGAATTTTCCAAAAATTGAAATGTTTTGGACCAACTTCAACTCAAGATTACATCATCAAGAAAGCTTCAAATGAAATTTTGTCCAACATGAAAGTTGAAGATATTTCTCTCCCATTTCCAAAAAGTCCAAGATCATGGATTTCTCATGTGTGGTTGAGGAGATATGGTTCAAATATGGCAAAGTGTGGTTTAGACTTCAAATGAGCATAACTTTCAAACCAAAAGTCCAATTTGAGTGGTTCTTTTTGCACATTGATCCTTGTAACACGTATTTTCCAAGCATACAATCATTTGGCATGAAATCTCATTTGCATGGCATTGGTTCAATCATGAAGATTTTTGTGAAAAATTGCATAAACTCATTTTGGTGTAACATGAGCATACCAAATCATTTCCAAAGTGTGCATGGGAAGTTTTTAAGTGGATTATGGGCCAGAACATGCACTGTTCACGTGCATGAGGGTGCATGGAGCATGAAATTTATTTTTTGCATTCACACCACAAAGTCCCTAATCTCATTTGCATTTGCTTAAACCATTGCCTAAACATGATTAGCATGGACTATATAACCTAAACCCTAACTGTTTCAGCATTAACAACAACTCATTTTACAGATCTAGAAAATTTCATCAAATTTTCTCTAAAAAATTTCTTCAAATTTTTTCAAACAATATCCATTTCTCTTGCTTGAATTATCATCCTGAAGCATCATTGAGCAAGATTGGACGTGGAATGGAGTGAAATCGTGCCTGTTTGTTCATAATGGAAGCTTGGAAGCATTAATGGTGAATTCGAATTCTAGTGAAATCAAGAGCAATTGAACCTCAATCTTCCTTCCAATCACCTCAATAATCATTGTAGAGAAGCTGTAAAGCATTGCCAAGGCCTATAGCTCGTGATTTCCAGATCTGCACCTCAAGAGGTACCTAAGTTGCTTTGAGTTCTTTGAACTTGCTTTGCTAGCTTGTGGGTTGTTTAACCTAGGTATAACTCTCTGACTTCATGTAGTCTGGAAGACCTGTCCTGTTATGTGGGCAGGCACTTGTCTGAAGCCCTCCTTAAGAGGCAATGCTTGTGTTTGTTTACTTTTGTGCCAAGCAGGTAAAGACCTCTTTAGAGGCAATTGGCAGATAAAAGAGATGTGCAATCCATCTCCTGCTATTCAATTGTGTCATTCACCTTGCTCACACACCATGTGTTGATGCATTGTGGATATTAACCCAAGATCTTTGTTGTGTCAGTCATATGTGGAGAAGAGTTCCTACTTTCTGAACTCCCACACTTTCATTTGTCTGAAGCTCTCCCAGGCCAGGGATAAGAGCTGTGAGGTCTTATCCTCACTTCCCATTTCATCTGTTTCACCCTAACTCTCAATGTTAGGGTTAAGAGCTAACTACACCCGATTCCAGTGGGCTTGTGTTTCACAGCCTAACCTTGTATGAGCCCAATTGTTTGCATATAGTGTGTGTGCTTGCTTTTTGTGCTTGTATGTCTTTGCCTGTGTTTAGGATAGCTTGCTTCCTGTGCAAGTTAGATAGCAACCTTAACTTAGGGATCGTATGCATGACAACTTCTAGGCTCGAGTCGTAGTATCCCTAGTAGCTTGTGTCTCCCTTTGTATCTGGTTAGGCTAGTCCTTTTTCCCTGTTAAGGGGAACTACGTCGCCCTGATCCTCATACCAGATGAGGTACGTAGGCAGGAGATGAGCTGATCTCTCCGGGCGCCCTTTTTCTTTTTCAACCCCTTTGTGTGTGTTCGGAGTCTGACGTAAGTCCAGCGATTGACAGTTGGTTTCCTGTGTCTTGTTTGTGTGTTGGAGTCTGACGTAAGTCCAGCGATTGGCAGTTGGTTTCCAATGTGTGTTTGTGTTGTGCTGGAGTTTGACGTAAGTTCAGCGATTGGCAGTCGGTTTCCTGTGTGGTTTTGTTTGGCGTGCGTTAGCCGAGCTACGAGTGCTCTGATTCTTCTCCGGTCAGAGAAGATACGTATGCATAGGATGCGACATCCTAGCGAGCACGTTTCCCCTCGTCCCGAACTACATCGACTCTGATGTCTGTGCCTGATAGACTACGTCGGCCCAGGATGCGATATCCTGCCGAGTTAGTTTCTGTTGTCTTTCTGTGTCTCCTTCCAGCCTTGTGTGGTGTTTGAGCAGTTTTTAGCAACCTTATCCTTTCTTTTGTGCGTGGATCCCGTCGAGTACGACGGATGCGTAGGGGTGTAATACCTTCCCTTCGCATAACCGACTCCCGATCCCATCTCTCTCTGGTCGCGAGACCATGTCTTTTCCAAGTTTACTTCGAGCGTTTCCTTTCCCTCTTTTGGGATGAATAACGCACGGTGGCGGCTCTGTTGTTTCATTTTCCCGCCGGTTTTTCGCGTAATGCGACAACTGGCGACTCTGCTGGGGAAAGAGAGAAGTTGACCTCTTGCTAGTCCATCTTCCCTAAGCGAGTCTCTCCTAGCGCTCTCTAGGATAGGGTTTGGTTGCTTTTGCTGTTCCATTTATTGCATTTATTTGTTTATATTTGCATTTATTGTTTGCATTTATGTTTGCATTCATCATTTTCATCTATTCATCTGGCTGTGATGTGTTTGTCTCTCTATTGGGGTGGGAGTTACTTGAGGTAAAAGGCCCAATACCCAGGCTATGAGTGAAATCTAGGACACCTAGGAATAGAGTGATTCATGGGAAGCGGGTGGTATTGCGCCACTTAGCGGAACTTGATATCACGAGCAGTTCAGACTCTGATGGAGTATCATCGTTACATATTTCGGGTGTGTATATGATGATATTCTACGAAAGGCTTATTTATGTTGCGTTTCTCTTGACCTTACCCTGGCCTAGATGACACCCGTGAGTGGGGAGGGAATGATCATTATTACAGGTACAGTTGGTGACTTGTCGGTGACTTGTTGGTGACTTGTGATCCTGTTGGTGACTTGGTTCAGAATTGTTGGGTCTCAGATGATTTTGGGGTCTCAGATAACTTTGTGGTTCCGAGTTCAAGCCGAAGCTTTGATCCCGTGCTCCGAGATACACAGTCAGCCAGTCTTGTCTACAGCATTTGCATCATAGCATGTTTATTTTCAAAAAAAATAACGCAATGAAAAAAAACAGAAAAATTGGAAAAAAGAAAAATGAAGAAAAAAAACTAATTTCCGCATGCATATCATTTTTCAGGTTCATTCAGGGTTCTATTCACTGCGAGAGATGGCAACGGGTCCAGAGTTGAAGCGGAAGACTTGTTCCTACAGCTTTCATCGTGAGCCTTTGACGTCCCTGATAGAGTTGAGCAACCTTGTGACCAGTGGTAATCAGAAGGGGTTTGTTGATCAGTATGGGGATTTGTTGACACTGTTGAGGATGGTGGTAGATCCAGTGCCGTTGCAAACTCTTCTACAGTTCTACGACCCAGAGCTCCGTTGCTTCACCTTCTAGGATTATCAGTTAGCGCCTACTCTGGAGGAGTACTCCATTCTGCTGAATGTCCCGATCAGATATCAGGTTCCTTTCCTGGATGTACCTAAGGAGGCTGATTTCAGAGTTGTTGCCAGAGCTCTCCATTTGGGTATCAAAGAAGTCAGTGATAATTGGAAGTCCAGTAGGGATGTTGTGGGTTTGCCTTTGAAGTTCTTGTTGAGGGTAGCAAGAGAAGAAGCAGAGAAAGGAAATTGGGAAGCTTTCCATGCTCAGTTGGCCATCATGATCTATGGGATTGTCTTGTTCCCGAGTATGCCCAACTTTGTGGACTATGCTGCAGTCACTATCTTTATTGGAGGAAACCCGGTTCCTACTCTGTTAGCTGACACTTACTATGCTATTCACAGTAGGCATGGTAAGGGTGGAGCTATCAGATGCTGTCTCCCGCTTTTACTCAGATGGTTCTTGTCTCTCCTACCAGTCAGTGGACCTTTTGTGGATGCTCAGAGCACTCATAAGTGGACTCAAAGGATTATGTCTCTCACCTCCTATGATATCAGGTGGCAATCTTACCGGATGGAAGTGCGTGATGTCATCATGAGTTGTGGAGAGTTTTGTAATGTGCCACTTGTAGGGACTAAGGGTTGCATCAATTACAATCCAGTTCTTTCTCTTCGCCAGTTGGGGTTTGTGATGAATGGAAGACCACTTGATGCTGAGATAGTTGAAAGTGTGTATTTTGAGAAGCGGAGTGGCCCTGTCAGTTTGGAGCGAGTAGGAAGAGCTTGGAAGTCCATTGGTGTTAAGGATGGAGCTGTTCTAGGGAAGAAGTTTGCCATTGCTATGCCCGATTACACTGATTGGGTCAAGAAGAGAGTGGAAACTTTGTTGTTGCCCTATGATAGGATGAAGCCTTTGCAAGTGCAACCACCTTTGATCCTTGCTGAGAGTGTACCTGCTGAGCAGTACAAACAAGCCCTGATGGAGAATCGCCGGTTAAAAGAGAGGGAGCAAGATACCCAGATGGAGCTCTACAAAGCCAAAGCTGATAAGTTAAACTTGGCTCATCAACTCAGAGACATGCAAGGTGAAGATGTTGCTAGAGTGAAGAGCAAGAAGAGATCCTATGAGGAGATGGAGGCTTTGTTGAATGCAGAACACCGGCAATGCTTGAGGTTGCAGAGAGCTGAGGCCAGTTATCAGAAGAAGATAAGAGACTTGGAGAAGCAACTCAGAGACAAAGACATCCAGTTGAAGAAGGAAGTTGACTTGAGACATGCATCAGAGAGCCAACTTGGAGGAGAAGTTGTGGAGCTCAGAAGACAACTGAAGGAGAAGATCACTCCTTTGCCAGAATGTTCAGAGTGTGACTTGTTGATAGACCAGTGTCAGTACCTGAAGACGCTCATTCCGGGAGGACATTTGTCTTAGCTCGTATCTCTGTTGTTTATGTTGAGAATCACCTCTAGGCTTGTTGGATGGGATTCATTGTTGTACTCTGATTATATGGATCTTTGTTGATGTTGTTGTATGATCTTTGTTGCTCATATCCATAGATGAGATTGTTGATGTTTCACCTGGTGCTCACTATCTTGTGTGTTTTGCTTCTTTGTTTGTGCTGCAGGTTGCCATTTCTCGAAAGATGAATCGGGCTCTTTTGAATGCCTGAGAAATGAACATATCATGTGCATCATACGCATCATTAGCATCATACACATATCATTTTGCATAACAGGTGTTCTTGTTCATGACTTCTCACTCTGGTTCCTGTGTCAGGCAGGATAGCTGATCAACGACCGCACCGCTACTCAACCAGACTAAATCATCAGAGGAACATGGACCAGGTTCAAGCAGAATTGGCTGAGATGAGGGCTAACATGGCCCAATTTATGACAATGATGCAAGGGGTCGTTCAAGGGCAAGAGGAGCTGCGTGCCTTAGCCCAGAGACAGGAAGCCGTGATTCCGCCGTCCAACCGTGCTTCACCAGTGGGGGTCCCAGTTCATGATAATGTTGCTGCTGCTGCTCCCTGTAACACCTCAAAATTTGCCCTCCTCTATTGGGACTAGCTTAGCATATTGTATCTCATTTTGTAGGACATTAGGCATTACATCTTTGAATATCATATGGAAACAATAAGCAAGTCATCCTCCTAGGTCTTTCTCAAAAGATAGAGAGGTTAAAAGATTCAAGCCTGAGGGTCTCATGAATTGATCATTAGCCATCTGAGGGTTTGTGCTTCAATTAGGGTTTCTTGGTTCCTCAAGGAGATTGGGTATTATCTTGGTTGAAATGGATACATCATCATCACCAAGAGGTTCATTGTGCCTGGTCAGATTCCTGGGGATTAGGGTTTTGACCTCTGGTCAACCCTAATCAGTTGTATTATGCCAGTCAGGGTTTGTCAAAGAGATAAGGTCTTCATTGAGATGGGGATCATTATATGGTTTTATTGACCTTGTATAAGCTAGGGTTTCATTTTGGAGCCATTTCATCAGGAGATTGAGGCTCAAATTCATCTGTGCATGACCAAGTCATCTATCAACTAAAAAAGTCAACCAAAAGTCAACTGTTGGATTTGGAGGTGGGAAGTGGTTAGAAATACTTCATTCATGTTCAAACAAGTCTCATTTGACATTTCAAACATCAACATTGAAGAAAATAAAGTCAGGACAAAACTTTCCAAAAATAGAAAGTGACTTGTAATTTGAAATTGCCAAAAATGGAAAGGTTTTCTCCTCAATATTACATCATCAAGAAAGCTTCAAATGAAATTTTGTTGAACATTAAAGTTGTAGATCTTGTTCTCCCATTTCCAAAAAGTCCAAGATCATGGATTTCTCATGTATGGTTGAAGAGATATAGATCAATCTTGGTCAAATGAACATTGAACTTCAAAGGAGCATAACTTTCAAACCATAATTCCAAATCAAGTGGCTCTTTTTGCTAAATTCTTGTTATGACCTCTAGTTTACAAAATAGGCATTACATGGCATGCATTCCATTCACATAAATATTTGCATTTTCAATTGACTTTTGGAGGGAAAATTAAAATTTAAAAATAATGCATTGTTTTCACATGCTACTATCACCATTGGCCTTAAAACATTATTTTGAGTGGAATCAAGGCAAAAAACGTGCACTATTCACATGCCATGCCATGCATAAGGTGAAAAAATAATTTTTGCAAAACACCTCCAAATTAACCATTTTTCATTAGCATTTGATTAGAACTTAATTAATCATGATTAGTGAAGCATATATAACACAAATCATAACAGAATTTTCACAATTCCCAATTCTAGATCTAGAAATTCTCAAAGTCTCTCAAAATTCTCTCTCATTTTTTCTTCATAATTCTTCAAACACTTTGCATTTTTCTTGCCAAATTTATCATCTAGCATCATCATAGAACAAGATTGAAGCTGTAACCAAGCCAATTCGTGCAGTTTGGAAGCATACATGAAGCTTGTTCATCAATGGTGAATTTCGAATTCTGTTGAATCAAGGCCAATCGAACATCAAGATCTCTTCCAATCAACTCCACAAGCTTGCTGGAGGAAGATCTAAGCATTGCACGGCCTGAAACCACACGAATCGAAAGCTGCTCATCAAGAGGTCAAAATTTCGAGTCTCTCTTTTCTTGAAATTGTTGTGCTAGACTTGTAGATCTTGTTTGTGTGAGCATTCTGAGCTTTGAACCACTGAAAACCGGGCATTATTGAGTGAGTTATGGTGATTTAAAGTTTCATGTGCAAAACTTAAGTTGATCGATTCTCATGATTTAGGATGTTTTAAGCTTAATTAATGGTGGATTCTTGATGTACTATGAAAGATCTACATGTACATATGTTCAATTTTGAAAACTGAGAAAAATGTTCTTGAGTGATGTTGCTGTTCACTGTTCATGCGTATGCGAATTCTGGAAAAGAAGAAGTGGAACCTTTGGCAACGGTTTTCCTGATGCAAATCCGTTCCCTTAGAATGAGCGCAGGACTTTTGGCCACGCTTCGAAACCGCTCTCTTAGGTTCGCTAGGGTTGCGCTCCTATTGGCTGCATGGGATTCCCATGCAGCGCGCCCTTTCCTAGTTCAAAATGCAACAGGGTTCGAATCTAGCCTAGGACGTTTTCCAATTGCTTCATTTCATTTTCTCTTCCACATGTTCATACAAACTACATGCCATTTTTTCATTTTTTTTCTCACTTCATAAAATCATAATAAATCAAATAATGATCCAAAAAATGTGGGAATTTTTGCATTAGGTCACATCTTGTGTCTAGTTTTTTTTCATTATTTTTTCATGAATTGTGCCTCGCTGGATTTAATTTTGCCTTAGGGTTTGTATATACATGTCATGTTTGGACATTGCTTTGGTTCTTCATTTGTGAAATGCTCAATTCTCATCCAATGCTCATGAAATTTTACATGTAGAAACTAGACATCTTGCTGAACATTTTGGTGTTGAGTTTGCATTTTTATCATTTATCATTGCTGAGTTATGATTTTTCTAAGTTAGGTGTGACAATTTGTGTCACACCTTTTCTTGTCCAACTTGATGGATGTATTTACCATGGCAAATGAATTCCAATTGTTCTGATTTTTTGTATGGTGCTTGATATTCATGTTGTGAATGCTCATGATTATTTGTGGAATTTTTGGTATCATTTCTGATTTGATTGAGATTTTTCATTCTGGATTGCCATTTGTGAGCTTTTGAATAGTCTTGATTTTCAATCTTTTGTGAAATGCTTATGCTTTATCATATGGATGTGAAATTTTGCACAGTGGTTCTAGACATGTTGAAGTTTGTTTTGCCTTTGATTGGAGGTTTTTATCATTTGTCAATTCTGTTTTAGGCTTGTGCTAAGAGATGTACCAAATTGTGCCCTATTTGAGCTTGTTTTGATTGCCTTGACTTGATGAATTTGATTACCATGCTTAAACTTGTCCAAATGATCTAATTTTTTGTGTGATGATCATGTTGTGTGTTCTGTTTACTCATGATTTTTGCCAAAATTAATTGAATCATTTTTGAATTAATGTGCATTTGTTCATTCTGTTGTCACAATGTGGTTTCAATGTGCATATCTTTCCATATTTTTTTCATGAAATGAAATTGGTGAATGATATTGATGTGGGACTTTTTGGATGATGTTCTTGATTGGTTGAAGTTGATTCATGTCAATTTTCATGTTCTATTTTGAATTTTTTTCTCCCTCTTTGACCCTAGGCCTTGACCTAGTGGTTTGTCTCATCTTTGAGCTTTGATTTCAGGTTGAACATCCAGGTTATATGGTTCATGATGCAACCTCACTTGAGCATTTGGTGCTTGCTTTTGACTACTAACATTGTGTGTTTTGTAGGGTTGTTAAATCATTTGAGTTTGATTTGTGGCTTATGCCTTGATCATGGGGATTGACTGTTGATATTCATGTTATCTGTTTGTCTGTACAGTTTAACTGACTTGTGTGATGTTTCTACAGGTACATAAGTTGCTTAAGTTCATTTTGAACTTGCTTTTGCTTGGTTGCTTAACCATATAGGTATAACTCTCTTGACTCCATGTAGTCTGGAAGACCTGTCCTGTTACTTGGGCAGGCACCTGTCTGAAGCCCTCCTTAAGAGGCAATGCTTGTGTTTGTTTATCTTTGTGCCAAGCAGGAAAAGTCCTTTGATAAGGCAATTGGCAGATAAAAGAGATGTGCAATCCATCTCCTGCTATTCAGTGTGTCATCCACTTTGCTCACACACCTTGTGTTGATGCATTGTGGATATTAACCCAAGATCTTTGTTGAGTCAGTCATATGTGGAGAAGAGTTCCAACTTTCTGAACTCCCACACTTTCATTTGTCTGAAGCTCTCCCAGGCCAGGGATAAGAGCTGTGTGGTCTTACCCTCACTTCCCATTTCATCTGCTTCACCCTAACTCTCAATGTTAGGGTTAAGAGCTAACTACACCCGATTCCAGTTGGCTTGTGTTTCACAGCCTAACCTTGTATGAGCCCACTTTGTTTGTATATAGCGGGTGCTAATTGTATGTATGTTTGCTTTGCCTGTGCTGCTTAGGATAGCTTGCTGCCTGTGCAAGTTAGATAGAAACCTCAACCTAGGATCATCGTGGATGATAACTATTAGGCTCGAGCCAGGACCCCTTTTAGTTTGTCATTTCCCAGTCTCTGGTTAGGAGAAAGTTTCTCCCCTGTTAAGGGGAACTACGTTGCCCTGATCCTCATACCAGATGAGGTACGTAGGCAGGAGGTCGTACGAGATCTCTCCGGGCACCCTTTTTCTTTTTGTGTGTGTTTGCTTGACAGTTACTAGGCTCGAGTGTCAGACTCCCTATTAACTTGTTGTTTGTTATCCTTATTGTGTGTAGGAGATGGATGTAAGACCAGCGATTGGCATTCCTTATCCTATTGTTGTGTGCTTGGAGTCCGATATAAGTCCAGCAATTGACATTTGGTTTCCAGTGTGGGTTTGTTTGGTTCGGAGTCTGATGTAAGTCCAGCGATTGGCATTCAGTTTCCATGTTTGCCTGTGTGCGTGTGTTTTGTTTCGGCGTGCGTGAGCCGAACTACGGTAGCTCTGATTCTCATTCCAGATGAGATACGTAGGCATAAGATGCGATGTCCTAGCGAGCCCTTTCCCCTCTTCTCCCACCTGTGTTTCTTTCTAGTGTGTGTGTGCATTCTTTTGAGCATCTTTAGCAACCTTTCTTCTATTCTTTTGAGCGTGGATCCTGTCGAGTACGACGGATGCGTAAGGGTGCTAATACCTTCCCTTCGCATAACCGACTCCTGATCCCATCTCTCTTTGGTCGCGAGACTATGTCTTTTCCAGGTTTACTTCGAGCGTTTCCTTTCCCTCTTTTGGGATAAATAACGCACGGTGGCGGCTCTGTTTGTTTTGTTTTAGCCCGCCGGTTGTTTTTCGCGGATGCGACAGCTGGCGACTCTGCTGGGGATAAAAGAAGTTGACCTCTGGCTGGTCCATCTTCCCTAAGCGAGTCTCTCCTAGCGTTCTCTAGGATAGTTTAGGTTGCTTGTGCTGCTATTTATTGCATTTATGATTATTATGTTGTGTATATATTTGCATAAATATTTGCATGCATCATACTGTCATTGTGCTGTCTTCTGTACAGGTTGGTTCCTCTGTTTGGGGGGGGGGGGGGGTGTTCTGAGAGGGGCTAAAACCTAGGCCCGAGTATACACCTAGGATTAGCGTGGTCTCATGTTCCTCACTTGCTTTATCAGCATGTTGTTGCAACGTGACATACCACAAGCCGGACGAGGTTCTTTTGAGGGAGCTTTTCCTTTGTGGAGTTTCCACTTTGGTCGAGTTACCTCATCTGAGCTATTGACTTCGGTGACCGTTCTTTCCCGGATCTTTGGTTTAGATGATCTTAAGAGAGCTACAACGGCACACCCGAAAGGGCAAACCCGTTGAGTATCTTTGCCCGATTGTCGAGACTATTATCCGCCTTAGGATGACCTGATTAGAATTCACCTGTGAGGGGAGGGTTGATTCTTACAGATGCATGTTCTGATGATGACTTTAATGGTGACTAATGATTCAGCCGTTGATCAGAGTCCTATTTATAAGTCGGATTTATGGATTTATTTCGGAGACGCCGGAGTGCTGTTCGTGGTATTTATCAGTGGGGATCCGTTTATTTCAGGATTCCCTGGGCTGGTTCAGAGGGGCTTGTGATTATCAGATCAGTGGTTCTCTGGTGATGATGGTGATGTATCTTTCAGTTCCGTTTATTTCGGAACCCCAAGTCGGATTTGTGGTTACATATTCCTTCAGAGGGTGGTGATCAGTTCAGAGGCTGTAACTCAGTGCAGTGGTTGATCAGATGACTTGGAGGATGGCACAATGCATTGCATTCATACATCAACATCATTCATATTTTGCATTTATCTGCATCTAACTCATGTTTATCCATATGCAGGGACATTCTTGATCAAGATCCTGGTTGAGAGACTTCTTCGTTCCAGACATGAGGACCGGTTTGAAAGGTGATGTTGTCTACAGTTTCTTCAACCTAGAGATCAGCGTGCTGAGAGATATGATAGCATTGATTACACCCGACCATGTGGGGTTGTTCCGTGAGACGTACGGTGGTATTCTGAAGATGGTTTTCAGGCTCACTGACAGGGATAGGAGCGCCGTCCATACTTTTCTCCAGTTCTATGACCCGGGCTTGAGGTGTTTCGTCTTCCCGGATTACTTATTGGGGCCTTTGATGGAGGACTATGCTGGTATCTTGGGCATTCATATCAGAAATCAGGTTCCTTTCTATGCTACTAAGGAAGAACCTGATATTGGTGGGATATCCCCGTGCTCTTTATTTGAGTCCGGAGATGATTAAGGGTGGTTTGAAAGAGAAGGGGAAGTTGCCTGGTTTTCATCTGAGTTTCCTAGAGGCTAAGGCCAAGGAGCATGCTGTTTTGGGTGATTGGAAAGCTGTCTGTGCTTTGATTGCTATGAGCATTTATGGTATCATCCTATTCCCTAACCAGAAGAACTTTGTGGATATTAATGCCGTCCGTTTGTTTGTTCAGAGGAATCCTATTCCTACTCTGGTTGGAGATGTCTATTACTCGGTCCATAATCGGAACGAGAAGAGGCGTGGGGGATTGATTAGGTGTTGTGCTCAGCTATTATACAAATGGTTTATGGGATATTTGCCTTCCAGGGGTGCTTTTGTTCTCCTTGACCATACTGTCAATTGGGCGACCAAGTTGATGGGTTTGCGGGCCAAAGACATAGCTTGGACTCACAGTAGTGGGGTTGGACAGGACTTCATTTGCAGTTGTGGGAGTTTTCCCAATGTGCCTCTTATAGGAGTTCAGGGTTGCATTAATTATAACCCAACACTTCTTAAGAGACAAATGCGATTCGCTATGGAGGTTCCTGCTCTCAAGAGTGAGATTCAGGAAACTTTGTACTTCCCGATTGAGGTCAATCAGGCCAGGTTAAGGCAAGTATCTGATGCATGGCGCAGCATTCAAAGGAAAGGCAAGTTTTCTTGGGGTAGAGCTAATAACAGGTCTTTTCCTCCGTTTGATGACTGGCTCAGCAAGAGAGTGGAGCTCACTTGTCTACCATTTCCTGCGGTGGATCCTTGGTATCCGTTGATTGAGGAATCCCATTCTTCCGTCAGTATGGAAGAATTCCTGGAGATGAAGAGAGAGAGAGATCAGCTGCGGGTAGAGAAGACTGAATTGGAGATGAGTGTTGCTCGAATTCAGATGGCTAATCAAGACATCAAAGGGAGAATGGAAGACCAGGATAAGAGGCATGCTCTTGTGGTGAAGCGCTTTCGGATGGATACCGCTTACTATGGCAAGGTCAGCCAAGCTTTAGAGTCATCCATAAGGGAGCACGACATCACCAAGGAGAGGTTGGCCAAAGCTTCGAAGGTCATTGAAGATGAGAAGAGGAGGCAAATCCTTGTGAGGGATCAAAGGGAAGACAGAGTCAGAGTCCTTATTGCTGAGTGGGAGGCAAAGCTGAAGATTAAGGAAGCAGAGAACGTGAAGATCATTGCTGAGAGAGATCATTATACTGCCGAGAGAGATCATTATCAGGCTGAGAGAGATCATTACTTCAGACAGATGAAGATTCACCAGAAGGAGATAGGGAGATTGCAGCAGGAGAACACTGAGCTCAGGTTCGCGGTGAAGTTTACCAAGATGGTAGATGATACAGAGCCGTCTATGGGACCTTCTTCGGTGTAGACCTTTCTTATTTGTGTGGATTACCGTCAGGCCTGTTGACGAAATTCACTTGCTTGTATTTCCTTTCTGATTCTGGAGAATTGTATCTGATCTGTATCAGACTTGATGTATGACTATTGCACTTATTGTGCATTTTTGGTATGCAATGGTTATTTTCAGTCAGTGATCGATCTTCAAGCTTTATTTGCTTTCCTGTATGCACACACATGGCACTCACACAGCACACACACATGGTTGGGTGGTATTTTGCTAAATCATATATCTCTGATCCGAATGATGAAATCAAAAGATGAATATCGGAATATTGCTGCCGGATTATTATCTGTCTTGATGAAGCCAGGATCAAAAGACAGAGTGTTCCCCATGTGGATGGACATTGCATTCATGCATAATCATAATAACTTGTCTTTTATTTTGCAGGTGTCAGTCTCTAACGTGCTTGGTTGTTTCAGGAATCATTGCTCGTGCACGTAGAGTCATTCCCTTGCACACAACCCGTCCTCACAGATATTTTACCAGACGCAACACGCCTAGGCTGATGGATCTACCTAATACAGACTTTCTCGAGCTGAAGGAGAAGATGAATGAGTTGATCAATATCATGCAAGGGTTTGCAGTCGGGCAGAAGGCACTGGCTGATAAAGTGGAGAAGCTTGAGCGGGCTTCAGCTGCCAACAGTGGTGTCAATCTGGATGGTGTCTCTAATCATGGTCTGGGTGGTTCTAGGGATGGTGGAAAGAGGACAACTGTGGGTGTAGTGACTAATAATGCTGGTGGTTTTGGTGCTGCCACAGGTGGTGGACCCGGTCAGATGGGTAATAATGTGAAGGATAGTCTGTTTCCTCCGTTCTTTGGGGCTGAGGATGATAGGGAGGAAGACCGAGAAGATGATCAATTCTCCTTGATGAATGAGCCGTTTGGTCAATATGGTGTCCAACCGCCGAATAAAGAGATTCAGTTGCTGGCAGAGAAAATCAGAGCTTTGGAGAGTCATGCTACTCCCGGTTTTGTTAACATGTCGAATATGGGGCTGGTTGAGGGGATTGTGATCCCACAGAAGTTCAAGGCGCCTGCATTTGACAGATATAATGGGAGTTCTTGCCCGGAGACTCACCTTCAAGCTTTTGTCCGCAAGATCTCGGCGTATACGATGGATCAGAAGTTGTGGATGTACTTCTTCCAGGACAGTCTGTCCGGAGGATCCTTGGAATGGTACACCAAGCTGAAATCTTCTGATATCAAGAGCTGGCAGGATCTTCGTGATGCATTCTTTAAGCAATACCAGTTCAACACTGACATGGCTCCGAGTCGTACCCAGCTGCAGGGTATGTCTCAGAAGCCTAATGAGGGGTTTAAGGAGTATGCGCAAAGGTGGAGAGAATTGGCTGCCAGGGTCCAACCTCCATTGGTGGATAGAGAAATGTCTGATCTGTTTATGGGTACCCTGCAGGGGACCTTTGCTGAAAGGATGGTTGGTTGCCCGGTTATTAACTTCGCCGATATAGTGGTGGCTGGGGAGAGAATAGAGAGTTGGTTGAAGCTGGGGAAGATCCAGGGTAATGCTTCGTCATCTGGTTCGAAGAAGCCCTTTGGAAACGGTCAGAGGAAGAAGGAGGGTGATACCAGTGCAGTGTATACCCAAAGAGGACCGAGTAGGGATCGTTACTACCAGCACACTGCTGCGGTAACTATTCCTGCTGATAATCAGCCTGCACCACAACAACAGCAGCAACCGCAACAACAAAGACAGTAGTTTCAGCAAAGACCGCAGAGGGCTGGGTATCAGGTGCGCGGGAGAATGAATGATCGTCAGTTCGATAGGCCTCCTGTAACCTATTCATTCTTGTTGAAAAAGATGAAAGATTTGGGGTTGGTACAATTGAGAACTTTGGCACCTTTGAGACCTGATCAGAGGCCAGCCAGTTTTGTTGAGAACACCAAATGTGAATTTCACTCGGGTGCACCTGGACACAATGTAGAAAATTGCAAAGCTTTTAAGCATGTGGTCCAGGACTTGGTGGATTCCAAAGCGATCAACTTTGCTCCATCTCCAAACGTTAATGCTAATCCCATGCCTGCGCATGGTCAGATGGGGGTGAACGCAATCTCTGATGAGGGCAGAATAGGGCTGTTGGATGTTGATCAGCTGAAGACTCCGTTGACTGAGGTCAAGAGGCGGTTGTTGAAGAATGGGGTCTTCCCGGGCTGTGGTAATGATTGTGCTGCGTGCACTGTTACTCCTGATGGGTGTATATCACTGAGAGAGGTTGTCCAGAGGCTGATGGACGAGGGAAGCCTCAAGTTTGAGAAAGTTGACTCGGTGAAGGAGGATGTCTCCACCATAACTATCTACTTCGACCCAGTTGATTTGTCAACGCTAGCAGATGCGGCTCCAGTTACTATCACGGTACCTGGACCAATTCCTTATGACAAAGATGATGTCGTGCCGTGGCATTATGGTGGAGAGGTGTACTGTAACGGAGAGAAGCTGGAGGATCAAACTGCAAGTGAAACCACCGTTTCAAAGGTGGATAATGCCGGACCTAGTGGTTTCACTCGTAGTGGGAGGTTATTTTCCCCGGATGCTTTGAGAAGTGGGGAAGGAGAAAAAGAAAAGAAAGAAAAGGCCGAGGCTTTAGCCAGGGCAAGGGGAAAACAAGTAGTGAATGAAGGTACTCCTGTAGTGACACCGGCGCCTGGTGGGTCGGAAAGAGAACTTGATGATGAAGCGAAAGAATTCCTTAGAATCATCAAGAAGTTTGAGTACAAACTTGTTGACCATCTGCAGCAGACCCCATCCAAGATCTCAATCTTGTCATTGTTGCTGAGCTCTGAGGGGCATAGAGAGGCTTTGTTGAAAATTCTGAAGAAAGCCTATGTTCCTCAGGAGATCACTATCAATCAGTTAGAGACGGTAGTGTCAAATGTTAATGCCAGTCATGGGCTGGGGTTCACTGATATGGATTTGACTGTGGATGGGAGGAATCATAATCGGGCTTTACACATCGCAATGGAATGTAAAGGGGCTGTGCTTTCGCACGTGTTGGTTGATACTGGCTCCTCCTTAAATGTGTTGCCTAAGAAAGCCCTGGCGAAGCTGGACTGCGAAGGGTTAATTTTGACGCCCACTGACCTGATAGTAAGGGCTTTTGACGGTTCGAAGCGGGCTGTGTTTGGAGAGGTTGAGCTCCCGGTAAAGATCGGACCCGAGGTGTTCAAGTCGGTATTCTATGTCATGGATATTCAGCCGGCATACAGTTGCCTGTTGGGTCGCCCATGGATCCATGCTGCTGGGGCAGTGACCTCGACTTTGCACCAGAAGCTGAAGTACATCTGGGACGGGCAGGTCGTCACCGTTTGTGGAGAGGAAGACATATTTGTCAGCCACCTATCATCGTTCAAGTACGTGGAAATGGACGGTGAGATATGGGAAACCCCGAGTCAAGCATTCGAAACCGTCCATTTCTTCGTATAAACAGGCTGCTGAGGTGGTGAAGAGTGGGGAAGCTCCGGGTTGGGGGAAGATGATGGACATCTCCGCCAAGAAAGACCGTTTTGAAGTGGGTTATCAGTCGGGACGAGGCTCATCTGGACAAGGTAGAGGACGTCGTCCGTCATTCACATTCACCAGTGCTGGAATGCTGGATCCAGATAACATCTGTGTGGTGGGTGAAGAAGTTGACAGCGACTGCGAGATGGATCGATGGATAAAGCCGTGCGCACTAGGGATGGGAGTCCAGAACTGGAAGGCTGAAAAGATCATCACTGTCACTCTACTTGAAGAGTAATATTTGTCTTGTTTTTCAATTTTATTTGCATGGAAGCCATACGTTTTTCCTGAAACGTAATGGTTCATTATAAGGGCCACCTCATGTTTCATTTTGCAACTTTTTGCATCATAAATAAAAGGATGTTTTTCAATTAAAAGCGGTGTTCTCTGTTTTTCATTTATTTTTGCAGTTTAAAAACAAAATAAAAATGGCAATGTTTTCATTTTTCTTTTCAATTTGTCTCGCTCCGGTTCTAAAGCAATGCATGAATCAACATTCATGCAGATGCGATTTCTCGTCGGATCTCGTTGATAACAATCCTGTTACACCCTCATATGACTTCGACAATCCGATCTATCATGCCGAAGAAGAAGACGAAGAAGATTGTGAACTGCCGGGGGAATTAGCCAGGTTGTTGAAACAAGAGGAGAAGGTGATTCAGCCGCATGAGGAGCAAGTTGAGATAGTGAATCTGGGTACCGAAGAGGTGAAAAAAGAAGTGAAGATCGAGGCCGCTTTGGAGGAAAGTGTTAAGAGCAGAATGGTAGCATTGTTGAAAGAGTATGTCGACATCTTTGCCTGGTCTTATCAAGATATGCCAGGGTTGGATACCGATATTGTTGTGCACAAGCTACCGTTGCGAGCAGATTGTCCTCCAGTGAAGCAGAAGTTGCGCACAACTCGACCCGAGATGGCCATGAAAATTAAAGAGGAAGTACAGAAGCAGTGGGATGCTGGTTTCCTAGCTGTCACTAATTATCCGCCTTGGGTTGCAAACATTGTGCCAGTACCGAAGAAGGATGGAAAGGTGAGAATGTGTGTGGACTACCGGGATCTGAACAGAGCTAGCCCGAAGGATGATTTTCCACTACCTCACATTGATGTGTTGGTAGATAATACAGCTCAATTCTCGGTGTTTTCCTTCATGGATGGCTTTTCTGGCTATAATCAAATCAAAATGTCGCCAGATGATATGGAGAAAACAACGTTCATCACGCCATGGGGCACTTTCTGCTATAAGGTGATGCCATTTGGTCTCAAGAACGCCGGTGCTACTTATCAGAGAGCCATGGTGACTTTGTTTCATGATATGATTCATCATGAAATCGAATGCTATGTTGATGACATGATAGCAAAGTCCCAAACCGAAGAGGGGCATTTGGTAGATCTGGCCAAGTTGTTTGACCGGCTGAGACAGTTGATGGGAAAATAGCAAGTGTACTATTTTTCTCACTGTAGTAATAAAAGGGAATTTCCCCGTTTGTCGATCTCAAGGACTGCTTGACGATACAGAGTTTATAGATTGTTTCAATTAGACAAAAGCCTTTGGTTTTTGTGTGGTGAGTAATTATACTACCAATTTCAAATAAAGAAAACAAGTAAAAGGTTGAACGAGATACAAATGAGAGAAGATTGCTAGGGTTCGGTGAATGAAACTTCCTGTAACAGATATAATTTATGAAGACTTAGACAATATTCCTGTCAAATTAATTCCGGTCCTCAAGGGTATCTATTCCTAAGTCCTTAGTAAAAGATCTTTGATTATGTAACCTAATTACTATGTCCATAAACAATTAGGTTCATACTCAAGCATTCAAATATCAAGAATTACCGGTCAGATAGAAAATCCCTAGTCCTAGGTTATTTTTACTATCCAAAGTTCTTATCCAGGTCAATGAATAATCGCTGGCCAGCATACATATTCATATTAATCATCATTCGTTGGTCCGACGAATAAAGCATAAAGAACGGCGATAAGAACCAATCAATGGAAAAGAAGAAATAAGCAATACATTCATAAACATCAAATCTGTCACATTCAGAATCAGGGTCACCCCCCTAGCAATGGGGGGTTTAGCTACTCATAATAGAAGTAAAAACAAAGATTAATATTGTTGTCATTACAGAATTTCGTGAGGAATCAATCTTCAATCGTTGGAAAACTCTTGAACACATGAATCCTTTGATATTCGTTGAGTCTCCAGCTCTCAAAACGCGTCTTTTTTCTCTCAAAAATGTCCAACCCCCGGGAAATCGTGGTCTGGCCTCTTAATAGCTATTCAGTTAGATTTTTCCTGAATTTGTGCCCATACGCGTACTGCGCTGTCCCATACGCGTACTGCCTAGTATGAAACGCGTATTGGACGTAACACAGCCTCTGGTACGCGTATTGCCCAGACTGGTACGCGTATTGCCCAGGCTGGTACGCGTATCACCAGAAGCTTGTCTTTTGGCTGAATTTTCCTTCCCTCTGGTCATTTACGTATGCTACGCGTACTGGGAAGGTCCATACGCGTATCATGTAAGGCCATACGCGTATGGACAGCAGGTTCTCCAAAAATTGGCTTTTTCTTCTGTTTTCTTGCTCGGGCTCGATTTCGCATCTTACGTTTGATTTCCTGAGCTTCCAAACTAGCTTTTTTTACCTGCTAACATACCAACAAGTGTAAAATATCCTCAAGAAACTCATAAGTAACAACACACTTAATATTATAGAATTGAGCTTATATCTAACTAAAAATGCTTCAGTTTACACAGTTTACCTGACTTATTTACGGTTAAATAGTGGAATGTCTAGCATAAATGGTGACTGATCACAACCCCAAACTTAGCTTGTTGCTTGTCCGCAAGTAACATTTTATTACCATCAAAGATCATGTCACCCCAAACTTACTGTAAAACAGTTCTTACCACAATACTGCTGAAATCTTTCGCACTGGACCTCTTGATGTTTTTCCGGTTTTCTGATTCTTCCACATAGCCAACGAGCTAGAAACTCTTTCCCTCAGAGATATGACTTTACCTGTCAGCTTATATCACACTCTCACCAAGTCTCTCGGGGTTAAAGTGTTATTACTCTCAAATCACAATATGCAATATCAAATGAGGTCTTTTTAGGGTTGTAACGGGGCTTTGGGCTTTGGTTTAGGTAGGGTATGAAATTGGAACAAGGGGGTTTTTGTTTTTTTCTTTTGGGTTGTAACGGGGTTTTGGTTTAGGTAGGCTATGAAATTGAACAAAGGTTTTTGGTTCAGAGTATATGAAATCATTCTCTCACTACGTTTCTTTTCTATTATTCCTGTAGGGTTATGCAATCCTCTTTTCCTTTTATCTCTATAGTGCATGTCGCCTTTTCAAAAGCTGTTCTTTTATTGTTTTTCGCTTTTCTCTTTCTTTCTTTTCATGTTGTTTTTTTTTCTTTCTTTTCTCTTTTTTTTTTTTTCTTCTCTTTTTTCTCTTTTTTTCTTTCTTTCTTTTTTTTATACAACATTCACTTACTTTTCATGTACTGCAAAGCTACCCCAAACTTAAAGGTTGTTATTCCAACAGCAACCCCAAACTTAGATAGAAACGTAGATATGAGATCAATTCTCACATACTCTGAACAGGGTAGGGTAGGTACAAAGTCATGGCTTTAGAAAAAAAACGGGTATATCAAAAATAAATGATTAACAGGCTCAACAGGGTAAAACAATGGATAATAATTATAATGAGATGGCTAGAAAGGCTCTAGGTGATAAACAAAAAAACATGCCTCAGTGTGTGTATGCGTACAGCTAATAATAATAAAAGAACATACGCAAACCAAGATTGATAAAGACATACCGGATATCTCTCATATGATGATAAGTGTTTGGCTTTTTATGAACTCACCAGGACGGGTTAAGCTGACTTGTTCTATCATACCTCTGAGTTCAAAGCTCATGCTCGTGGTTCTGATGTTAATCTTAACCAGTGCGTCCAATCATAAACAACAGTATCTACAGTCAGGGGACTGAAAGAGAGGACGCCCAAGTAGTTGGTGTAAGTGATCAAGAAAACCAATAGCCAGACATAGTCACGTATCTAATGAAATAAACAGGAAACTGGAGGTAAAACAAATCAAATTCATTAGAATAAGCCAACCCATAATAGGTGGTTACATCAAAGCAACAGAAATTAAAAACTGAATAACTAAAAAAAACAAAAATTACACAAAGAAAACCAAAAGTACAAAAACAACAAGCAAAATCAATCACTCTGTCCACCGTCCTGCATATGGGTGTAGCACCTCGAATTTGCACCTATCATTGTACATACATTCTCATATTAGGTCATAGCATAACATGGTCCACTGCATAGCATTGCATTGTCCCTTTTGCCTCAAGTGCAAGATCATCAGGAGAATTAGGTCAAACTGATCAGGAGATCAGTCAACCAAGCAAGCAAGTGTGTTTTTCATTGAGCCAAGGCCCTAGGGTTGGTCCAACATGTTCACTTGACTTGGGGATCCTTTTGAAGTGTTTAGGTCAAAGATTGGATGCTCAGAGGTCATCAGTCCATGCACAATCAGTCAGAAACCCTAAAAAGTCAAACTTGGTCAACTATGGTTGATTTTATGGGTTTGATGGATGGATTTGGTTTGAGAGAGCTTATTCATGTCCAAATAGGCCTCATATATCATGGCAAACAACATCATTGAAGAATTTGAAGCCAAATCAGAAATTTCCAAAAATAGAAACTGGACCTGTAATTTTAACTGCCAAAAATGGAAACTTCTTGAGCCTAAGCTTACATCATGATAGAAGCTTCAAATGAGTTTTTGCCCAACATGAAATTTGAAGATCTTGTTCTCCCATTTCCAAAAAGTCCAAGAACTCTCAATTCTCATGTATGGTTGGCAAGATATGATCAATTCATTTTCAAAAATTCTTGAACTTCAAAAGGCCATATCTCTCAAACCATTTGGCCAAATTTGGTGAGGTTTTTTCCAATAAGTCATATTTAACCTCCTCTTTCCAAAAATGTGACTCTCATGCACCAAAACTCTATGGATCAAAATGGCATTTTTTCACTATCATGTTTTAATTTCAAAGTGTGGTGCAAAAGTGGATTTGTGAAATAAGCATTTTTAATCAGAATGGCCAATTGGGAATGACTTGAAATGTTATTTGTGACTTGTGGAAGGCCCAAAATTCGTGCTCCTACCATCACACCTCACCATATGGACAAGAATGGTCATTTAGCAATTTGGTTCATTAAACTAATTATGCTTAGCACTTCATTAAGGTAACTTAAAACAGCATACAAATACCATTTTTCTGACCATTGGGCAACCCTAGCTGCCTCCATAACACAGAAAACTTCACTCTCTCAAGATTTTGATTTTTCTCCCATTTTCAAAATCTGTCAAAAGAACCAAAGGCCTCGAGCTACCCATTGTTGTTTCATCATCCAAACAGCATCTTGAGCTCATTCCAACCTTCCTTTCATGACTGTAACCATCATTTGCTCGACTGTTTTTCAAAGTTCCATTAATGGCAAAGTTTGATTGAAGCTATTTCAAGTTGTTTCAAGCCAAACCAACTTCATCATTCAACTTTGGGGAGCTGTTAGGACATCTGTTTCAGCAAGGCATCACAAAACAACCACTGTTCCACGAATTTCTTCAAAATCAAGTAAGCAATCGAATCTCTAATTTCTTAAAATGATGCTATGCCTTGTGTAAATCCTTTCTTGCTGATCACCCTGAGCTTCGAATCACATGAAATGGTTGGTTAGTTTAGGAGTTATGTTGTTTTAAAGTTTAATGATAAATTTCATTCTTTCTCGATTCATGAGTTGTGTTGTGTTTTAGTGAAAATCAATGTTGGATTCGTGTTAGTTGTGCTTTGCTGATCATTTTGGTATATTCAATTGCATTTTCTGAAAAAAAATTGGTTAAGTCGAATTTGAGAAGATGATGTTGTTGCACTGTACATAAACCCTAGAACACATTCATGCATTGCCCAGAAAAGTGATATTCATGCGTGCATGGCACTGTTTCTTCATGCTGACCAATAGAATCATTTCCCTGGCCGTGAGCAAAACGCATCGTTTGGTTTAGTGAATCCCATATTTACAAGTTTGCCATTCCGCCCATTTTATTTAATTAAATCCATTTAATTCATTTCTTCTTTCAAATATTTATTTCATTTTGTCACACAACTTGTAAAAATCATATCTCCATCATTTTAAGTCCAATTTCCATGGGAATTTTTGCTAAATGCTCAGCATGACCTCTATTATTTTATCACATTTTTTCCAGAATTTTTGGATGGTTGTTTTTTATTTGGCATTAGGGTTTGTGACATGTATCCATATCTTGTACATTTTACCAAATCATTTGTGAAATAGTCATGACTTATACTATGGACCTGAAAATTTTTGTGCACAAACTAGACATCCCTATGGTGATTTTGGTATAAAGATCATGAATTTATCTAATCTGGATTGTGAGTTGTGAATTTTTGAAGTAGGGTGTGACAATTTGTGTCACACCATTGATGTGCAACTTGTTGATTTTTATAGCCATGTCTATTGACCTCCAAATGGATTGATTTTTTGTATGATTGAGCTTGAACATGTCTAGTTTGCATATGATTTTTTGTGGATTTGTTTATGGCATTTTCCATTTGTTTGAGATTTTCTCCCCTGTTTGACCAAAATGTTGACCTTATGTGATGCATGTGCCCATTTGTTTTGTGAAATGCTCATACTTTATTAGATGGACATGAAATTTTACATGAGATTACTAGACACCTTAAGCTTTGCCATGGTTTTAGTCCCTTTCATTTATCTTATGCCATCTCTGATTTATGATTTTTCTAAGTTGATGCATGTTTGGTTGACTTCTTTGAACATGTTCAAAATTGCTTTGACTTTCTGATTTTCATTGACTGCCTTCCACTTGTCCAAATGAGATGAAATTTGACATGCGTACCATGATATGTGTTATGATTGATCATGATTTATTTGGTGATTTTTGGAAATGTTTGAGTTTGCTTTTGATGCAAGTCTTGCTGTTGACTCCTATGAGCTTCTGTTTGCTATACTTTGACCTAAATTGTTCATGAAATGATGATGATGATTGATATGCATGTGAACCCAATTGGTTGTGTTTCTTAATTGTTTGAACATGATTTTGGATGCTTGCCACTTGCTGTTTGAACTTTTTTATTCCCTTTTGACCCTAGGCTTGCTCTAGTGGTCCTGTTACTTACTTTTGAGTTCATTTTTTCAGGTTGACCAATAAATGACCAATGAGACCAATTCTTTTTGATTGAACTTGCTTGAATACCATGACTAACATGTTTTGTTTTGTAGGTTGCTTGGCTCACATGCCTTGAGCCTTGTGCCTTGCACATCCATTTGCCTATGATTAAACTGTTAATGTCTGTTTCCTTTTGCTTTGTTTTGAAGTTGCATACTAACATCTGCTTGACTATTTCAGGTGCTTTTAGTTGCTCAGTTCCTTGTGAACTTTTGCTTTGCTTTGCTTGTATAAGCAATTTGCATTAAGGTATACTTCTAATCTTCATGTAGTCTGGAAGACCTGGCCTGTTACTTGGCCAGGCAACTGTCTGAAGTCCTCCTTAAGAGGCAATGTTTGTGTATGTTTATAATTTGTCCCTGTATATATGCAAAGTCCTCCTAAGTGAAGAGGCAATTGGCAGAACCCAAGGGATAAGCAACCTATCCCCTGCTAGTCTGTGTGTCACTCACATTGCTCACACTACCTGTGTTGATGCATAGTGGGTAAAAGCCCAAGATCTATAGAGTCTAACTTGTGGAAAGAGTTCCCCCATTCTGAACTCCCACACCTTCTGATATTTAAATGCTCTCCCTGGCCAGGGATAAGAGCAATGAGGCACACCCCTCATCTCCTTTCATCTGCTTCACCTTAGCCCCTCAATGGCAAGGTTAAGAGCTAACACTACCCAGTTCCAGTGGTTTGTTTGTTGAGGTTGATATGACCCATCGACTAAAACCTAGCCTTGATGTTTGAGCCCCTTGTTGGTGTGTTTATTTCATGCTGTATGTGCTTGTGTGGTGTGATTGTATCCCCTAGGTTTGCTAGACTCCGCGTAGTCTCGTTTGCATGTCAATTAAGGTAGCACGGTTCCTTCGTATAGGACTTCCTTTCTTGCTTGAGCTTTCCTAAAACACAAAAAAACATTATCCCCTCTTAAGGATACGTTAACTCCTTCTACTACAGGTGAGTAAGTCTCCAAAGGTCGAGCATCAGGTAGATTGTGCAGTGACGTTGTCCACTTAAAAGACACAAACCAACAGAAATAGTTCAGCCGAACTACGGCAACTCTGATTCTCATGTCCAGATGAGATACGTAGGCACGAGATGCGATGTCTTGTCGAGTTTGACTAACAACTAACACTAATTCTTTTCTCTCGCCCTCGTTGCGATCGAGACCTCCCCTTTCTCTTGCCCTAGTTGCAATCGAGACCCTTGCTTCCTGTGCAAGTTAGGTTAGGTGTGGCTTGCTTCCTGTGCGAGTCATGTTTAGGATAGGCTTGCTTCCTGTGCAAGTTAGCTAGAAACCTTAACTTAGGGATGATTTTGCATGACAACATCTAGGCTCGAGTCGTAGTCTCCCTAGTGTTGTGTCTCCCTCTGTTATCTGGTTAGGCTAGTCCTTTTTCCCTGCGTAGGGGAACTACTTCGCCCTGATCCTCATACCAGATGAGGTACGTAGGCAGGAGATGAGCTGATCTCTCCGGGCGCCCTTTTTCTTTTTCAACCCTTTGTGTCTTAACCACCCTTGCGTGTGTTTTGGTTCGGATGCTGATGTAAGTCCAGTGGTTGGCATTCGGGCTCCACGTTCGCCCTTTTTCTTTTTCCACCTTTTGTCTTCAACCCTTCTGTGTGTGTTGTTGTGTGCTTGGAAGCTGATGTAAGTCCATCGAGTGGCATTCGGGTTCCAGCGTGGGTTTGTTTGGTTCGGATGCTGATGTAAGTCCAGTGATTGGCATTCAGGCTCCACGTTTGCCTTTGCCTGTGTTTGTTTTGTGTGCGTGTCAGCCGAGCTACGAATGCTCTGATTCTCCTTCGTCCAAAGGAGATACGTATGCATAGGATGCGATATCCTAGCGAGCATGTGTCGTTTCCCCAGTCCGAACTACTTCGACTCTGATGTCTATGCCTGATAGACTAAGTAGGCCCAGGATGCGACATCCTGCCGAGTTCAGCTTCAGTCTGTTTTCTTGTGTCTCTTTCAGCTAGTGTGTGTGTGTGTTTGAGCAGTGTTTTAGCAACCATTTTCCTTCCTATTGTGCGTGGATCCCGTCGAGTACGACGGATGCGTAGGGGTGCTAATACCTTCCCTTCGCATAACCGACTCCCGAACCCATTCTCTTTGGTCGCGAGACCATGTCTTTTCCAGGTTTACTCTGAGCGTTTCCTTTCCCTCTTTTGGGATAAATAACGCACGGTGGCGGCTCTGTTGTTCTTGTTTTCCCGCCGGTTTTTCGCGTAATGCGACAGCTGGCGACTCTGCTGGGGACCTAGAGAAGTTGACCTGTGCTGGTCCGTCTTCCCTAAGCGAGTCTCTCCTAGCGCTCTCTAGGTTAGGGTTTTGGTTGCTTTGCGCTGCTTTATTTATTGCATTCATTTGTATATATTTGCATTTACTGTTTGCATTTATTGTTTGCATTTATGTTTGCATTCATTCATATTCATCTGTTCATCTGGCTGTGTTTCTCTGTTTGGGGTGGGAGTTACTCGAGGTAAAAGGCCCAATACCCAAGCTATGAGTGAAATCTAGGAAACCTAGGAATAGAGTGATTCATGGGAAGCGGGTGGTGTACGCCACTTAGCGGAACATTGACATCACGAGCAGTTCAGACCCTGGTGGGATATTATCGGTGCATACATCAGGTGTGCACAGGATGATATTCTGCGAAAGGTTATTTATGTTGCGTTTCTCTCGACCTTACCCTGGCCTAGATGACACCCGTGAGTGGGGAGGGATTGATCATTTTAACAGGTACAGTTGGTGACTCTCGGTACTGACGGTGACTATGAATTATGGACATTTATTTTTGGGACGCCGGAGTTCTGTCCGTGGTTTATCAGCGGGTTCCGTTTATTTCGGATCCCCGGGTTGAATTTGAGAGTACCTGTTCAGAGGAGCTGGTTGTCATCCGTTCAGTGGATGTTCCTGTGATGATAGTGATGTAATCTCCAGTTTCGTTTATTTCGGAACTCCCCAAGTCGGATTTATGGTGACTTGGTTCCTCAGATTGGTTTCAGATGCCAGTTGATCAGACTGACCTTGGGTTTCAGATGAATTGTGACTCCGAGTTCAAGCCGAAGCTTCGATCCGGTGTTCCGAGATGCACAGCCTGCCAGTCTTGGCTCCATCATTTGCATCATAGCATGTTTATTTTCAAAAAAATAATAATGCATGAAAAAAGTTAACTCGCATACTCATATCCTTTCCAGGATCATTCATGATAAAATAGCATCCGCATCATACGCATATCATGCACATATCATCCTTGCATTACAGACATGTTTGGGGACAAGACTTCTCACTCTGGTTCCTGTGTCAGACAGGATAGCTGATCGAAGATCACACCGGTATTCAACCAGACTCAATCAACAAAGAAGTATGGATCAGGTTCAGACTGAGTTGGCAGAGATAAGGGCGAACATGGCCCAGTTCATGAACATGATGCAAGGGGTTGCTCAAGGTCAGGAAGAGCTTAGGGCCTTGGTTCAGAGACAAGAGACCGTGCTTCAGACATCCAACCGTGCTTCGCCTGTTGTTGCATCTGCCCAGGCCCATGAGACTATCCATGTTGCTACTCCCACTAACGACTATGCCGTCGGGGATGAACTCAGGGGTATTAGAATCAATGGTCAGCCTCTTGCTGCAGAGGTCAATGTCAGAGCTACCCGGGCTCCAGTTCGTCATCCTGCTTCACTTGTTGACAGACAGGAGGACATGTTTACTCTCCTCAGTGAAGACGATGACGTTGTAAGAACCGAAGAAAGGGACAGAAAGGTGGATGCTCTTGCTGAGAAGATCCGAGCCATGGAATGTCAGAACTCCCTTGGGTTTGATGTGACCGATATGGGTCTGGTGGAAGGGTTGAAGATCCCCTACAAATTCAAAGCACCCTCTTTCGACAAGTACAATGGCACTTCTTGTCCTCGCAACCACGTGCAGGCGTACTTCAGGAAGATCTCTGCCTACACTGATGATGAAAAGATGTGGATGTACTTTTTCCAAGACAGTTTATCTGGAGCGTCTTTGGATTGGTACATGGATCTGAAGCGAGAATCAGTTAGAAGCTGAAAGGATTTGGGTGAGGCCTTCCTAAGGCAATACAAGCACAACATGGACATGGCGCCGAGCCGAACTCAGTTACAGAGCTTGTATCAGAAAGATAAGGAGAGCTTCAAAGAGTATGCCCAGAGGTGGCGTGAACTAGCCGCAAGAGTGCAACCTCCGATGTTGGAGAGAGAGCTGACTGACATGTTCATTGGAACCTTGCAAGGTGTGTTCATGGATCGCATGGGAAGCTGCCCGTTCAGTAGTTTTTCCGATGTTGTTGTCTGTGGGGAAAGGACTGAGAGCCTTATCAAAGCAGGAAAGATTCAAGATCATGGCTTTTCAAACTCTTCAAGTTCTAAGAAGCCATTCTCTGGGGCACCCAAAAGGGGAGAGAATGAAACGAATGCTGTGCACCGTCGAAGGAGTGCGAACAGAGGATCATATCGTCAGGTCGCTGCTGTGACTATTCCAGCAACTCAACAACAACAGAGAAGACCAGCTCAACAGCATCAGCGTCCGCAACGTCATCCTCAGCAGCAGGCTTACCAGCCTCCCATTGATAATCAAGTTGGTACAAGTAATGAGAGGAAGAAGATCATTTTTGATCCAATCCCCATGTCCTACGCCGAACTGTATCCCTCTCTGTTAGAGCGGAACTTGATTACACCCAGAGACCCGCCGCCCATACCCGTCAACCCTCGGTGGTGGTATAGGCCTGAACAACATTGTGTGTATCATTCGGGTGCTCCTGGTCATGATGTGGATAGTTGCTTTCAGCTGAAGATGAAGGTTCAAGACCTTGTGAGGTCAGGTATTCTGATCTTGGAGGATTTAGGTCCCCGTGTTAATCAAGCTTGAAGACGGCAAGTCCCGGGATGGTGGTGGTTGTTCTTCTGAGGTCTTCATCAAAGAGGGTTGTTCAAAAGCAGAAGCTGCTGATGCAAGAGATTGACACTTGTCATCCCCGGTGGGATCTATCACAATTGGGTCACTGTGGGCTTTCCTACAGTTGTTCATAAGTCAGAGCAATAATCACTTTGTTTAAAAACCCTTCTCCCATGCCAAAAGGAGAAGTGATGACATTGTTGGCAACATTTTGTGCAATGATATTTTCATTCAAATAAATTCATGTTAAACATTTGTTTTTCCATTTGTTTTCCCTTTTCGCTTTTTGCATGAAATTGGTGATCACAAAAAACCCTAAAAACAAAAATAAAAGCAATCTTTTCATCTGCATAACGATTGTCTTGTTTGTTTTTCAAAAAGCTTTTCATCTCTAAATCATTATGCAGGTTGTTTCTTAAACCCATTAAACATAATGATCGGACGTCATCTCCCAATTTTGAATTCCCTGTATTCGAAGCGGACGAAGATGATGTTGAAGGGATTCCTGACGAGATTTCCCGACTTCTTGAGCAAGAAAAGAAGATCACACTCAGCTGCATCTCGAGAATCAACAGAACAACCAACTGGGGCATAACAAAAACAAAAACAAACGATCAAACAAAAAAAAAAAAGAGAAGGAAAAAAAAGAGGAGGGTGCAAAATCAAAAGAAATCAAAAGAAATCTGAATCAAAAGAAAGAAAAAGAAAGAAAGAAACAAAAGAAAAATAGCACCCTCAAAGTCCCAAGTTGGCTGATGCTGAATTCAATCGAAAAGAAGAGATCAACTGCCATGTGTCATGGTCAGTTACATCAGCAGAGAGTGAAGAAAGCATTCGACAAGAAGGTCAAGTCTCGTGTGTTCCGAGGGACCTTGTGCTCAAGAAAGTCTTGTCTTTCGTGCCCGATTCCAGGGGCAAGTGAACCCCCAAGCTATGGATGTCCATATGATGTCAAGAGAGCCTTTTCAGGCGGTGCTCTGACACTTACAACAATGGATGGAGAAGTTCACTCGTCCTGTGAATTCCGATGCAGTCAAGAAATACTTCGCCTAAAACAAAAAAAAAACAGAATAGCTCGCTAAGTCGAACACCCCAAAGGGCGATTTAGGCAAAAAAGGAGTGTCTCGGTGGATTGAAAACCCGAAAGGGCGATCCAGGCAAAAGTTAGAGACATTGAAAAAGAAGAATTTGCATCCCGCTAGATTGATCACCTCACACTGGGGCAATCCAGGCAAAAATTAGGGATTTGGCAAGTAACTGCATCTTGACAAGACTGTGCTCTCTACATCTGTCATCCGTCAGGAATTCTCGATTCGTCGTCGACTGAAGCTTTGAATACATCGAAAATTCAGAATGGTAGAGGAAAGGTCATTATGTTCAATGTAGCCCTCTCCAATATATATCACCGATTTCAAATTTGTACAGATCTGTGGAGTCCTGCCCTTTGCAGACTACCATTCCATCACATCAATTTGAGCTTTTATCCAATTGTTTGCACTCTTCTTTGTTTCAACTCAACAAATGTTTTGCATGTTTTTTTTAATTGATAAAGTATCATTGTTTTCAAAATAAACAAATTTTTCAAAAATTGTTCTTAAACAAAGTGAACATTCACGATGATGGAAGGATACTTAGGACATCCGCAGTGCTCTCCCGAGGGTGGTATGATTACCAACAGGTAAGACATTTGTTCGTATCTCGAGCATAACCGTATCTTTTTCCTGTCAAACCTCTTTTGGTTTCTCTTCAGCGAGGTTGCTCAGTGCAGTGTTGGTTGAAGTTGTTTATCTTAATGTTCCCGGCAGTACAACATTCTTCCTCCAAGTCCCTGTTAGCCCTATTGTGGGGCATCTCCAGTATAGGTTTGTTTGAGCCCTACCGTGGGGCATTCCCAGCAAGGTTGCTGTTGAAATACTTTTGTGGGGCAGTTCCCCAAGCAGAGTGTTTACTGAAGACATTAGCGTTCGTCTCTCCAGCAGAGCAGTCTTCTCCTCTCCCCGTAGGATGGTGTTTCTCCCTGATATCCCAGTCTCCAGTGGATTTTCTGGGCTCTCCGGTGACTTTGGTTTCCCCTCCGGAGGAGTGGTACCGGATGGTTGATTTCCGGACCTGTGTGTTTACATGTCTGTTTGTCAGCATCCATCATACATTCATCATGCATAATGCATACATGCATAATCATAGCATTCAGATACTCATGATGCAGTTGTTGCCATGTATCTGTTGATGGTTGTCTCCCGCTATTGGTTGATACAGATCTCCCCAATAGATTTTCTCCCTAGCAGATATGGGTGTGTCTGATCTCTCCATATAGAGCCAACCCCTTAAGCAGAAAGTGTCTATCCTTTCCTGCCATTTCCCCACTGAGATACATCCTCGTGGATGACGGTTGTTTCCGTTCCCTCCCACATATAACGGGATGGGTTTTCCCTATTGAGTTCTTTCCTCATTAGGATGAGTCTTGATTCAGTTTGCCTTTTTGGATCGATCCTAAATTGGCTTCCTGTTGGCTGTCTCCTGTACTTCCCTGGGGCATAAATGAATAGTCGCTCACTAACCGGCACTCATTCATCTTATCCTCAGCGGAATTTGTTGGCCTCTACCTACAACCCGGTAGTTGTAAGTCCTATCTTTGTGGTTTTCTACCCGCTAGCTGGTAGTTGTAAAATCCCACTTTCACCCCCTAGCAAAGGTAACCTTTGTGGTTCATTCTGTTTGTTGGCTTCTACCTACAAACCGGAAGTTGTAAGTCCTATCGTCGTGGTTTTCTACCTACAAGCCGGTAGTTGTAAATCCCTTTTTTCTCACTCTGTCTCTCAGTAGATCGTTTGGTGGCTTCTACCTACAAACCGGTAGTTGTAAGTCCTATCTTTGTGGTTTTCTACCTACTAGCTGGTAGTTGTAAAATCCCACTTTCGTCCCCTTGGTGGAGTTGACCCGTTGTGCTCATCCTATCGATGACTGGTTACTTTTCCGTGGTTTTCTGCCTACTAACCGATAGATATAATCCCCCCTTTGCAGTTATCAGTATCCGGTTTGTGATATTGATATTCTTTCCCCTCTGGATACTTGCCTTGATCAAGCAGTATTGTCCCCATTGGGTCTTCCCCTTCTTTTTGGATATTTGCTCCGAGTTAGCAACCTTATCCTCTTTTGATTGGTCATCTTTGCATACCTAGTCCTGGTACCGACGCCTTTCTTTTCGGTCGATTTATCCATTTAACAACCTGCAACCTGGTTATGGATAATCTTCCATGCGAGTGTATTATCTACGTTTTGACGGCTATAGATAATATATCTCATGCACTCTTTGGTCAATCTTTCGATTGTTTTCTCCAGCAGAGTTCATCCTACCAATGGATTGGACGAATTCCATAGCAGGTTGATACCTGCATCCCCAGCTTGAGTCTATCCTACCTGTGGATTGCGTGGGCCGTCCCCGGCAGAGTAACAGATATTCCCCAAGGCAGAGTTTATCTTACCTGAGGTTTTATTTGAGCCTTATCCCTAGAGAGTTGCCTGGTTTATCTTCCCCAGCGGAGCAGTTATTTCACCAAGCGGAGTTTATCCTACCTGTGGATTGATTGGGATAGCCCCAGCAATTTTCCTTTTGTCAGTAGCAAGCTGCTTTATTACTCCCCAACGAGTTGCCTTGTCTTCCCCTAGAGGATTTGTATTGGTTACTCCCCAGCGAGTTGCTTTGTTCTCCCCTAGCGGATTTGTATTGGTTACTCCCCAGCGAGTTGATTTGTTCTCCCCTAGCGGAGTTGTATTGGTTGGTTCCCCGACAGTTGCCTTGTTCTTCCCCCAGCGGAGTTGTATTGAAGGTTTCTCAGCACAGTCGTCCTGTGTATTCCCCGGCGGAGTTCTCATCATTTTGCATTTTTGCATGTAGTGATCATCGCATCCTCAAATCGCGTAGCATTTCCATTCCATATGGAGCATTACGCCATAGAAAAATTCAAACATATGCATTCATGTGTTCGAAACCCCATCAAACCGTATCCCCTGCAGCGACGGATTTTTGTTCAACCTGTACAACACATTTGCTACAGTTGCTCCAGTCAACATTTGGTGTTGATAATCCCCACAGAGGTTTATTTCCTCATCCGTTGGTGAAAGGAAAGCCTGCTTCTCCCCAGTGAGACCCCCTGCAAGTGTTCAACCTTGCCCTGTCATCTTGTGGATGTCAGTATCCCGTCAGCACCCGCGTGTCTGGTCTTCTTTGGTGTCGGTAAACACCATCCTTCGGTGATTTCCAGTCATGCGTAAGTGTCTGGTCTTCTTTGGTGTCGGTAAACACCATCCTTCGGTGATTTCCAGTCATGCGTAAGTGTCTGGTCTTCTTTGGTGTCGGTAAACACCATCCTTCGGTGATTTCCAGTCATGCGTAAGTGTCTGGTCTTCTTTGGTGTCGGTAAACACCATCCTTCGGTGATTTCCAGTCATGCGTAAGTGTCTGGTCTTCTTTGGTGTCGGTAAACACCATCCTTCGGTGATTTCCAGTCATGCGTAAGTGTCTGGTCTTCTTTGGTGTCGGTAAACACCATCTTTCGGTGATTTCCAGTCATGCGTAAGTGTCTGGTCTTCTTTTGATGTCGGTAAACATCCTCTTTCGATGTTCATAACGTCGCCCTCCCTTCCCTAGTGAAGATTCCTCCTCTCCGTTGGTGTCGATAAACGTCGAGTTTTTCCCGATCATCCGTTGATGGTTTGGTTGTGTTCACTCTCCTCAGTAGAGTTTCCTCCTCTCCGTTGGTGTCGATAAACGTCGAGTTTTTCCTAGTCATCCGATGATGTCTAGTTGTACCCCTCTCCATGCAGAGTTACCTCTCCGTTGGTTTCGATAAACGTCGAGTTTTTCCCGATCATCCGTTGATGATTTGGTTGTGTCCTTCTTCCCTAGTGAAGTATTCCTCCTCTCCGTTGGTGTCGATAAACGTCGAGTTTTTCCTATGCGTCCGTTGGCGTATAGTTGATATCTTTCCCCGCAGGGTCGTCCCCAGTTAATTCTCCTTCTCCGTTGGTGTCGATAAACGTTGAGTCTCCCTTTCGTCCTATGACGTCTGGTTGAGTTTTCTCCTTCTCCGTTGGTGTCGATAAACGTTGAGTCTCCCTTTCGTCCTATGACGTCTGGTTGAGTTTTCTCCTTCTCCGTTGGTGACGATAAACGTTGAGTCTCCCTTTCGTCCTATGACGTCTGGTTGAGTTTTCTCCTTCTCCGTTGGTGTCGATAAACGTTGAGTCTCCCTTTCGTCCTATGACGTCTGGTTGAGTTTTCTCCTTCTCCGTTGGTGTCGATAAACGTTGAGTCTCCCTTTCGTCCTATGACGTCTGGCTGAGTATTCTCCTTCTCCGTTGGTGTCGATAAACGTCGAGTTTTTCCTATTCGTCCTATGACGTCTAGTTGTACCTGTCCCCATGTGGATAAGCAACCTATCCCCTGCTAGTCTGTGTGTCACTCACATTGCTCACACTACCTGTGTTGATGCATAGTGGGTAAAAGCCCAAGATCTATAGAGTCTAACTTGTGGAAAGAGTTCCCCCATTCTGAACTCCCACACCTTCTGATATTTAAATGCTCTCCCTGGCCAGGGATAAGAGCAATGAGGCACACCCCTCATCTCCTTTCATCTGCTTCACCTTAGCCCCTCAATGGCAAGGTTAAGAGCTAACACTACCCAGTTCCAGTGGTTTGTTTGTTGAGGTTGATATGACCCATCGACTAAAACCTAGCCTTGATGTTTGAGCCCCTTGTTGGTGTGTTTATTTCATGCTGTATGTGCTTGTGTGGTGTGATTGTATCCCCTAGGTTTGCTAGACTCCGCGTAGTCTCGTTTGCATGTCAATTAAGGTAGCACGGTTCCTTCGTATAGGACTTCCTTTCTTGCTTGAGCTTTCCTAAAACACAAAAAAACATTATCCCCTCTTAAGGATACGTTAACTCCTTCTACTACAGGTGAGTAAGTCTCCAAAGGTCGAGCATCAGGTAGATTGTGCAGTGACGTTGTCCACTTAAAAGACACAAACCAACAGAAATAGTTCAGCCGAACTACGGCAACTCTGATTCTCATGTCCAGATGAGATACGTAGGCACGAGATGCGATGTCTTGTCGAGTTTGACTAACAACTAACACTAATTCTTTTCTCTCGCCCTCGTTGCGATCGAGACCTCCCCTTTCTCTTGCCCTAGTTGCAATCGAGACCCTTGCTTCCTGTGCAAGTTAGGTTAGGTGTGGCTTGCTTCCTGTGCGAGTCATGTTTAGGATAGGCTTGCTTCCTGTGCAAGTTAGCTAGAAACCTTAACTTAGGGATGATTTTGCATGACAACATCTAGGCTCGAGTCGTAGTCTCTCTAGTGTTGTGTCTCCCTCTGTTATCTGGTTAGGCTAGTCCTTTTTCCCTGCGTAGGGGAACTACGTCGCCCTGATCCTCATACCAGATGAGGTACGTAGGCAGGAGATGAGCTGATCTCTCCGGGCGCCCTTTTTCTTTTTCAACCCTTTGTGTCTTAACCACCCTTGCGTGTGTTTTGGTTCGGATGCTGATGTAAGTCCAGTGATTGGCATTCGGGCTCCACGTTCGCCCTTTTTCTTTTTCCACCTTTTGTCTTCAACCCTTCTGTGTGTGTTGTTGTGTGCTTGGAAGCTGATGTAAGTCCATCGAGTGGCATTCGGGTTCCAGCGTGGGTTTGTTTGGTTCGGATGCTGATGTAAGTCCAGTGATTGGCATTCAGGCTCCACGTTTGCCTTTGCCTGTGTTTGTTTTGTGTGCGTGTCAGCCGAGCTACGAATGCTCTGATTCTCCTTCGTCCAAAGGAGATACGTATGCATAGGATGCGATATCCTAGCGAGCATGTGTCGTTTCCCCAGTCCGAACTACTTCGACTCTGATGTCTATGCCTGATAGACTAAGTAGGCCCAGGATGCGACATCCTGCCGAGTTCAGCTTCAGTCTGTTTTCTTGTGTCTCTTTCAGCCAGTGTGTGTGTGTGTTTGAGCAGTGTTTTAGCAACCATTTTCCTTCCTATTGTGCGTGGATCCCGTCGAGTACGACGGATGCGTAGGGGTGCTAATACCTTCCCTTCGCATAACCGACTCCCGAACCCATTCTCTTTGGTCGCGAGACCATGTCTTTTCCAGGTTTACTCTGAGCGTTTCCTTTCCCTCTTTTGGGATAAATAACGCACGGTGGCGGCTCTGTTGTTCTTGTTTTCCCGCCGGTTTTTCGCGTAATGCGACAATGGGTATCAAAGTTAATCATATCTGTCGGATCCAACATAGTCTGCCCTCGTGCGAAGGCAGAGATAGGCGTCAACGTCTCTATGTGGCCCGACGGAGACTGCTGTTGCTGAGGAGGTGTCTGGTGCGGTGGCTGCTGCGGTGGCTGCTGCGGAATCTCTCCCCCTATTTGAACTGGCTGGTTCCACCAAGGAAAGGTGAACTGGCCAAAATGAGGTGCTGGAGGCGGTCCGGAGAATCTATCTCTGAAGCGCTGTGCCTCCTCCCACAGATCCGTCTGATGAGTCAGAACTCTCCCTGACAGCCCATACTAAAAGCAGAAGTCCTGCATAACACAAAACTGTGACATCTACATCCGGTACTCTCTGGAGTTCTCATCAATTAGAGGAGGCTGAGGTGGCTGTGTCTCTGCTGCATTCGGCTGAGCCTCCTGGTGTGGAGCACTGGTGCTTCCCTCCCTGTCTCGTGGTTGCCTCAGAGGTCGGGGCGGATCATCTGTGACCGTCCTCTCCTTCATCCAATGGGCGTTCAACGGTGCAGCCGGTCGCAACATCAGCGAATCAGAGAAATCCGGAACACCCGCTTTCTTGCACAACAGGTAAATCACAGTCGCGTGGCCTAAGGATTTCTTAGGCGACTGAGCGATGTCATCCATATCAGTAGCGATGATCTGTCCCATATTTACTTGTTTCTGATGCAGGATCTGATGGAGAAGTAGGGCACGTTCGGATATCAATTCCGACCCGCTCCGATTCGTACTCAAATTGTGATGAATGAAATAAGCCAATGCCTTAGGAATCGGAGCGAGATCAACCACCATAATCTTCGCCGGAGAAATTTTGGAAGTGGGTGCCCAATCGTGACCTGGCCTAATCAGTGAGTTCTTCATATCAGTGTATGGCCAGTAGTTCTTGTCAGACCATTTCATTTCGGCAAACGGGCAAACGGAATCATAGAATTTGCATTTCAGCACACTGTTAATCGTCTTCCCATCATATTTGATCACTTTGCCGCTTACCCATGAAACGAACGATGCATTCCCTGTGGGGTCTTCCTCATCAGATGTTACCAGTAGTGCATTGGCGTAGAACTCCCAGATCAGATCCAGCGAAACCGGTTGGATTTTGTCATTGAAGTATATTAGCTTCTGCTTTTTTAGAATATTAGTGACCTCTGGATACGTGTCATTCTGATACATCCAATGTTTTTCTTCGACCATGTTGCGACTCTTGATTTGCTCATACCTATCTTCATGGTAGGTGGTACGGAATGTGTTGACCTCGTTTGGTGATTGAGACATGATATTGATCTGTAGACTGAATGAAAAAGAAGAAAACAGAGAAAAATCAAAGCAATACGCACAAAACACGTAACGAAAATAGTGAGAAAATGAAGTCCGTACGGACAAAAACTATATAAGCATGCCCCTAAACTGATACGCGTATGATACGCTGCTAATACGCGTATGAATCTGCCATACGCGTACCATACGCGTATCAATATTCCATACGCGTATCATACGCTGCTGAAACAAGTGCAAAGAGTGATCTGCGTAACAGATCACGTATCATAATGTTATACGCGTATGGCCTGGTCCCTTACGCGTACCATACGCGTATTCTTCTCCTTTACGCGTATCATACGCGTTTCACCAGAGGGGCGCATTTTTTGTGTCCAATACGCGTATCATAAGACCCATACGCGTATTGGCAGTGTCTCACTTTTTTTTCCAATTTTTTTTTCTATTTTTATAAAATTTCTTTGATTTTCTAAAAACTGACTCGGCAAAAAAAAAAATGACAATACCAATCAAACCTCCCTTGGGTTGCCTCCCAAGCAGCGCTTCGTTTAACGTCGCATGGCTCGACGGGACACCTCATACTCAGATGAGTTTAACAGTTTCAATCGGTCCCCCTTCACCAGGATTGTATGGTTTCAACCTCTGACCATTAACTTTGAAGGTGTCGCCATTCTTCTCATTTTTAAGCTCTATCGCTCCATAAGGAAGTACTTTGTTAATGACGAACGGTCCAGACCATCGTGACCTCAATTTCCCTTGGAACAGCTTCAACCTGGAATTAAACAGCAGTACAAGTTGTCCCTCCCGAAATTCCCTTTTCTGGATCTTTTGATCATGCCACTTTTTTGTTTGTTCTTTGTAAATTTTGGCATTTTCATAAGCTTGATTCCTGAATTCTTCCAACTCATGAAGTTGAAGAATTCGGGATTCACCGGCTTTGAAAAGATCAGAGTTAAGGAATTTGGAGGCCCAGAAGGCTCTGTGCTCGAGTTCGAGTGGTAAATGACAAGCCTTACCGTAAACTAATTGATAGGGAGACATACCTATTGGTGTTTTAAATGCAGTCCTGTATGCCCACAATGCATCATCCAGCTTTACTGACCAATCTTTCCGAGAAGCACTTACCGTCTTTTCTAAGATTTGCTTTATTTGACGGTTGGATACTTCCACTTGCCCACTCGTCTGGGGGTGATATGGTGTGGCTATCTTATGTTTGACATTATACTTCTTCAACAGATTCTCCAAGACTTTATTTATAAAATGCGTACCTTGGTCACTAATTAAAGCCCGTGGTACCCCAAACCTAGAGAAGATGTTATGCCTCAAGAACTTCACCACCACTTTAGCATCATTTGTTGGTAATGCCACAGCTTCTACCCACTTTGACACATAATCGACCGCAACCAATATGTAATTCTTACCAGATGATGGCGGAAAGGGTCCCATAAAATCAATTCCCCAAACATCAAACAGCTCCACTTCTAGCATGGAGTTTTGCGGCATCTGATTCCGTTTTGTAATGTTACCTATTCGTTGGCACCTATCACATTCTCGGACTATAGAATTTGCATCCTTGAATAGCGACGGCCAATACAAACCCGATTGGAGGACTTTTGCTGCAGTTCTATCTCCACTGAAATGTCCACCATACTCCGAATTATGACAAGCTTTCAGAACGTCGGCTTGCTCTCTTTCTGGAACACATCTTCTGATCAAACCATCCACTCCCTTTTTGTAGAGAAATGGATCATCCCATAGGTATAACCTGCAATCATAAAGAAACTTTTTCTTTTGGTGAGAATTAAAGTCATCAGGTATAACCCCACCTACCACATAGTTCGCATAGTCAGCAAACCATGGTATCTCCTGAACAGCAAGTATTTTCTCATCAACGAATGTGTCCCGAATAGGATGTTCCTCCTCAGTTTATTTGATTGGGGACATGCGAGATAAGTGATCCGCGACCGTGTTCTCGCACCCCTTTTTGTCTTTGATTTCCAAATCAAACTCCTGAAGGAGGAGGATCCATCTCAAAAGTCTCGGCTTTGATTCCTGCTTAGCAAACAAATACTTTAAAGCAGCATGATCAGTATACACAATGACTTTTGAACCAAGCAAATATGATCTAAATTTGTCAAAAGCATAAACCACGGCCAACAACTCCTTTTCGGTAGTTGCATAATTCATTTGGGCCGGGTTAAGGACATGACTAGCATAATAAATCACATGCAATAATTTGTCCTTTCTCTGTCCTAGGACAGCCCCCACAGCAAGGTCACTTGCATCACACATTATTTCGAAAGGCAAGGACCAATCGGGGGCGATTACAACAGGTGCACTGATCAACTTACTCTTTAAAGTTTCGAAAGCTACCATGCAGTTTTTATCAAAATTAAATTGCTTGTCCTTGACTAGCAAATCAGTCAACGGTTTGGCGACTTTTGAGAAGTCTCTGATAAACCTGCGATAAAAACCTGCATGACCCAAAAAGCTCCTTATCCCTTTTTCATTCACCGGAGGTGGGAGGTTAGCTATCACCTCCACTTTGGCTTTATCCACTTCAATTCCTTTGTGGGAAATTTTGTGTCCTAGCACAATTCCTTCCTGCACCATGAAATGACATTTCTCCCAATTGAGAATAAGGTTAGTTTCCTGACATCTTTGCAAAACAAGAGACAAGTTAGCTAAACAATTATCAAAAGAAGAACCAAACACAGAGAAATCATCCATAAACACCTCCATATACTTCTCAAGCATGTCGGAGAATATAGATGTCATACACCTCTGAAAAGTAGCTGGGGCATTGCACAGCCCAAATGGCATCCGTCTGTAAGCGAAAATACCATAAGGACATGTAAATGCAGTCTTTTCCTGATCTTCCGGGGCTACAGCAATTTGGTTGTATCCCGAATATCCATCCAGAAAGCAATAATACTCATGACCTGCAAGTCTTTCTAACATTTGATCAATAAACGGGAGAGGAAAATGGTCCTTTCTTGTTGCAGTGTTCAGTCTTCTGTAATCGATGCATACTCGCCACCCTGTCACTGTGCGAGTTGGGATCAGTTCATTCTTTTCATTTAAAATTACTGTGGTTCCTCCTTTCTTTGGTACCACATGCACTGGACTCACCCACGAGCTGTCAGAAATGGGGTAAATCATTCCCGAATCTAACAACTTTACAACCTCTTTCCTTACCACTTCTTTCATTGCTGGGTTTAACCTCCTTTGTGGTTGCACTACAGGTTTCTGATTATCCTCCATCAGTATCTTATGCATGCATACTGTGGGGCTAATACCTTTTAAATCCTCAATAGTCCACGCTATAGCACTTTTATGCTTCTTTAGTACCTGTATCAACTTTTCCTCATCTATGGCATTTAGCTCAGAACTGATAATAGCAGGATAATTTGTTCCAGATCCTAGAAAGACATATTTAAGATTTACAGGCAATTGTTTTAATTCAAAATTTATACCTGGTTTACTTACCTTTTCATTTTCTAATTCTGGTGAAGATCTCAGATCCTCCCACCGGCGTGGTTTGGATTTCATCCAAAGAGGTTGTGTATCCAGCATGGCAAGCACTTCTTTTTCTTTTTCATCATCATTCTCTTCAATCTCTCTGACCGACAGACTAAGAACTCTTTCCAATGGTAATTCAGGAAACTTTCTTTGCATTGTGCTAGTTACCGTTTGATCAATTACTTCCACAGAGTGGTTTGTACACATCTCCTCTTTATGTTTCATAGTATCTCGGACATCAATTCTGAGCTCTTCATCATATACCTTTAGGGTCAAGGTACCTCCCTCAATGTCTATCATGCATCTACCTGTTTCTAAGAAAGGTCTGCCCAGAATCAGAGGTATCTCTTCATCTTCTGGCATTTCCAAAATTCCAAAATCAACAGGAAAAACAAATTTATCAACTTTGACCAGAACATCCTCAACTACCCCAAAAGGTCTCTTCACTGAGTGGTCAGCAAATTGAAGTGTCATTCTGGTATCTTGAACATTTCCAATTCCTAGCTTCCTGTAAATAGACAAAGGCATAAGGCTAACACTAGCCCCCAAATCAATCAGTGCCCTTTTAAAAGACCTGTCTCCAATGGTACACGGGATGGTCACAGAACCTCTATCTGGCTTCTTTACTAGAATCTTCATACCCTGCAAAATAGCACTACAAGTTTCAGTTAATATAACAGGGTCAGTGTCAGTGGTGCGCTTCTTGGAGATGATGTCTTTCATGAACTTCGCATAGATAGGCATCTGCTCGAGTGCCTCAGAGAATGGAATATTGATTTTTAGTTTCCTGAACAACTCCATGAATTTCTGAAAATTTTTCTCATCTTGCTTCTTCTTTTTGTTTCTTTGTGGGAATGGAAGCTTAATGATGGGTTTTGGTTCAGGTAGCTTTTCTTGCACCACCGGCAGTGTCACACTTTCTTCCTCAGTTGGTGTCTTGTTTTCTAAGATTTCCAGGTCCACTTCAAGCAATTGATCTTCTTCTTCATCCTTCTTCTTAAGATCTTCAACAGATTTCCCGCTTCTTGTTGTTACCGCACTCACATTATTGTGCTCCCTCGGATTTGTCACTGTTGCACTAGGTAATGCGCCTGGTGTTTGGGAATTTGTTATCTGTTGTGCTATCTGACCCAATTGAATCTCCAGATTTTTAATGGATGCATTGGTGCTCTTCTGATTATTCCTGGTTTCTTCCTGAAATTGCATACTCTGGGTAGCCATCTTCTCTATAGCAATTTCCCAATCAGCTTTCTTTGGAACTTGTTGCTGATAAGGTTGCTGTTGGTACGGTGGTTGTTGTTGTGGAGGTCCTTGGTTCTGGATATTACCCTGCTGATCTTTCCAAGAGAAATTAGGATGATTTTTCCACCCCGGATTATAAGTATTTGAGTAGGGATTATTCTGCCTCAAGTAATTTATAGCTTGCACTTGTTCTACGGTTGCAACACAATGCATGGTAAAGTGTGGTCCACTACAAATCTCACAAATCATGGTCGGAACCGGTTGCACTTGAGCAACAGTCTGGGTACCTAAATTCATAGCTTTCAATCTTCTTTCAACCTCAGCAGCAACCTGGTCTTCCATTTTCACTACCTGATTTGCTAATTTCAAGTCAATTTTTCCCTCTGGCTGATTCACAGTACGGTCATATAATTCCAAATGCTCATTCGCTGCAATAGCTTCGATGATCTTTTTGATACCGGTTGCTGTTGAAAAATTAGATGAGCCACCAGCAGCTGTATCAATGAGTTGCTTCGTTTTCATCTTCAGCCCGTTTACAAAATTCTGCATTTGTTCAGTTTCATCCAGATTATGTGTAGGACATGCAACTAAACATCTCTTGAATCTTTTGTATGCATCTCCAAGTGTCTCTCCGTCTTTCTGTTTAAAATTCACAATGTCATACGTCTTACGGATATACACAGAAGCAGGAAAATATTCGTTCAAGAATGCTGTTTCCATTTGTTGCCAAGTAGTAATGCTTCCGGCGGGTAGGGAATAGAACCATTCCTCAGCGTCCTCAGATAACGTGAATGGGAACATGACCAATCTCTTTGCCTCTTCAGAATGCCCATCAATTTTTAATGATGTCGTCATAGTCAGAAACCTCTGCAGATGCTTGTTTGCATCCTCATTGATCTTTCCTGCAAAAGGTTTGCTTTCTAACTGGCGGATCGTTGAGGGATGTAATTGGAAGTGAGCAACATTAACAGGTTGGTTAACAATGGTCAACCGCACTGCTGGGTTATTCTGTCTGCCATAATCACCTAAAAGTCTTTCCGCTGGAGGTGGGTCTGCAGCCATGTTTTCAGTGTCTGGATGTGAATCTGTGTCTGACTCAGATTTTTCGGAGTGAACAGAAACTGGTGTGACAGGTGTGGCCGGTTCTTCGGTGTCAGAGTTGGCCAATTTCTTTCTTCTAGCTTCTCTGAGCTTTTTGCGCAATGTTCTCTCTGGTTCTGCGTCAAAATGAAAATCAGCTGAGGCCTTACCTCGCATACACAGATTAGACAGAAGTTAGTTAATAATAATAAAAATACAATTAACAATAAATAAAATTTTAGATGCAGAGCAACAAAATTCTAATTGAAAATAAATTAATAAACTCTACTATCTTTGGCAGTCCCCGGCAACGGCGCCAAAAACTTGATGGGAAAATAGCAAGTGTACTATTTTTCTCACTGTAGTAATAAAAGGGAATTTCCCCGTTTGTCGATCTCAAGGACTGCTTGACGATACAGAGTTTATAGATTGTTTCAATTAGATAAAAGCCTTTGGTTTTTGTGTGGTGAGTAATTATACTACCAATTTCAAATAAAGAAAACAAGTAAAAGGTTGAACGAGATACAAATGAGAGAAGATTGCTAGGGTTCGGTGAATGAAACTTCCTGTAACAGATATAATTTATGAAGACTTAGACAATATTCCTGTCAAGTTAATTCCGGTCCTCAAGGGTATCTATTCCTAAGTCCTTAGTAAAAGACCTTTGATTATGTAACCTAATTACTATGTCCATAAACAATTAGGTTCATACTCAAGCATTCAAATATCAAGAATTACCGGTCAGATAGAAAATCCCTAGTCCTAGGTTATTTTTACTATCCAAAGTTCTTATCCAGGTCAATGAATAATCGCTGGCCAGCATACATATTCATATTAATCATCATTCGTTGGTCCGACAAATAAAGCATAAAGAACGACGATAAGAACCAATCAATGGAAAAGAAGAAATAAGCAATACATTCATAAACATCAAATCTGTCACATTCAGAATCAGGGTCACCCCCCTAGCAATGGGGGGTTTAGCTACTCATAATAGAAGTAAAAACAAAGATTAATATTGTTGTCATTACAGAATTTCGTGAGGAATCAATCTTCAATCGTCGGAAAACTCTTGAACATATGAATCCTTTGATATTCGTTGAGTCTCCAGCTCTCAAAACGCGTCTTTTTTCTCTCAAAAATGTCCAACCCCCGGGAAATCGTGGTCTGGCCTCTTAATAGCTATTCAGTTAGATTTTTCCTGAATTTGTGCCCATACGCGTACTGCGCTGTCCCATACGCGTACTGCCTAGTATGAAACGCGTATTGGACGTAACACAGCCTCTGGTACGCGTATTGCTCAGACTGGTACGCGTATTGCCCAGACTGGTACGCGTATTGCCCAGGCTGGTACGCGTATCACCAGAAGCTTGTCTTTTGGCTGAATTTTCCTTCCCTCTGGTCATTTACGTATGCTACGCGTACTGGGAAGGTCCATACGCGTATCATGTAAGGCCATACGCGTATGGACAGCAGGTTTTCCAAAAATTGGCTTTTTCTTCCGTTTTCTTGCTCGGGCTCGATTTCGCATCTTACGTTTGATTTCCTGAGCTTCCAAACTAGCTTTTTTACCTGCTAACATACCAACAAGTGTAAAATATCCTCAAGAAACTCATAAGTAACAACACACTTAATATTATAGAATTGAGCTTATATCTAACTAAAAATGCTTCAGTTTACACAGTTTACCTGACTTATTTACGGTTAAATAGTGGAATGTCTAGCATAAATGGTGACTGATCAACAATTCAGACTGAGGTTGAATCCGAACAAGTGCACTTTCGGAGTGCGGTTCAGTAAATTGCTGGGGTTCATTGTGAGTGAAAAAGGAATCGAGGTTGATCCTGCTAAAGTAAAAGCAATACAAGAAATGCCTGAACCGAGAACAGAGAAGGAGGTTCGTGGTTTCTTAGGTAGATTGAACTACATCTCGCGGTTCATATCTCATCTAACAGCCACGTGTGAACCTATATTCAAGTTGTTGAGAAAAGATCAAACGGTCAGGTGGAATAATGATTGCCAAGCGGCGTTTGAAAAGATAAAAGAATATTTGCAGGAGCCTCCGATTCTGATGCCTCCTGTGGAGGGACGACTGTTAATTTTGTACTTGACGGTCCTCGAGGGGTCTATGGGGTGTGTATTGGGGCAGCATGACGAGTCTGGTCGAAAAGAGCATGCCATATACTACCTTAGCAAAAAGTTTACCGACTGTGAAACAAGATATTCACTACTCGAGAAAACTTGTTGTGCTTTGGTCTGGGCTGCTCGCCGACAGAGGCAGTATATGCTGGTTCATACCACTTTATTGATTTCCAAGATGGATCCAATCAAGTACATTTTTGAGAAGCCAGCATTGACCGGACGGGTTGCGAGGTGGCAAATGATTTTGACTGAATATGATATCCAGTATACCTCTCAGAAAGCAATCAAGGGGAGTGTATTGTCTGATTACCTTACCCAGCAACCCATTGAGGATTATCAACCGATGAAGTTTGAATTCCCTGATGAGGACATCATGTTTCTCAAATCGAAAGATTGCGAGGAACCAATCCCGGAGGAGGGGCCTGACCCTGAATCCGAATGGATTCTGATGTTTGATGGGGCCGTTAACGTGAATGGTAGCGGAGTGGGTGCTGTTTTGGTTACGCCGAAAGGATCCCATATTTCTTTTGCTGCCCGGCTAACATTTGAGTGCACCAACAACGTGGCTGAATACGAAGCTTGTATCCTGGGGATTGAAGAGGCGATTGATTTGAGGATCAAGAACCTTGTTATATATGGAGATTCAGCTTTGGTTGTAAATCAGGTTAACGAAAAATGGTATAGGCATCAGTCTCATTTAATTCCATACCGGGATTATACGAGGAGATTGTTGACGTTTTTCACCAAGGTGAAGATGCATCATGTGCCTAGAGAAGAGAATCCGTTGGCAGATGCTTTGGCTACTCTGGCTGCCTTGATTAAGGTGAAGTGGTGGAATCAGTTCCCCAATGTTGAGGTGGGACGTCTGGATAGACCGGCTTATGTGTTTGCTGTTGACACCGCGCCTGATAATGAGAAGCCGTGGTATTACGATATCAAGCGCTATCTGGAGACCCAAGAGTATCCTGAGGGAGCATCCAAAAAGGACCGAAAGACTCTGCGGAGGTTGGCTATGGTGTTCTACTTGAATAAGGATGGGGTTTTGTATAAGAGAAATTTCGATTGGGTTTTGCTCAGATGTGTCGATGACAAAGAAGCAAGCCAGTTGATGAAAGAGGTTCACGAGGGATCATTCGGTACCCATGCCAGTGGGAATGCAATGGTGAAGAAGCTGCTGAGGGCAGGTTATTATTGGATGACAATGGAGGCCCAATGTTTCAATTTCGTGCGGAAGTGTCATAAATGCCAGATTTAAGCTGACAAGGTGCACGTGCCTCCAAATCCGTTGAGCTTAATGTCGTCTCCATGGCCGTTTGCTATGTGGGGCATTGATATGATCGGAAAGATAGAGCCTACGGCTTCGAATGGGCATCGGTTCATATTAGTGGCTAACGATTACTTCACCAAGTGGGTGGAAGCAGCCTCTTATGCGAATGTGACGAAGCAGGTCGTTGCCAGATTTCTCAAGAGAGACATCATTTGCAGATATGGGGTTCCCGAGAGAATCATTACTGATAATGGTTCTAATTTGAACATTAAGATGATGGCAGAACTGTGCCAGGAATTCAAGATTGAGCATCACAATTCTTCTCCTTATCGTCCGAAGATGAATGGGGCAGTTGAGGCAGCCAACAAGAATATAAAGAAGATTGTGCAGAAGATGGTTGTGACCTATAAGGATTGGCATGAGATGTTGCCATTTGCATTACATGGGTATCGGACCTCGGTGCGTACATCTACTGGGGCAACACCTTTCTCGTTGGTGTATGGAATGGAAGCCGTGCTACCGGTTGAGGTTCAAATTCCCTCTTTGAGAGTCCTGATGGACGTGAAGTTGCAAGAGGCTGAATGGGTAAGGACCCGGTATGAAGAGTTGAGCCTGATTGAGGAAAAGAGGCTGGCGGCCATCTGTCATGGGCAGTTGTACCAGCAGCGGATGAAGCGTGCTTTTGACCGAAAGGTGCGACCTCGTGTGTATCACGTAGGTGATATGGTGCTGAAAAGGATCCTTCCTCCTCAAAACGATCGTAGGGGCAAATGGACACCCAATTATGAAGGTCCATTCGTGGTCAAGAAGGTTTTCTCTGGCGGAGCCTTGTTACTGACGACCATGGATGGCGAAGATTTTCCATCCCCTGTGAATGCGGACGCAGTTAAAAAATACTTCGTATAAGAGACCCGCTGGATGAAAAGAACAAAATAGTCCAGGCAAAAATGGGCATCCCGGCGAACCGAAAAAAAATGATGAAAAGGTTCGGGCAAAAATTAGGGATAAAAAGAGAAAATTGTACACCCGGCAAGTCGAAAACCTGAAAAGGCGACTTGGGCAAAAAAGGGTATCCCAACGGACTGAAAACCCGAAAGGGCGGTCCAGGCAAAAGAGGGTTTGAAACGAACAACTGCTTCTGGCATGATCGTTTGTACTTTGGATATGACATGGATAATCCCCGGTAGGGATCGGTCGGAAGCGTCTTGTTCAGAAGGCAGAAAGCACAGAGAGTCTGAGGACATATGGGGTGTAACCGAGTTGGAACTCGATGAGATCACGGTTTCACATTGCCATTAGGATAGATTTTTCCTTTTGTGCGCAATTACCTCTTTTCAGGACTTGCTTCCTTTGTATTGCTCAGTTTGAGCCACACCTTTTCAATCAATAAAATGCATATTCAGTCAAATAATTTTGTTTTTATTTTTCATTACCGCTTGGATTGCAAAAACATCCAGTTATTTTTGATAAAGAATCTTGCATTTTAGGACATACAGGTCCCTTCCAATGCATGTTTATAAGATTGAAAACTTGAAATCTTATTCGGAAGGTTGAGTGACGCAAGTGTTGAAATTTTGGCATACCTGGGGCACGTTTTTATCTAACGATCTTTTTTGCAGGTACTGTTAGATATTTTCATTCACTTGCAGGTTGTGATGTGGAAGCTTTTGACGAAGGATCCCCGTGTAGTCCAATCAGGGACGAATGAATGGAGGAATGGTAAAAAGACGGCGAGACGTACGACGATCCTGGATATTAATCAAGAAGACTCTTCAAAGTCTGAAGATTAGAAAGTTTGTACCAATCCAAGGAGTTCGCTCTCCGTAGAGTACGGAGAAGTCAGGAATACAAGGTGATAAATCAGAAAAGTCCAGACGAGTCTGGGAGTTCTCAAAATTGGAAAGTTGACAGTGGATTAGACGGTGAATACCAAGGTTCGACGAGTCGACGGGTGTTCTGTGCCAGAACTTCCTTATTTCCCCAAGCAGGGTGGGGATTGTTACCTCCTCAGCAGATTCAAGGTTTGTGTCTTCCCTAGCAGGGTCGGGATGGTTATCTCCCCCAGCGGGTTTGAGATCGGTGTTTCTTCAGCAGCCAGGCCTGGAGGTTGCTATTTCCTAGTGGAGGTATCTATTGGTAGGGGTTTCTCCAAGCAGAGTCGGGATTGTTATATACCCCAGCAAGTCAGAGATTGTTGGTTTCCCCACAGAGTGCGTTGGTGGTTCTTTCCCCAGCGAAGTCCCCAAGCGGATCGGGTGCAGAGGAGGTTATTCTTGGTAAGGGTGGCCTATTTCCCAGTAGCGGTGTTATTCCCCAGCAGGGTGGAGATCGGAGTGTTGGCGAGTTCCTCAGCAGAGTGCCTCGAGCTCCCCAGAAGAGTCCCTTGAGGGGGATACTTTTTATACATTCATCATGTAGATAAGCATAGCATATTGCATAATAAATCACGTAGCATTTCCATGATTATGGAGCATTACGTTAAAAAATATATCATGCATCAGCATTTCAAGCATAAGCTAGTCTCAAGCTGTGGTTATTGTTTGAGAGGTGGTTTCGCCAGAAGGTGAAGATGTTACTCCGAGGAGTTTGGCATCGCGATTTTGAATTAACAGTGCTCCCCAGTAGCGCGATATTGGAGGAAGAGTTTCTGTCGGGCGGTGATGGAAATGATAATCCAAGAGTTTCGGGGTCCAAAAAAGTAAAGCGAAAGAGATAATCCCCAGCTAAACGCAAGGTGTTTGTTGGTTAGGGTTGAATATAGAATAGCCGGTTCGTGGCTTGTTATCCCCAGCATGGGTCGTTGGCACGCGTGCCGTCTCATGTATCACTGTTCCTTTCTGCCGATGTTGACAGGCAAGACGAGTTCCCTATGATCAGACCGGGGTGGTATTCAGACCAGTTTTCGGTATTCAGGCCGAGGTGGGTATTCGGACCAGTTTCCGATTTTCAGATCAAAGAAGTTTCCAACAATCAGGGTGAAGAACTTGTGGCATTCAGGCCAGTTCCGATATTCAGATCGAAGAAGTTTCCGACATTCAGGTCAAAGAACTTGTGGCGCTCAAGCCAAGTTCCGATTTTCAGATCGAAGAAGTTTCCGACGTTCAGGTCGAAGAACTTGTGGCACTCAGGCCAGTTCCGATATTCAGATCGGAGAAGTTTCCGACGTTCAGGTCGAAGAACTTGTGGCGCTCAGGCCAAGTTCCGATTTTCAGATCGAAGAAAGTTCCGATGTTCAGATCGAAGAAGCTTCCGAAGTTCAGATCGATGCAGCTTGTGGCATTCAGGCCAACTTTCCGGTATCCGGACCGAAGTGGTGTTCAGACCAAAGTGGCATCCAGGCCAGTTGTTGGGCATTCAGGCCAATCTCCCGGTATTCAGACCGACGTCTATACTCTCATATTCTGATGTTCAGTGTTCAGACTGATAGGTGGTGTTCAGGCCATGGTTATTCATGTGTTACCATTTATTTTGGTATACAGGTCGACATTTCTGTTTCGGTATTCAGGCCGATCTTTCTCCGTACCAGACGGATTCTTCTTTCAAGATTGCTTCTTTGCCGATTCTGACAGGCATTGTTGATTATTTCCCATCAGAGTGCAAATTGTTCGTCTGTTCTTGGTATTCAATCACTCTTCACCCTGATCATCTGAAAGCCGAGGCTGTTCATATCGACAGGTTCATAGTGGATTGAATAGGGGCAGCTGTAACACCTTAAAATTTGCCCTCCTCTCTTGGGACTAGCTTAGCATATTGTATCTCATTTTGTAGGACATTAGGCATTACATCTTTGCATATCATATGGAAACAATAAGCAAGTCATCCTCCTAGGTCTTTCTCAGAAGATAGAGAGGTTAAAAGATTCAAGCCTGAGGGTCTCATGAATTGATCACTAGCCATCTCAGGGTTTGTGCTTCAATTAGGGTTTCTTGGTTCCTCAAGGAGATTGGGTATTATCTTGGTTGAAATGGATACATCATCATCACCAAGAGGTTCATTGTGCCTGGTCAGATTCCTGGGGATTAGGGTTTTGACCTCTGGTCAACCCTAATCAGTTGTATTATGTCAGTCAGGGTTTGTCAAAGAGATGAGGTCTTCATTGAAATGGGGATCATTATATGGTTTTATTGAGCTTGTATAATCTAGGGTTTCATTTTGGAGCCATTTCATCAGGAGATTGAGGCTCAAATTCATCTGTGCATGACCAAGTCATCTATCAACTGAAAAAGTTAACCAAAAGTCAACTGTTGGATTTGGAGGTGGGAAGTGGTTAGAAATACTTCATTCATGTTCAAACAAGTCTCATTTGACATTTCAAACATCAACATTGAAGAAAATAAAGTCAGGACAAAACTTTCCAAAAATAGAAAGTGACTTGTAATTTGAAATTGCCAAAAATGGAAAGGTTTTCTCCTCAAGATTACATCATCAAGAAAGCTTCAAATGAAATTTTGTTGAACATGAAAGTTGTAGATCTTGTTCTCCCATTTCCAAAAAGTCCAAGATCATAGATTTCTCATGTATGGTTGAAGAGATATGGATCAATCTTGGTCAAATGAACATTGAACTTCAAAAGAGCATAACTTTCAAACCATAATTCCAAATCAAGTGGCTCTTTTTGCTAAATTCTTGTTATGACCTCTAGTTTCCAAAATTGGCATTATATGGCATGCATTCCATTCACATAAATATTTGCATTTTCAATTGACTTTTGGAGGGAAAATTAAAATTTAAAAATAATGCATTGTTTTCACATGCTACTATCACCATTGGCCTTAAAACATTATTTTGAGTGGAATCAAGGCAAAAAACGTGCACTATTCACATGCCATGCCATGCATAAGGTGAAAAAATAATTTTGCAAAATACCTCCAAATTAACCATTTTTCATTAGCATTTGATTAGAACTTAATTAATCATTAGTGAAGCATATATAACATAAATCACAACAGAATTTTCACAATTCCCAATTCTAGATCTAGAAATTCTCAAAGTCTCTCAAAATTCTCTCTCATTTTTTCTTCACAATTCTTCAAACACTTTGCATTTTTCTTGCCAAATTTATCATCTAGCATCATCATAGAACAAGATTGAAGCTGGAACCAAGCCAATTCGTGCAGTTTGGAAGCATACATGAAGCTTGTTCATCAATGGTGAATTTCGAATTCTGTTGAATCAAGGCCAATCGAACATCAAGACCTCTTCCAATTAACTCCACAAGCTTGCTGGAGGAAGATCTAAGAATTGCACGGCCTGAAACCACACGAATCGAAAGCTGCTCATCAAGAGGTCAAAATTTTGAGTCTCTCTTTTCTTGAAATTGTTGTGCTAGACTTGTAGATCTTGTTTGTGTGAGCATGCTGAGCTTTGAACCACTGAAAACCGTGCATTATTGATTGAGTTATGGTGATTTAAAGTTTCATGTGCAAAACTTAAGTTGATCGATTCTCATGATTTAGGATGTTTTAAGCTTAATTAATGGTGGATTCTTGATGTACTATGAAAGATCTACATGTACATATGTCCAATTTTGAAAACTGAGAAAAATGTTCTTGAGTGATGTTGCTGTTCACTGTTTGGACATTGCTTTGGTTCTTCATTTGTGAAATGCTCAATTCTCATCCAATGCTCATGAAATTTTACATGTAGAAACTAGACATCTTGCTGGACATTTTGGTGTTGAGTTTGCATTTTTATCATTTATCATTGCTGAGTTATGATTTTTCTAAGTTAGGTGTGACAATTTGTGTCGCACCTTTGCTTGTCCAACTTGATGGATGTATTTACCATGGCAAATGAATTCCAATTGTTCTGATTTTTTGTATGGTGCTTGATATGCATGTTGTGAATGCTCATGCTTTTTTGTGGAATTTTTGGAATCATTTCAGATTTGATTGAGATTTTTCATTCTGGATTGCCATTTGTGAGCTTTTGAATAGTCTTGATTTTCAATCTTTTGTGAAATGCTTATGCTTTATCATATGGATGTGAAATTTTTCACAGTGGTTCTAGACATGTTGAAGTTTGTTTTGGCTTTGATTGGAGGTTTTTATCATTTGTCAATTCTGTTTTAGGCTTGTGCTAAGAGATGTACCAAATTGTGCCCTATTTGAGCTTGTTTTGATTGCCTTGACTTGATGAATTTGATTACCATGCTTAAACTTGTCCAAATGCTCTAATTTTTTGTGTGATGATCATGTTGTGTGTTCTGTTTACTCATGATTTTTGCCAAAATTAATTGAATCATTTTTGAATTAATGTGCATTTGTTCATTCTGTTGTCACAATGTGGTTACAATGTGCATATCTTTCCATATTTTGTTCATGAAATGAAATTGGTGAATGATATTGATGTGGGACTTTTTGGATGATGTTCTTGATTGATTGAAGTTGATTCATGTCAATTTTCATGTTCTATTTTGAATTGTTTTCTCCCTCTTTGACCCTAGGCCTTGACCTAGTGGTTTGTCTCATCTTTGAGCTTTGATTTCAGGTTGAACATCCAGGTTATATGGTTCATGATGCAACCTCACTTGAGCATTTGGTGCTTGATTTTGACTACTAACATTGTGTGTTTTGTAGGGTTGTTAACTCATTTGAGTTTGATTTGTGGCTTATGCCTTAATCATGGGGATTGACTGTTGATATTCATGTTATCTGTTTGTCTGTACAGTTTAACTGACTTGTGTGATGTTTCTACAGGTACATAAGTTGCTTAAGTTCATTTTGAACTTGCTTTTGCTTGGTTGCTTAACCATATAGGTATAACTCTCTTGACTCCATGTAGTCTGGAAGACCTGTCCTATTACTTGGGCAGGCACCTGTCTGAAGCCCTCCTTAAGAGGCAATGCTTGTGTTTGTTTATCTTTGTGCCAAGCAGGAAAAGTCCTTTGATAAGGCAATTGGCAGATAAAAGAGATGTGAAATCCATCTCCTACTATTCAGTGTGTCATCCACTTTGCTCACACACCTTGTGTTGATGCATTGTGGATATTAACCCAAGATCTTTGTTGAGTCAGTCATATGTGGAGAAGAGTTCCAACTTTCTGAACTCCCACACTTTCATTTGTCTGAAGCTCTCCCAGGCCAGGGATAAGAGCTGTGAGGTCTTACCCTCACTTCCCATTTCATCTGCTTCACCCTAACTCTCAATGTTAGGGTTAAGAGCTAACTACACCCGATTCCAGTTGGCTTGTGTTTCACAGCCTAACCTTGTGTGAGCCCACTTTGTTTGTATATAGCGGGTGCTAATTGTGTGTATGTTTGCTTTGCCTGTGCTGTTTAGGATAGCTTGATGCCTGTGCAAGTTAGATAGAAACCTCAACCTAGGATCATCGTGGATTGCATGATAACTATTAGGCTCGAGCCAGTCTCCCTTTTAGTTTGTCATTTCCCAGTCTCTGGTTAGGAGAAAGTTTCTCCCCTGTTAAGGGGAACTACGTTGCCCTGATCCTCATACCAGATGAGGTACGTAGGCAGGAGGTCGTACGAGATCTCTCCGGGCACCCTTTTTCTTTTTGTGTGTGTTTGCTTGACAGTTACTAGGCTCGAGTGCCAGACTCCCTATTAACTTGTTGTTTGTTATCCTTCTTGTGTGTAGGAGATGGATGTAAGACCAGCGATTGGCATTCCTTATCCTATTGTTGTGTGCTTGGAGTCCGATATAAGTCCAGCAATTGGCATTTGGTTTCCAGTGTGGGTTTGTTTGGTTCGGAGTCTGATGTAAGTCCAGCGATTGGCATTCGGTTTCCATGTTTGCCTGTGTGCGTGTGTTTTGTTTCGGCGTGTGTGAGCCGAACTACGGTAGCTCTGATTCTCATTCCAGATGAGATACGTAGGCATAGGATGCGATGTCCTATCGAGCCCTTTCCCCTCTTCTCCCACCTGTGTTTCTTTCTAGTGTGTGTGTGCATTCTTTTGAGCATCTTTAGCAACCTTTCTTCTATTCTTTTGAGCGTGGATCCCATCGAGTACGACGGATGCGTAGGGGTGCTAATACCTTCCCTTCGCATAACCGACTCCCGATCCCATCTCTCTTTGGTCGCGAGACTATGTCTTTTCCAGGTTTACTTCGAGCGTTTCCTTTCCCTCTTTTGGGATAAATAACGCATGGTGGCGGCTCTGTTTGTTTTGTTTTAGCCCGCCGGTTGTTTTTCACGGATGCGACACTCCCGTCACTGACTACGCTGTAAGGATGAATTGAGGGGTATCAGAATCAACGGACAGCCTCTTGCTGCAGAGACTGTTAATGCCAGAGCTACCCGGGCTCCAGTTTGCCATCCTGCTCCGTTGGTTGACAGGCAGGAGGATATGTTTACTCTCCTCAGTGAGGATGATGAGATTGCTGGAAGAGTTGAAGAGAGGGATCGGAAGGTGGATGCCCTTGCTGAGAAGATCCGAGCCATGGAATGTCAGAACTCCCTAGGTTTTGATGTTACAAACATGGGGCTGGTGGAAGGTTTGAGAATTCCCTACAAATTCAAAGCACCCTCATTTGACAAATACAACGATACTTCTTGTCCTCGCACCCACGTGCAGGCCTATTACAAGAAGATCTCTGCTTACACAGATGACGAGAAAATGTGGATGTATTTTTTCCAGGATAGCTTATCTGGAGCTTCCTTGGATTAGTACATGGAGCTTAAGAGATATTCTATCCGATGTTGGAGGGATCTGGGTGAGGCCTTCTTGAGGCAGTACAAATATAATATGGACATGGCGCCGAGCCGGACTCAGTTGCAGAGTCTATGTCAAAAATCAGGTGAGAGCTTCAAGGAGTACGCCCAGAGGTGGCGTGAGTTGGCTGCAAGAGTACAACCCCCTATGCTGGAAAGGGAACTGACTGATATGTTTATCGGTACTTTACAGGGAGTTTTCATGGACCGAATGGGGAGTTGCCCCTTCGGTAGTTTCTCAGACATTGTGATCTGCGGAGAGAGGACTGAAAGTTTGATCAAAGCTGGGAAGATTCAGGATGCTGGTTCCTCATCTTCAAAGAAACCGTTTGCTGGGGCACCTCGCAGGAGAGAGGGTGAAACCAATGCGGTACAACATAGAAGAAATACAAACAGAGGGAAATATTGCCAGGTTGCTGCTGTAACTATTCCGACACCTCAACCACGTCAACAACAGCAACAACAGAGAGTTTAACAACAACCGCCACAACAACAACAACAACAACAACAACAACAACGTCCATATCAGCCTAGACAGAGGATGCCTGATCGACGTTTTGATCCGTTACCGATGACCTATGCTGAATTGCTACCCGAACTGCTCAGACTAGGGTTCATGGAGTTGCGCACAATGGCTCCGTTGACAAAGATACCACCTGGGTATGATGCCAACGTACGTTGTGATTTCCACTCTGGTGCACCGGGGAACCACATTGAGAACTGCCGGGCTTTTCATCATAAGGTCCAGGACTTAATTAACGCTAAAACTATCAATTTTGCTCCTATGCCGAATGTTGTGAACAACCCTATGCCTCAGCATGGTGCACACATAGTGAACAATGTTGAAGGGGGGGAAGCTGAAGACTTGGTGGTCAGTGTGAAAGATGTTCAGACCTCATTGTTTGTTGTGAAGGACCGTCTGTTGAAAGGGGGCGTATTCCCGGGCTGTTGTGAGGGCTGTATGGACTGTGCAGAGTCAGAGAATGGTTGTGATCAGTTGAAGGCTGGTATTCAGAATCTGATTGATGAGGGTTGTTTACAGTTTGCTCGGGCTGTTAGAGATCGTGGAGTGGTGTCAACCGTCACCATTTATTTTAAACCGTCTGAGGGACGTGGCCAGAGGACTGTTAATGCGCCTATAGCTAGTGGTACTCCTGTTACCATTTCCGCTCCTGTAACCGTCAGTGCTCCAACTACTATTGTTGCTTCGGGAAGAAGGGTTGTTGATAGTAGGGCCGTGCCATGGAAGTATGACAATGCTTATCGCAGCAATAGAAGGGCTGAGAGTCAGGTCAAGCCAGTTAATCAAGCTCCAGTGACTATTAGTTTGCCTAGTAGAACTCCTGTGGTTGTGGGTCCAGTTGTGGATAATGTTGGAGGACCAGGAGGGTTTACCAGAAGTGGTCGCCTGTTTGCTCCGCAACCGTTGAGGGACAATAATGCTGAGGCACTCGCTAAGGCTAAGGATAAACAGGCCGTGGTTGATGAAGAACCTGCTCAGAAGAAGGCGCCTGAGGGCTCATTTGAGAAGGATGTGGAGGAGTTCATGAAGATTATTAAGAAGAGTGACTACAAGATTGTAGATCAGCTGAATCAGACTCCGTCCTAAATTTCTATACTATCACTGCTTCTGTGCTCTGAGGCACACCGTAATGCCCTGTTGAAGATGCTGAATCTGGCTTACGTGCCTCAAGAGATCTCTGTCAATCAGTTGGAGGGTGTGATTGCTAATGTGAGCACCAGGCATGGTTTGGGGTTCACAGATTTGGACTTGACGCCTGAAGGTCGTAACCATAACAAGGCCTTGCATATCACTATGGAGTGCAAAGGCGCAGTGTTGTCTCATGTGTTGGTGGACATTGGCTCGTCTTTGAATGTGTTGCCTAAGAAGATTCTGGGTAAGATTGATGTTGAAGGGGTTGTGCTCACTCCGAGTGATCTGATTGTGCGTGCATTTGATGGATCCAAACGGTCTGTTTTTGGTGAAGTCACATTGCCGGTGAAGATTGGCCCGGAGGTGTTCAGTATTGTCTTCTATGTGATGGACATCCAGCCAGCATATAGTTGTTTATTGGGGCGTCCTTGGATACACGCAGCTGGGGTAGTTTCGTCGACTCTCCACCAGAAGCTGAAGTTTGTCTGAAACGGTCAGATTGTGGCTGTTTGCGGTGAAGAAGATATTCTGGTGAGTCACCTATCCTCTTTCAAGTATGTAGAGGTGGATAGCGAGATCCATGAGACTTTATGCCAGGCATTCGAGACTGTTGCTCTTGAGAGGGTGGCTTTTGCTGAACAGAAGAAGCCAAGTGTCATACGGTGAACTGACTTGGGGTGTTTTGCTTTTTATCGCAATGTCGCGGATAGCAAGAGTCGCCACCGACTTTTCTTTTATCCAATAAGGAAAGGTGGAAAAGAACAGGAAAGACCTCAATAGATTTTGGGTTCGGGAGGTACATTATACAAAGGGAAGGTGTTAGCACCCTTTGTATCCATGGTTATCCATGGGCTCTTAATTGCTGGATCACTTATATTTTTGTCTGAAAAGTGTTCGTGAATTGTTAAAAATGTTTCGAAAAGAGAGTTTAACTTTGTAATGATTCTCGTATGAATGTATACAAGGTATTTATCTCGTTTGATTTTGAAAACGGTTTAGAAAAATGTAACTTGGTAATGATTCTAGTATGAATGTATACCAAGTGGTGATTTTCTAGGATTTGCAAAGTGTGAGGGGTGGGAAATGTTTTAGGTTATGATCCAGCAATTGAGAGTTATACCTTCCTAAGGTCGTTATGAACGTTTCCTATCCTCATGAGGGTAAAACTGTCCTTACTATTGAGAAGTAAGTAATTTTACCCTTTGGATGTTTAAGGGTCATCGTAGGGTCATCGATAGGTCATTGAAGGCAACAGTTGTAAGGATACCTTAGCATTCGAAGGGACGATCATCATTTAACCGTAGGCTACACCGAAGGGTCATCGAGGGACAAAGGCAACATTCGAGGGACTATGATGATTTAATCGAAGGGTCTTTGCTAAGTGTATCCCGACATTCGCGGGACATGACCGTTATACCGTAATACCGTAGGGCAGCAAAAAGAGGTCCAAAATCACATGTTTAAAGGTCATATTTTAAAGTCAATTAGGTGATTAGGATAAATCTCCACATTAAAATCAATACATTAAAATTAATACATTAAAATTAATACATTAAAATTAATTAAGCAATTTAGGGTGGATCTTCATAAGGGTATCCCACAAATAAAGTGGAAGGCCTAAACAGCACTCTTTTCCTGGGATATGTGAACCTTTACAAAATTCAGCAAACGGGTTAGAATACCAATCAGGGTGCAATCGAGGATTACACCGCAAAAGAAAACACAGCAGCATGAATGTCAGGCAAAACAGTGCATAATTAACATAGAATAGATCAGGTTACGCATAGGACATAACAAATATCAACGGCTGTCCCATTCGCCTCTGCCTCGCCTAGCGAGGGCCTAGCGAATGCTCGCTACATGCTCGCTTAGCGATGTGCTAGCGAGCGGCTGCGGGTTTTGAATTTCAGAACAGTATGATCTCAGCATGCTGCATGCCTTATTGCATTCAATTACAGAAATAATATGGTCAAACACTCAGGATATCCAGGCGTACTGGAATTCACATGCAAAGTCTAATTACATATCCAAAAATTCAATCATGATGCATTATGTATTTAGAGATTTACAAATTGGAAGCATAAAACAATAATGATACACAAACCTGTTTGCAATGGAGTGGTAATGCTGAATTGGCAAGTCACTTTTGGTATCGGGTTGAGTTGGGCGGCGGTAACTTCGGTGCGGATGAGCGGCAGTCAGGGTTTCTTCACTCCGACTTCTCTGGGCTACTCTCCAGGGTTTCTATGCTAGGGTTTCCGTCCGTCTTCTTCTGTTTTCGTCCTCCCCTTTTCGTTCTGGAGTTGGGGTATTTATAATACTCCTTTGATGACCTAATGGGCTCAGAATGAAGCCCGAAATTTTCTGTTGTCTGTCAGCTTCGCTAGGCGAGCGTGTAGCGAACGTGTAGCGAACGTTCGCTAGGCGAGCGTGTAGCGAACGTGTAGCGAACAGGCCAGTTTGGGCCATTTTCTGGATTGGGCCATTCGTGAGCTGGGCCTTTGTTCCTTTAAGATCAGTGTCATAAAAATGAGTCGGAATGCCCTGAAAAATGTCTTAAAATATTAATGGGCAAATTTTGGGGTATGACACCAAGTGCCTCAATTGCATCGTATAAACAGGCCATGGAGGTTGTCAACTCTGGTAAAGCAGAAGGCTGGGGCAAGATGGTGGATTTGCCTATCAAGGAAGACAAGTACGGTATTGGTTATCAACCTCTGCAGGCGGAGCAGGGTGTGCAGACAGGTCCAAGTACCTTTACCAGCGCTGGGCTGATGAATCATGGTGACGTCTTTGCAACCAGTAGTGAAGACGGTGACAGTGATTGTGATCTTGACAACTGGGTTCGCCCGTATGCACCAGGGGAGTCGATCAACAACTAGACAGCAGAAGATGTGGTCCAAGTTACTCTTCAAACAGAGTAATTTTCTTTTGTTTTTCATTTTGCACAAAACCCTACATTCTGCCCAAGGCGTAGTGGTTCATTGTAGGGCCTCATCATGTTTTTTCAATGATATCATTAATAAATGACGTTTTGCAAACAATTTTGTGATCCCTGTCTTTCTATTTTTGTTTTCATTTTCAAAAACAATTAAAATGGCAATGTTTTTGTTTTTTGTGACTTTCTTGAACTCTCTTTTTCTAAAATAAAGCATTAAACATGCAGAAGTGATCCTACGGACTCCACTATGAACAGTTCTGTTATGGCTCAGTATGATTTCAATAACCCCATCTACCAAGTTGAAGAGGAGAGTGAGGAAGACTGTGAACTCCCTAAAGAATTGGTCAGATTGTTGAAGCAAGAGGAGAGGGTCATCCAACCTCATCAGGAAGAGTTGGAGATTGTTAATCTTGGTACTGAGGACGCCAGAATAGATATTAAGATCGGGGCTGCTTTGAAAGAAGATGTCAAGAGAAGGTTGATTGAGATGCTGAGAGAATATGTGGAGATATTCGCCTGGTCGTATCAAGATATGCCTGGGTTGGATACCGATATTGTGGTGCATAGACTACCTCTCAGAGAAGATTATCCTTCAGTCAAGCAGAAGCTTCGGAGAACTAGTCCTGATATGGCTGTTAAGATCAAGGAAGAGGTTCAGAAGCAGTTCGATGCGGGTTTCTTGTCAGTGACGACTTATCCCCCGTGGGTGGCCAACATCGTTCCCGTGCCGAAGAAGGATGGCAAAGTCAGAATGTGTGTCGATTACCGGGATTTGAACAGAGCGAGTCTGAAAGATGATTTCCCATTACCTCACATTGATGTATTGGTTGATAATACGGCTCAATCCTCGGTTTTCTCTTTCATGGATGGTTTCTCTGGTTATAATCAGATTAAGATGGCGCCAGAGGACATGGAAAAGACGACATTCATTACACCTTGGGGCACGTTCTGCTATAAGGTGATGCCATTTGGGCTGACGAATGCCGGTGCTACCTATCAGAGGGCTATGACGACTCTCTTTCATGACATGATGCACAAAGAGATTGAAGTGTACGTGGATGATATGATTGCGAAGTCGCGGACAGAAGAGAAGCACCTGGTAAATTTGCAGAAGTTGTTTGACCGGCTGAGAAAGTTCAAACTGAGGCTGAATCCGAACAAGTGTACGTTTGGTGTGAGATCTGGGAAGCTGTTAGGCTTCATTGTCAGTGAGAAAGGGATTGAGGTTGATCCAGCAAAAGTCAAAGCTATTCAAGAAATGCCTGAACTGAAAACTGAAAAGCAGGTTCGTGGGTTTTTAGGGAGATTGAACTACATTGCAAGGTTTGTATCTCACCTAACTGCCACGTGTGAACCGATATTCAAATTGCTAAGAAAGAATCAAGCAATCAGGTGGAATGATGACTGTCAGAAAGCTTTTGACAAGATAAAAGAGTATTTACAGAAACCTCAAATCCTTATACCTCCCGTTCCTGGGAGACCTCTGATAATGTACCTGTCAGTGACTGAGAACTCGATGGGGTGTGTATTGGGACAGCATGACGAGTCTGGTCGAAAAGAGCATGCCATATATTACCTTAGCAAAAAGTTTACCGACTGTGAAATCAAATATTCGCAGCTCGAGAAAACTTGTTGTGCTTTGGCCTGGGCTGCTCGCCGACTGAGGCAGTATATGTTGAACCATACCACTTTATTGATTTCTAAGATGGATCCAGTGAAGTACATCTTTGAGAAGCCGGCTCTCACCGGACGCGTTGCCCGTTGGCAAATGATTTTAACAGAATATGATATCTAGTACACGTTGCAGAAGGCCATCAAAGGTAGTATTCTGTCAGACTACCTTGCCGAGCAACCGATTGATGATTATCAGCCTATGATGTTTGAATTCCCTGATGAAGACATCATGTATCTTAAGATGAAAGATTGTGAAGAGCCTCTTGTCGAGGAAGGACCGGATCCTGATGACAAGTGGACATTGATGTTTGATGGGTGTCATACCCCGATTTTGACCCTGAAAGTTTTTTTTTCCCATCAATCATCCATTTACATGGCATGTGGTGGATAAGGTATCTCATCACCTGAATATCGGGAAGGTTCCAATATCCTATTATTTTATGGTCTGTGGGGGGGGGGGGGGCTTAGCTGAATCTCTTCATCAATGTTGCCTTTTACGAGACAGTCCTCAGCCATTTACTAGAGAGGTGACAAACATTAACACTGAGTTAGTTAACAAACTTTATGAGATCTGTAGTAGCAACTCTTTCAGTCCTAGAATGAAATAATTTGCGACTCTTTGTATTAAATGGGGATTCTGTGAGTGTTCATGGTGTTATTCTTGTTGTTCGATGTCCATCACTTCTACCCTCTGAAGCGTTATCTAGTAGCAAGAGGTTTAAAGAAATAACAAATCATTTTGTTGGAGAGACAGTGAGAGAAGTTCGTTATTCTTCTCATGTTGATTATGAAGAATTGTTGTTAGTGTCGGAATATGTGTATTGGGAACACTTGCATGCGGCAGAAGAAGAAATTGTAAAGAAGCTCAAAATTCTTGCTAAGCGTTGCAATCTACAACCTCTCTTGCAACTACTTTGTAGACAGTGTCCAAAGTGGGGTGCACCTTTCCCCCCAACATTAATCAGCCGGAAGTTATTTTTTTTATGTCGTAATAGAAGCTGAATCGAATGAGTTTGTTGGATGCACATGTAATATATGTTCTCACCTAGTACTGCATTTGCATGCTCACAAAGTTATATTGCAGTCTGGCTGTGACTATTTACAGGTTTTGTTAAGATTAGAAATGCAAGAGAGTCATTCACAAGTCATAAAGCAATATGTGGAGCTTTGTTGGCTTGGCAATTACGGGATTCTAGTGAACTTGAAGAGTTTGATGGGACATTAGTTCACTTCATTTATTCTGCTTCTATTGGACTTAACCATGAGGGTGATAAGTATAAGGTGGCAAAACATTGGGGCCACATTCATATTGTGACAATGAAATGGTTTGATCAATCTGTTGCTCGAAGAACATGTCTGAATGAGGAGTCCTACCCTGTTCAGAATGGATCTTTATCTTCACGTAAGGCGACTAGGGACTTAACAGTGAAACATAGCCAGGATAGGGATATTGGGAAAATGCAATCTGGATCATCCTCAAGAGCTGCAGATTCAAATATGCCAGTTTCTGATTGTGCTGAGTCTATGGATGTAGATCTAGAAACTACACAGTCAGAACATATGTCGTCTTTTTCAAATGTTCCATTATTTGTTAAAGAGGCAGACGCTGAAGCACCTACATTGCAGACTAGCGATGAATTGAACTTGGACGGTGCTGCTGCCAATGATTCTGAATCTGATGACAATGACCTATACTTAGCAGAATGTAGAATATTACTTGCTGGTTTTGAAGCTTCTGAAATGCGGAAGCTAGTTAATATGGTGCGTAAAGGTGGAGGCTCCCGATACATGTATTTTAATGATAAGTTGACACACATAGTAATTGGGAATCCTACAGAAATAGAAAAGAAGGAAGTAAGAAGTATTGCTGCTCTTGGTGTCGTTTATGTTGTTAAAACCTCATGGCTTGAAGACTGTGACCGTGTAAAGAAACAAGTCCCTGTTCTTCGACGACACATTGCATGTGATCTTTTTCTTCCAAAAGCCAACTCAGTAAAAGGAGCGGTCACTGGCATTATGCCTATGGATCAAAGTAAAAGCTCAAGCATTCGCCAAAGCTTTCAAACTAATCAGGTGGCGGGTATTAAGGACTTTGGAGTTACGATACCAGAATCTTTGGATAAAAACAAACAAGAGAAACACAGTATGGGTATGAATGTTGTCAAATTCGGTAAAGCATCAGATAGAACTATGCCACAAACTCAACACCCTGAAAAAAATTGAATAGAGGAAAACAGTGCCGACAATTTATCCATGCGTTTGGCCAATGATGCTACTTTTGTGAGAGCTGCTTTCAGTAACCGGCTTTCCATACTTATACAGGACATTGCCGCAGTTATTGTTGCTTTTCTCATTGGTGTTTCGCTGCACTGGAGAATAGCTCTCGTGGCTTTGGCAACACTTCCGATTCTCTGTGTTTCTGCTATTGCCCAGAAATTGTGGCTTACTGGTTTTTCAAGGGGCATACAGGAAATGCACCGAAAAGCATCTTTGGTTCTTGAAGTTGCAGTCCCTAGAACACATACTGTAGTGGAATTCCATAATGAAGAATTTGAGACTAGTTCTGTCACCAAGCTCACCAATTTCACTGCAGTAAAAAAGTAGAGTAATTAGTCAAAGCAGTAAAAATTCAAGAAATATCCCAAATTGGCATGAAGTCAAAACAGAGCAAGAAAGTACGAAGGTTCAGATTACCATTTTCGAACCTAGCATCAAAGAGGTCAATCCAATTTCTGAACATCCAAAGTGCTTTGCAGAGTTACTCTTCTGGAATACCAAAGACACCAATTGAAACCCTAATTTGTAAAGCATAAATAGAAAACGAATCAGTAGAGGGAGAGAGAGAATTAACAACGAGAAAAAAATTGAGCGGCGAAAAAACTTCAAAAAAAAGCGAAAACCCTAATTCCCAAATCAGAGAAACAACCGATTGAAAGGAGTGAAGGAGGGAGGTTCATTACCTGAGCTGTCGTCACCGTCGAAGGTCCGAAGGTGAGCCCCCTGTTTTTGCTTCAGCCACTGATTTTTCGTATGTGAGAGAGGTTTTTGGTGAAGAGGAACTTGAGGTTGAGTGCGAGAACGATTGAGAGAGGTGCTGAGGGTAAGCGACGAGAGCGGTTGAGAGAGATGCTGAGGGTAAGCGACGAGAGCGATTGAGAGAGATTTCTTCGAGTTTGGGAGCGAATTCGTGAGAGGAGAGAGCGAGCTTGCCGAGAGCGTGAGATGGGGAGAGAACGAGTCTGTATCTTTTCCAATTTATTTTTTTTCTTTTCTTTAATTCATTTTAAATAGAATAGGTTTTTGAAAATATTAAAGGTTTTGCTTAGAATTCCTAGGTTTAGTTAATAATTATTTTTATGTTTTCAACTTATCCCCCATTGAAAAACCCAACAGCCAAGCGGCTGGGATTTATTAGGATAGTCCAACAGGTTCTTTTTTTATTAGTTTCTTTATTTTAATTCCTTTTTTAATTTATCTTAGTTTATATATTTAAAGTAACATCAAAATAATAAATAACCATGAGTGGTCTGGTGGAGAAGGGTAGTATCATAGTCTTGAGTGGGGTGGGTTCAATACTCATATGTAGCATTTTCTTTTAGTATTTTATTTCTTTTAACATTTTTTTTTGTTATGTTTATGCTTTACTATTTTCATAGTTTCATTATCATAACCTAGATTTGTTGTCTTTTAATTTCATCATTCATTCAAAACCATTTTTAAACTATAAAAAATCATATTTTTCTCGATTTAATATCGAGCCCATTTTCCACACCTTTGTAAGTCGATTGCTTTTTAAGCATCGCCATCAACCTCACATAGCTTACTCTTGGGCTTTCTTACAATGAGCCGGTTCTCTTGCACTTACACTCATATTTCGCATCATTTGTTGTTTGGGTCTGATCTGATTATTTCATGATTTTTGAATCCCCATTTGACAAAATGTACCCCACTTCCCCAATGTGTATATAATTTTGTATTGTTTTACTTCTCTATTTCGTTTTAGATACTAACACAAGAGTAAAATCCACCATTTCTAGAAAAATACAAAAAAATATGACTCGATCCAACGTCGAGTATTTTCTCAATAAACAAATCAATTCATTTCGCCCTCCTATTCTATTCCTTTTCTTTCAAACTTTCATCAAATGCTTGATTCAACGTCAAGCCATTTTCTCTAATAAAAACTCAAAAAATATTAATTCATAAGTCAAGACTTTTTCAATAAAGATGGAAGTGGAACGTGGTGTATACCACGCACTCCTGAGACTAGGATTCGAGATGTATATCTCGCCAATCCTAGCTCTCGCCATCATCCAATTTACCCACTTTGCTCTATCAAACACTCATTCAAATCTTTCTCAAACGTCCATCAATACTTGATCTAGGTCAAGTCATTTTCACAACAAAAACTCAAAATACCTAATTCTTATTTAACACTTTTTCAATAAAGGTGGAAATGGAACATGGTGTATACCATGCACTCCTGAGGTTAAGATTCGAGACGTATGCCTCGCCAATCTTAACTCTCGCCATCGCCTAAAATTATCAATGCGGTTTCTCCAAACCCTTTCTCAATCAAATTCAAAACACTTAATTCTCTATTAAACACTTTTGCAAATAAAGATGGAAATGGAACATGGTGTATACCATGCACTCCTGAGGCTAGGATTCAAGATGTATATCTCGCCAATCCTGGTTCTCGCCATCACTCAAAGCACATCCAACCAATCAAACTCTTTTTCTCGCCGCTGTGCGACCAATAAAAAACCTTTTAAAATGAAAGATGTATTGTCATAAGAGATACAAAACAATGTTTCAGATACGTTTGTTGAGTAGAGATAGATGACGCTTTTCCGAATGTAGATTTGTAAATCCTAACACCTAAGTACATATTGCATGACAACTCTAGGGCAGAGCTTCCGCATTTCTTTTAGACCTTCCGTGCGTCTCCGATCTTGTGGCATGTAGTCCGTTCTATTGCAAAGAGGTAACTGCCTAAGACTCGATTCAGCGAGCTGCGACACCTGCTGCTAGGACGTGAACACATTGCCCACTCTCCTTTGACACAACTGGTGTCCTCCTTTGTAAGTCCATGTTCAGATGGCAATCCCTATGTAGCCGAACTACGGCTAACTCTGATTCTCATGTTCAGATGAGATACGTAGGCACAAGATGCGATGTCTTGCCGAGTTTGACTAACGACTAACAACTAATCCTTGTTTGCTTTCGCCCTCGTTGCGATCCTTTCTCTCGCCCTCGTTGCGATCGAGACTTTCCTTTTTCTCTTGCCCTAGTTGCAATCGAGACCCTTGTACCCGTAGTTAGCTGAACTACGTTTTGCTCTGATTCTCATTCCCGATGAGATACGTAGGCATAAGACGCGACGTCTTAGCGAGCACACATCTCTTTCACCCATAGGTAGCCGAGCTACGAAGACTCTGATTCTCATTCCAGATGAGATACGTATGCAATGGATGCGACATCCGTGCGAGTCATTTTCTTTGACCCTTTCTTTTAGTAAATAGTACATTAGATAAACACACACCCTTTAGACAAGAACAACAAGAGTGGATCCCGTAGAGTACTACGGATGCGAAGGGGTGCTAATACCTTCCCTTCGCATAATCGACTCCCGAACCCAAGATTTGGTTGCGAACCTTGTCTTTTTTCTTTCCTCTCTTTAGGTTTACTTCGAGCATTTCCTTTCCCTCCTTTGGGATAAATAACGCACGGTGGCGACTCTTCTGTCATTTCTTCTTCGCCGGTTGTTTTTTCGCATCTGTATTTTTCGGGTTAATGCAGACATGTTAATGCAGGAAGTGCATGAAGGATCTTTTGGTACCCATGCTGGTGGTCATGCAATGTCTAAGAAATTGTTGAGAGCCGGTTATTACTGGATGACTATGGAATCCGATTGTTTTAAATACGCTCAGAAGTGCCATAAATGCCAAATCTATGCTGATAAGGTGCATGTACCACCAAGCCCTCTGAATGTCATGAATTCAACTTGGCCGTTTGCCATGTGGGGCATTGATATGATTGGGAAGATCGAGCCTACTGCTTCTAATGGACATCGCTTCATCCTGGTTGCGATTGATTACTTCACCAAGTGGTTGGAAGCAGCTTCCTATGCTAATGTTACCAAACAAGTGGTTGCCCGGTTTATCAAGAAGGAAATCATTTGTCGTTATGGGGTTCCTGAGAGAATCATCACTAACAATGGTTCGAATCTCAATAACAAGATGATGAAAGAGCTTTGCAGAGATTTCAAGATTGAACATCACAATTCTTCTCCTTACAGGCCGAAGATGAATGGTGCTGTAGAGGCATCAAACAAGAATATCAAGAAGATTGTGCAGAAGATGGTCAAGACGTACAAGGATTGGCATGAGATGCTGCCTTTCGCTTTGCATGGGTACCGTACCTCAGTACGTACGTCGACCAGGGCAACCCCTTACTCCCTTGTGTATGGTATGGAAGCTGTCTTGCCTGTTGAAGTGGAGATCCCTTCTCTGAGAGTCTTGCTGGATGTCAAGCTAGACGAAGCTGAGTGGATTCGAACAAGGTTTAACGAGTTGAGCCTTATCGAAGAGAGACGGTTAGCAGTTGTGTGCCATGGGCAGTTGTATCAGAAAAGGATGAAGAGAGCCTTTGATCAGAAAGTGCATCCTCGAAGCTATCAAATCGGTGATCTAGTTTTGAAGAGGATCCTTCCTCCCGATACAGATAACAGGGGCAAATGGACTCCTAATTATGAAGGTCCATATGTTGTGAAGAAGGTCTTCTCCGGTGGAGCCTTGGTGCTTACAACTATGGATGGCGAAGATTTTCCGTCCCCTGTTAACTCAGATGTAGTCAAAAAATACTTCGCATAAATTGACCCGCTGGACCAAAAGAATAAAAGAGTCCAGGCAAAAAAGAGCATCCCGGCGAACCAAAAAAAAAGAGAAAAAAGGTTCGAGCAAAAGTTAGGGATAAAAAATTGAAAAGAATTTGTACACCCGGTAAGTCGAAAACCCGCAAGGGCGGCTTAGGCAAAAATGGGTATCCCGGTGGATTGAAAACCCGAAAGGGCGATCCAGGCAAAAGAGGGATTAAAGCGAAGACTACAGTCTGAGTTATCTGTACTTCATCGCGCTTCGTCGTCTACCATCTCGAAGGATGTGATCGGTCCAATCATTCTTCTTAGAAAGCAAGGAACTTGGGAGGAAAACTGATGATCTGTGAGTTATAACAAAATTGGGAAATAGTGGATGCCGTGTTCACATTGCCATTAGGATAGGTTTTTCCTTTTGTGCGCAATTACCTCTTTCTAGGAATTGCTTCCCGATGTATTCGCCTTTTCAGGCCCATTTTCAATCAATAAAAGTCGTTATTCAGATAAATTGCTCTCTTGTTTTTATTTTTGCTGTTTTGTTTGCAAAAACGTCCGAATTTTTGATAAGCATTGCATATGAAAACATGAAGGTTAAACAATAACGTGCAGGAAGATAAAACATTTGAAAATCATTTTGAATGTTGAGGACACTTGAGCGTATCTTGTCCATGCAAACCCCTGGGGCATGTCTGTCGTGCTGTTTTGCAGGTTGTTACCTTTTGATTCTTGGCCGAAGCAGATAAGCCACGGTTGTTTCCTCAGCAGTGTGAGAGAATGGGGATGTTCCCCAGCAGATGGAGCAAGTTCGAGACTTGTCTCTCCAACATATATTCAAGATTAGGAATTCCTCAGCCGGATTGAGGATGATTCCCCAAGCAAGTCTGAAAGTTATCAGAACTGTTCTTATCCCCTGCAGAGACGTCTGTGGATAGGCTATCCTGTCCCCAGCTAGTCTGGAAGTGAGGAGGTATCCCCAGCTAGTCTGAAAGCTAGCAGTTCCCCACTGAGTCTGAAGATTGTTAATCCCCATCGAGTTGGAGGGTTGTTGTGTCCCCAGCGGAGGTGTCAGTGGAGTACTTTATTCCCTAGCAGTCTGGTTTGAAGCACTGCTATCCCCAGCATGGCCTGGTATATTATTTCCTCAGCAGAGTGGTGTAGGCCTCTCCCCAACAAAGTTATGCATTTCCCCATCCGGGTGTGGAGTGTTTTCCCCTAGTGGATCTCCGTAGCAGAGGGTTCGTGTTGATGGTTTTCCCCAGTAGGTTCCCCGAGTGGGTCAGGTTCGGCAAAAATATTTCCAGCAGAGTTCATTCTACCTGTGGATGGGTCGTCCCCAGTAAAGTTGCATTGGTTGTGTCCCTAGCAGAGTCCCCGAGTGGATTGGGATCCTTTCCCCATCAGCAATGTTATTCTCCAGCATGAGTGAGAAGTTGGTGCTACTCCCCGCAGAGTATTCCTCAGACAGAGTCTCCCCACATAGTTGGAGAAAGTTGCTCCCCAGCAGGAGTTTTCATCATTTTGCATCTTGCATGTAGTGATCATTGCATCCTCAAATCGCGTAGCATTTCCATTCAATATGGAGCATTACGCCATAGAAAAATTCAAACATATGCATTCATGTGTTGGAACCTAATTAGACCTTATCCCCGGCGGAGGCGGATCATTTGTTCAACACCTGTACGGCACGTTTGCTACAGTTGCTCCTGACAGCATTCAGGATTGATATTCCCCAGAGAGGTTTATTTCCTCACCCGTCTGTGAAAGAAAAGATTGATTCTCCCCAGTGAGATCCCCAGCAAGTGTTTAGCCTTGCCCTGACATATGTAGATGTCGTCCCTGTGATACCGGTAGGTGTCATGTTTGCACCCGTGTGTGTCCTTTTTTGGTGTCGGTAAACACCATTCTTTCGGTGTCGGTAAACATCGAGTCCCATTCCAGTCATCGGTAAATATCTGGTCGTCCCTTTATTGATGTCGGTAAACATCATCTTTCGATGTGCGTAACATCTATCCTTTCCCCAGGTCATCCGTTGATGTCTGGTCACCTCTCCGTTGGTGTCGATAAATGTTGAGTTTTTTCCTATTCGTCCGTTGACGCATAGTTGTACCCTTCCCCAGTGGTCACCTCTCCGTTGGTGTCGATAAACGTTGAGTTTTTTCCTATTCGTCCGTTGACGTCTAGTTGTATCTCCCCCACAGGTCATCCGTTGATGTCTATTCACCTCTCCGTTGGTGTCGATAAACGTTGAGTTTTTCCCATTCGTTCGTTGACGTCTGGTTGTATATCTTGTTTCCTAGTCATCGGTAAATGTCTGGTCGTCTTTTTGTTTGATGTCGGTAAACATCATCTTTCGATGTCGGTAAACGTCGAGTATTTTCCCCAGTCATCGGTAAATGTCTGGTTGTTCCCCAGCCCGAAATCCCCAGTAGAGTCGTCGGTAAACGTCCTGTCTGGTTTCCAGTTGCAAATACCCTTTCCCTTCCCCAGTGAAGTGGTCACCTCTCCGTTGGTGTCGATAAATGTCGAGTCTTCCCATTCATTCGTTAATGTCTGGCCACCTCTCCGTTGGTGTCGATAAACGTCGAGCTTCTCCCGTTCGTCCGTTGGCGTCTGGTCGAGTCCCTTCCCATTCATCCGTTGATGTCTGGCCACCTCTCCGTTGGTGTCGATAAACGATGAGTTTTTCCCATTCGTCCGTTGACGTTTGGTTGTACCTTTCCTTTGGTAAAAATCAAAATCCCCAGTAGAGTCGTCGGTAAACGTCTTGTCTGGTCACTGTTGCAAGTATCCTGTATCATATCCCGCGGAGTGCAAATTTCTACGGTTCTTTGGTATTCAATCCCTGTTTACCCTGAAGGTCTGACAGCCGTTGCTCTCATCCGTTCGGGTTCCCAGTTGATTGAATAGGGGCAGCTGTAGCACCTCAAATTTGCACCTCCCATTTGTATATACATTTTCATTTTAGGTCATTAACATTGCATTGTTCATTGCATAGTCCATCAAGTCATCAGGCAAGACTGGTCAGGAGATTCAACTGTGCAAGGCAACAAGTGTATTTTCTATGGAATCAAAGCCCTGGGGTTGGTACAATGAGTTCATGTGACCCAAGGATCATTTTGAAGTGATATGGCCAAGTGTTGAAGGCTCAAGGCTCATCAGTCCATGTGCAAATCATCTGAAACCCTAAAAAGTCAACAAAAGTCAACTATCAGTTCAACTATGGATTTGGAGGTGGGAGATGGTTAGAGATGCCTCATTCATGTGTAAACAAGTCTCATTGGACATTTCAAACATCAACATTGAAGAATTTGAAGTCAGATCAAGACTTTCCCAAAATAGCAGGTGACCTATAATTTGAATTTTCCAAAAATGGAAAGGTTTTGGACCAACTTCAACTCAATATTACATCATCAATAAAGCTTCAAATGAAATTTTGTCCAACATGAAAGTTGAATATCTTTCTCTCCCATTTCCAAAAAGTCCAAGATCATGGATTTCTCATGTGTGGTTGAGGAGATATGGTTCAAACATGGCAAAGTGTGGTTTAGACTTCAAATGAGCATAACTTTCAAACCAAAAGTCCAATTTGAGTGGTTCTTTTTGCACATTGATCCTTGTAACATGTATTTTCCAAGCATACAATCATTTGTCATGAAATCTCATTTGCATGGCATTGGTTCAATCATGAAGATTTTTGTGAAAAATTGCATAAACTCATTTTGGTGTAACATGAGCATACCAAATCATTTCCAAAGTGTGCATGGGAAGTTTTTAAGTGGATTATGGGTCAGAACATGCACTGTTCACGTGCATGAGGGTGCATGGAGCATGAAATTGATTTTTTGCATTCACACCATAAAGTCCCTAATCTCATTTGCATTTGCTTAAACCATTGCCTAAACATGATTAGCATGGACTATATAGCCTAAACCCTAATTGTTTCAGCATTAACAACAACTCATTTTTCAGATCTAGAAAATTTCATCAAATTTTCTCTCAAAAATTTCTTCAAATTTTTTCAAACAATATCCATTTCTCTTGCTTGATTCATCATCCTGAAGTATCATTGAGCAAGATTGGACGTGGAATGGAGTGAAATCGTGCCTGTTTGTTCATAATGGAAGCTTGGAAGCATTAATGGTGAATTCGAATTCTGGTGAAATCAAGAGCAATTGAACCTCAATCTTCCTTCCAATCACCTCAATAATCATTGTAGAGAAGCTGTAAAGCATTGCCAAGGCCTATAGCTCGTGATTTCCAGATCTGCACTTCAAGAGGTACCTAAGTTGCTTTGAGTTCTTTGAACTTTCTTTGCTAGCTTGTGGGTTGCTTAACCTAGGTATAACTCTCTGACTTCATGTAGTCTGGAAGACCTGTCCTGTTATGTGGGCAGGCACCTGTCTAAAGCCCTCCTTAAGAGGCAATGCTTGTGTTTGTTTACTTTTGTGCCAAGCAGGTAAAGACCTCTTTAGAGGCAATTGGCAGATAAAAGAGATGTGCAATCCATCTCCTGCTATTCAGTTGTGTCATTCACCTTGCTCACACACCATGTGTTGATGCATTGTGGATATTAACCCAAGATCTTTGTTGTGTCAGTCATATGTGGAGAAGAGTTCCTACTTTCTGAACTCCCACACTTTCATTTGTCTGAAGCTCTCCCAGGCCAGGGATAAGAGCTGTGAGGTCTTACCCTCACTTCCCATTTCATCTGTTTCACCCTAACTCTCAATGTTAGGGTTAAGAGCTAACTACACCCGATTCCAGTGGGCTTGTGTTTCACAGCCTAACCTTGTATGAGCCCAATTGTTTGCATATAGTGTGTGTGCTTGCTTTTTGTGCTTGTATGTCTTTGCCTGTGCTGTTTAGGATAGCTTGCTTCCTGTGCAAGTTAGATAGCAACCTTAACTTAGGGATCGTATGCATGACAACTTCTAGGCTCGAGTCGTAGTATCCCTAGTAGCTTGTGTCTCCCTTTGTATCTGGTTAGGCTAGTCCTTTTTCCCTGTTAAGGGGAACTACGTCGCCCTGATCCTCATACCAGATGAGGTACGTAGGCAGGAGATGAGCTGATCTCTCCGGGCGCCCTTTTTCTTTTTCAACCCCTTTGGGTGTGTTCGGAGTCTGACGTAAGTCCAGCGATTGGCAGTTGGTTTCCTGTGTCTTGTTTGTGTGTTGAAGTCTGACGTAAGTCCAGCGATTGGCAGTTGGTTTCCAATGTGTGTTTGTCTTGTGCTGGAGTTTGACGTAAGTCCAGCGATTGGCAGTCGGTTTCCTGTGTGGTTTTGTTTGGCGTGCGTTAGCCGAGCTACGAATGCTCTGATTCTTCTCCGGTCAGAGAAGATACGTATGCATAGGATGCGACATCCTAGCGAGCACGTTTCCCCTCGTCCCAAACTACGTCGACTCTGATGTCTGTGCCTGACAGACTACGTAGGCCCAGGATGCGATATCCTGCCGAGTTAGTTTCTGTTGTCTTTCTGTGTCTCCTTCCAGCCTTGTATGGTGTTTGAGCAGTTTTTAGCAACCTTATCCTTTCTTTTGTGCGTGGATCCCGTCGAGTACGACGGATGCGTAGGGGTGCTAATACCTTCCCTTCGCATAACCGACTCCCGATCCCATCTTGTGAGAGAATTCTTTACTTGAATTAATTTTGAATGATAGCAAATTGTGTGATCATCATACAAATGTTGGTTGTGCATTACATCACTTGATACACTTGTGTTTTTATTGTGTTTCTATCCCATTCTATTGTTGCATAACTTTACATAAAAGACCTACATTGACACATCTCTTAAAATAACACATAAAATCCATTTTATGTCAGTATGCATCAACACATAAGCCTTTGCATCGATACATACTGCATGTGGTATATCACAAAACTTCTTTTGTTCAGTATGCATCGATGCATACGAGTCATGCATCAATACATGAAAGGCAAAAGGCTCCATGTATCGATCCATACGATCCCTGCATCGATACATGATCAATTGAAACAGACTGTGTATCAATGCATACGCATTAGGCATCGATACATGACAAATTGAAATAGCCTGTGTATCAATACATACGCATTAGGCATCGATACATGCTAGTGAAAAAGGAGCATGCATCAATACATACGAATTGTGCATCGATACATGATTAATTCATTTCACCAAATACTCACTTATATTACAGTATGCATCGATGCATACTCTTACGTATCAATGCATAAAGCTGTTTTTGTTTTATAACAGTTCCTGTGGTTGCATATATAAGACAGGTTATGACAGCAGCAAAAGGTACGAATTCATTGAGGAAAAACAAATGAACACAAGATCAAAAAGCAGTGTTGGAGCAATTGTTTGAGAGCACATAGAAACCTGAAAGAGACTTCATTTTCTTCATCTTCTCAATCACTTTTCTTCAAGAACATTTACACATAACCATTCTTGTTCTTTGGATAAAAAGAAGCATCGAGATAACGTTCAGTGGTACGATCAAGGATCTAGCTGTGGTTTTCAGTGGAACGATCAAGGATCTAGCTGAGTTGAAGATTGAAGGGGGTTTCTAGGAAAAACCTACTGGTTTGTCCTTCAAGAACTGGAGTGTTCTTGAGGGTTTGGGAGTCACGTTTGCAGAACATATTCAGCCGCAGCGTTGCGTTTGGAGATCGGGGGATTTCGCAAGCAGGTCGTGGAACCGGTAAATTGTTTGCAATTTCGTGCAGGAAAATCTTGATCGTGCTCAGATCAAGTGAAGGTTCATACAAGAAGAGGTTCTTAGAGTTTAGAATTCTGTCTTTGTATCATAACCTTGTATCAACGGATTCGGCAATAATTGATAATCAAAGTTCTCAATTTCATTTGAAATTGAGAGGGAGACGTACCCACACGCGAGGACGACGTGGGGAACTTCCTTACCAAATCTCTGTGTATCGTATTCTTACCTTACTCCTCTTTACGTTTTAAAAACTGTTTTAGCAATTCCAGTTAGTGTGTTGTGATTGTTCCTTTTGCAAGACAGCAGTGGCAAGAAAACTTTTAAGCAAACTTCATTGCTGTCTATCATTGATCACACACACACCAACTGTTTGACAAAACGGTTAACTAGATTTTATTCATTGGAAATAGACTTTAATGAAAAGTGCATTCAATTAGTTAAAATTCTGGTGTGGATTGTCTCTGTCATTCTCATTAAAATCCAGCATTAAACTTGTGTGTCCGGTTTTCTAGTAGCGGTTCAGAATAGACGGAAGTCGATTCGGGACTGATTTTTCCGCCAACTTTGAAAACTCTGATAAAACTTTAAATCCGTTAAATTTAAAAGAGGTGATCTATTCACCCCCCCTCTCGATCACTAGCCACACCGTCTAACAAGTGGTATCAGAGCCTGGTTCGCTGGTGCTCTGTGGCTGCCTGTAACAGTATGGATTCTGAACCAAAGGGGGCGTATAATAGAGCGCCTATTTTCAACGGTGAAAATTACGGCTACTGGAAAGACTGCATGCGAGTTCATATAAATTCTGTGGATAGGCTAGTATGGGCTGCCATTGAAAATGGTCTGTTTCAAATTACTATGACAAATGCGGCTGGCGCCATAGTACCTAAACCAGAAGATGATTGGAATGAGAAAGATGAGAAAAAGTGGTCGTGTGATTGGAGAGCTCGAAACATGTTAATTTCAGCACTTGGTGTTGATGAGTATTATCGAGTGTCCCATTGCACGACAGCTAAAGAAATGTGGGATGCTTTAGAAGTTGCCCATGAGGGTACTACTGAAGTAAAACAGTCCCGCATTAACACACTCAATCAAGAGTTTGAGCTCTTTCGCATGAAACAAGGAGAATCCATCTCCGACATGCAAAAGAGATTCACTCATCTAACTAACCGATTGAATGCTCTTGGAAAACCTATTTCCAATGAAATTGCTACTAATAAAATTCTCAGGTGTCTTAGCAGGGAGTGGCAACCTAAAGTAACAGCAATTAAGGAAGCCAACGATCTTACAAGACTTACGATTACAACTCTGTTTGGAAAGCTGGAAGAACATCAGCAAGCATTGGAAAGTCTTGAAAAATATGAGAATAAAAGTAAGAAGGAAAAGGAAAAGAAAAGAGACAAAGAGGGAGAGAAGAAGCCAATAGCTCTTGTGGCCTCCAGCTCTAAGTCCTCACGAAAAGAGCAAAGCGACAATGATTCAAGTAGTGACAAAGACTCGGATGATGAGGAAATGGGACTGTTTGTAAGGAGATATAATAGATTCATTCGAAAGAATGGAGTCAAGCATTCCGACAAAAATCTCATGAAGTTTCGAAGACAATCTATAAATTCGAAACAAGAAGAGAACAAGAAGAGTAGAGGAAGAGGATCCTGTTTTAACTGTGGTAAATCTGGACATTATAAAACGGACTGCCCTATGAAGTATAAGGATCAAAGAAAAGATTCACCAAAAGGGTACAACAAACAAAGAAGAGCATATATTGCATGGGAAAGTGATAGTGATTCATCAAGCACACAAAGCTCAAGTGATGGTGATGAAGCTGCAAATCTGTGCCTTATGGCTCACACAAAAAATCTGTCCTACCACAAGAAGAAAAACAATGACAAAAAGGTAAAACAAGACTATTATAATAATTTCTCCTCTATGTCTTTTTCGGAACTAAAAATAGCCTTTAAAAAACTGCATAAACCGAAGCTGTAGATGCTTTTAAAAGACTATCTTCCGACAAACATATTTTCTCATTTTTGGAAGGTAAAGTAAACAAAGCTGAAATTGATTTAGAAGCCTTGAAAGCTAGTATTGCAGAAAATTCAAAAACTATTGACATTGATGGATGTAGTAGAGTTAGGTATTGTGACGCTTGTTATATTTGGCAAAAAGAGGTAAACACTCTTAAGGTCAAATTGAAGAAGGCGCTACAACCTAAAGTCATTTATGCCGTTGACTCTAGGTTGTTTAAGAAGTCATTAAATCCTCCATATGCAAAATACTCTTTTATTCTAAAGGATTCAATGAATAAGAAACAACAAACACATCATCATGGTTTATGTCATTATTGTTGTCTTGCTGGCCATACCATTGAGAAATGCAAGTTTAGGAGATTTCTTGTCCCTAAAGGCATTTATCAATGGAAGCCAAAAGGCAACCATGTTAGCACTTACCCACTTGGACCCAATGAAAATTGGGTACCAACTTCTCTCTTTTGATGTTGTAGGATGAGTGCCTTGCCTCCGCAGACAGAAGATGGTTTCTTGACAGCGGCTGCTCGAGGCACATGACCGGTGACATATCGCTCTTTATAGACTTCAAGGCAAAGAAGAAGGGATATGTCACTTATGGAGACAACAACAAAGGAGCTATACTCGGCAAAGGTAGTGTAGGTAATCCCTCCACCACTACTATTTTAAATGTCCATCTAGTAGAGGGACTTAAACACAATTTGTTAAGTATAAGTCAACTATGCGACATGGGCTATAAAGTTTCGTTTACAAAAACTTGCTGCATAATTGAACATGCTGAACAAAACATTGTGTTTAAGGGTGTAAGAGTAAACAATATCTATATGCTTGACCTGTTTGATGTACCTCTAACAAGTACTAAATGTCTAGTCACCTTGAATGATGATTCTTGGCTTTGGCATAGACGTTTAGCGCATGTTAACTTCGATTTGCTAAATAAGGTTGTATCTAAGGATCTAGTAGTCGGTCTACCAAAAATAAAATTTTCAAAAGACCACCTATGTGACGCGTGCCAAATGGGAAAGCAAACGAGGGTGTCTTTTAAATCTAAAAATGTAATTTCAACTTCACGACCCCTTGAGCTTCTCCATATGGACCTCTTTGGACCTTCTAGGACAAAGAGCCTAGGTGGAAATTACTATGGCTTTGTAATAGTTTATGACTACTCTAGATTCACTTGGACTATATTCCTTCATAGCAAAGATGAAACTTTTTCTGCTTTTAAAATTTTTGCAAATCTATCCCAAAACAAAATGAATTCCAAAATAGTTACAATTCGTAGCGATCATGGTGGTGAGTTTCAAAATTATCACTTTGAGAAGTTTTGTGACAAGTATGGTATTGAGCATAACTTTTCAGCCCCTCGCACTCCACAACAAAATGGCGTTGTGGAGCGTAAAAATCGTGTTTTAGAGGAGTTGGCAAGAACAATGCTTAATGAGGGTGGATTACCAAAATACTTTTGGGCTGATGCTGTCAGCACAGCCTGTTATGTTCTAAACAGAATCTTAATTCGCCCTATTTTAAATAAAACTCCTTATGAACTTTTGAAAGGAAGAAAACCAAACTTGTCACATCTTCACGTATTCGGTTGTAAATGTTTTGTTTTGAATAACGGTAAGGAAAACATTGGGAAGTTTGATGCAAAAGCGGATGAAGGTATCTTTCTTGGCTACTCACTGTCAAGTAAAGCATATAGAGTGTATAATAAGCGTTTACTTACTGTTGAAGAATCTGTTCATGTTTCTTTTGATGAGTCTTATCCGAAAAATGTCGAAAAAGGTATTTCTTTTGATGACGCAGGTGTATCTACAGAAGACATACTCAAGGAAGCTGTTGAGGAAACTGATCAGTCCAAAACAGCTGCCCATGAGAAGGAGGAAGATACTAGTCATGAAGAAATTGAGGAAGAAAAGACAGCTGAAGTGAATGATCTTCCAACAGCTTGGAGATCCTCAAAAGACCATCCCATTGACAACATCTTGGGAGACATTTCAAAGGGAGTAATGACTCGTTCTAAGATAAGTAATTTTTGTTCTCACTTCGCGTTTGTTTCACAAGTAGAACCTAAGAACGCCAAAGAGGCCTTGATTGATGAATTTTGGCTAATGGCCATGCAAGAAGAGCTTAATCAATTTAAAAGAAATGACGTTTGGGAACTTGTCCCTCGTCCGCGAGTTCATCATATCATAGGCACTAAGTGGGTTTTTAGAAACAAGCTTGATGAAAACGGAGTGATTACTAGGAACAAGGCATGTTTAGTAGCACAAGGGTATAACCAAGAGGAGGGCATAGACTATGAGGAAACTTATGCTCCAGTTGCTCGCCTTGAAGCTATACGTCTTTTGCTTGCCTATGCGTGTTCTAAGGATTTTAAGCTTTACCAAATGGACGTAAAGAGTGCCTTTCTTAATGGTGTCATAAATGAAGAAGTATATGTTTCACAACCTCCTGGTTTTGAAAATGCTGAAAATCCAGATCATGTTTACAAATTAAAACGAGCTTTGTATGGTCTTAAACAAGCCCCTCGGGTTTGGTATGAAAGGCTTAGCAAATTCCTAATTGATCATGGATATTCAAGAGGTAAAGTGGACAATACTCTCTTTATTAAACACAAAGGGAAGCACATTCTTTTAGTTCAAGTTTATGTCGACGATATCATATTTGGTTCAACTAACATACACTTGGTCGAAGAATTTTCTAAGGTTATGCAGGGTGAATTTGAGATGAGTCTAATGGGGGAGCTGAACTACTTCTTAGGACTGCAAATAAAGCAACTTGATGAGGGTACAGCAGTATGTCAAACAAAATACTGCAGAGAACTACTCAAGCGCTTTGGAATGAATGACTCAAAATCAATCGACACCCCAATGCCTACCAACGGAAATCTAGATAAGGATGAGCACGGTAAGTGTGTAGATGTCAAAAGGTTCAGGGGTATGATTGGATCTCTCTTGTATCTTTCTGCTTCTAGACCTGACATCATGTTTAGTGTTTGTATGTGTGCACGCTATCAATCAAATCCTAAGGAATCGCACCTAAAAGCGGTGAAGCGCATATTTAGATATCTTCACGGAACACCTAAATATGGGCTTTGGTATTCCAAAGGAAGTGATTGTAGCTTAGTAGGGTACTCCGATTCTGATTTTGCTGGCTGCAAATCAGATAGGAAAAGCACAAGTGGTACATGTCACCTATTTTCAAACTCCTTGGTCAGTTGGCATAGCAAAAAGCAAGTTTCTGTGGCTTTGTCAACTGCAGAGGCAGAATACGTTGCAGCCGGTAGTTGTTGCGCTCAGATTTTATGGCTGAAGCAGCAACTACAAGACTTCAACATTCAACTCAAACGTATTCCTATCAAATGTGACAACACTAGTGCCATAAACCTTACTAAAAACCCTGTTTTACACTCACGCACTAAACACATAGAGATTAGACATCATTTCCTTCGTGATCATGTTGAAAAAGAAGACGTTGTCTTTGAGCACGTTGATTCCAAAAATCAGCTTGCTGATATTTTCACTAAACCGTTGGCAACGGAACCTTTCTTCAACATTCGTCGCGAATTAGGGATCTTAGATCTTTCTCAATTGATGTCATAAGCATGTTACCTCTTAATTATATTATGCCTCACCATTGTTGATAAGAGCTGTTTTAGATGTCAATTATCCATCACAAGATTTCTCCAACAGAGGTAATATCAATCCTTTCTACAATTTTCTTATTGCTAAGTGATTGTGTATGTTAGAACAAATGTTCTTACTCTAGTTGATATAAAATTTGATTGCATATATTCCTTGTCTATATTGTGTGCACATTAACAATCTGACTTCTGAATCTTTCTTGAGCATAATCATCATGACATAGTGCATAATGCATATTCATACTGCATCAAAAGTCATCAAAATCTGCTTTGGCATCAGTATGCATCGACACAAAACATGTATGCATCGATACATATATTCAGAATTCAATTTTTTTCAAAAATGGTTCAGGATGCATCGATGCATCCATCGCACGTATCGATACACAGGCCAAATGTGAATAATAGGCATCGATGCATGACCATTTGCATCGACACATACTGATGCTATTTGAATTAAATGCATTTTTTTTCTCTCTCTTGCATCGACACATCAGCCAATCCTATCTCAAGACTTCATATCATCTGTTCTCAAAAACCCCAAAACCAGTGGCTAACCCTAATCTTTCTCATCTTCACTCTCTCTCTAAAACCCTAAATCTCACATCACCATGCCTCCACGCACTATTCCAGCCAGAGCAAAAGGAAAAGGAAAGGGAAAGGAAACAGCCGGTACTTCTCATCAACCACCAGATGTTCCTTCAAATGCCTTAGACCTACTTCATCCTGCTATTGCTGCTGAATTTGAGGAATCCTTCAAGACCAGGTTAGTCATGAAACCCCATATCTTTGATAAAACAGATGCTATTCACCTGCACCTAAATGAGGTGGTTGAACTCCTACATGCACAAAGACTTGGGTCATTTCTGTCCACAAAAGATGACTATCATGAGGATTTCATCCGGGCCTTTTATGTCGGCTTACAAACTGGTAGAGGCTATATGTTCCGGTGTTCTATCGGTGTCAGAACATATACCTTTGAAGCCTCTGATTGGGAAACGGTATTTCAAATTCCGCATCCGTCGATGACTGTCAAGTCCTGGCATGACCTGCATTTTGATCCTGAATTTGACATGAAGGACTTTACTCCATCTATCCTAAAGATAGATAGACCGTTGAGTGAGGATGAACACGTCACGTCAGGTATGATCAAGCAAACTCCGCGTATTCTTCACTGGATTATAACACATATTCTGCGTCCAACCAACAGTGGACATTCTCGGTTGGATAGGCCTAGCATACATCTTCTCCACATTCTGCAAAATAAGGTTCTCTTAAATTGGGCGAACTACTTTGTAAAACGTCTATTTTTTGTGCGAGACAGCTCCAAAAATGTGGCTCTAGGGTAAGCTTCTCAAATTATGAAAATTCTTAAGTTTTGGAAAGTTGCAATTCCTATTGTTCCTCTCCTATCTCCATCTGTTGCTCAAGAGTTTGACTCTTCCACTCTATCGCATATGGGATATCGGTGGGACAAAGACCGCAAATGCTTCTACTTTTTTGAAAGAAAATCCAAAACCAGAATCTACAACTTTGACGTGCATTCGGAACGAATCCATGTTGCTGAAGAACAGCCTGATGAAGAAATGCAGGATGCGCCTGAAACAGATGTGCCTCAAGCTGAGGCCAATGCTGGTTGGGGAGATTGGGTACCACGAAGGTGGTCTCCTACCAACTACGTACCTGAACCTACAGCCCCTCCATTCTCAGGTGGTACTTCATCCTCAATACCTACTGCGGACATCACGCACATGCTTCAACAGATGGAAATTGCTAACAAAGAACGCCATGAAGAAGCACAGTATTGGAATGTACAACAATCTGAGTGGCACAAGGAGCATCGTGACTGGCATGATGAGCATACGCGGATGTATCACAATCAACACGCTTGGCACCAAGACTTGGTTAAATGGCATCAAGTTTTCTACAACGAAATGTCTGGCTTTATGGACGACTGCCGTGAAAATCCTGGTATCATGGACAGCTTTAGAAGCATTGAAGTTCAGAACCGATTTAGGCAATACTCCTTCATGGGCCAAAATCCAGACACAATGCCTCCTCCTTCGCCTCCGCCAAGCTACAGAGATCTCGACAGAGATGAGGAATCGTGTGGTGGCCACAATCCAAATTAACCCACCTGCATTTCATATCACTGCATTTCATTTCATATTGCTCAAGTTTTATTTTGTTGCACAATATATGGTTTAGCTTATGTAACTCTTAAACTCGTTCGTATCTTTAAAATGCTTTTCTATTGCTGTTTATCTCTACTGTTTCTACCCTTATTCGTCATTCTTTGTGAATGATTCTTTACCTTGAAGCTTCCTTCTTTGTGAATGATAGCTTTTTATCAATTTCTTGCCATGACCTGCTTCACCATGCTACCATGATAAACCTGTTTCTCTCTCTTTTTGATGTTGACAAAGGGGGAGAAAATGCAGATATGCACAAACTCAGGGGGAGTATCACACATCCTGCCAAGAATTTGCCATCATCAAAAAGGGGGAGTTTGTGAGAGAATTCTTTACTTGAATTAATTTTGAATGATAGCAAATTGTGTGATCATCATACAAATGGTAGTTGTGCATTACATCACTTGATACACTTGTGTTTTTATTGTGTTTCTATCCCATTCTATTGTTGCATAACTTTACATAAAAGACCTACATTGACACATCTCTTAAAATAACACATAAAATCCATTTTATGTCAGTATGCATCAACACATAAGCCTTTGCGTCGATACATACTGCATGTGGTATATCACAAAACTTCTTTTGTTCAGTATGCATCGATGCATACGAGTCATGCATCAATACATGAAAGGCAAAAGGCTCCATGTATCGATCCATACGATCCCTGCATCGATACATGATCAATTGAAACAGACTGTGTATCAATGCATACGCATTAGGCATCGATACATGACAAATTGAAACAGCCTGTGTATCAATACATACGCATTAGGCATCGATACATGCTAGTGAAAAAGGAGCATGCATCAATACATACGAATTGTGCATCGATACATGATTAATTCATTTCACCAAATACTCACTTATATTACAGTATGCATCGATGCATACTCTTACGTATCAATGCATAAAGCTGTTTTTGTTTTATAACAGTTCCTGTGGTTGCATATATAAGACAGGTTATGACAGCAGCAAAAGGTACGAATTCATTGAGGAAAAACAATTGAACACAAGATCAAAAAGCAGTGTTGGAGCAATTGTTTGAGAGCACATAGAAACCTGAAAGAGACTTCATCTTCTTCATCTTCTCAATCACTTTTCTTCAAGAACATTTACACATAACCATTCTTGTTCTTTGGATAAAAAGAAGCATCGAGATAACGTTCAGTGGTACGATCAAGGATCTAGCTGTGGTTTTCAGTGGAACGATCAAGGATCTAGCTGAGTTGAAGATTGAAGGGGGTTTCTAGGAAAAACCTACTGGTTTGTCCTTCAAGAACTGGAGTGTTCTTGAGGGTTTGGGAGTCACGTTTGCAGAACATATTCAGCCGCAGCGTTGCGTTTGGAGATCGGGGGATTTCGCAAGCAGGTCGTGGAACCGGTAAATTGTTTGCAATTTCGTGCAGGAAAATCTTGATCGTGCTCAGATCAAGTGAAGGTTCATACAAGAAGAGGTTCTTAGAGTTTAGAATTCTGTCTTTGTATCATAACCTTGTATCAACGGATTCGACAATAATTGATAATCAAAGTTCTCAATTTCATTTGAAATTGAGAGGGAGACGTACCCACACGCGAGGACGACGTGGGGAACTTCGTTACCAAAGCTCTGCGTATCGTATTCTTACCTTACTCCTCTTTACGTTTTAAAAACTATTTTAGCAATTCCAGTTAGTGTGTTGTGATTGTTCCTTTTGCAAGACAGCAGTGGCAAGAAAACTTTTAAGCAAACTTCATTGTTGTCTATCATTGATCACACACACACCAACTGTTTGACAAAACGGTTAGCTAGATTTTATTCATTGGAAATAGACTTTAATGAAAAGTGCATTCAATTAGTTAAAATTCTGGTGTGGATTGTCTCTGTCATTCTCATTAAAATCCAGCATTAAACTTGTGTGTCCGGTTTTCTAGTAGCGGTTCAGAATAGACGGAAGTCGATTCGGGACTGATTTTTCCGCCAACTTTGAAAACTCTGATAAAACTTTAAATCCGTTAAATTTAAAAGAGGTGATATATTCACCCCCCCTCTCGATCACTAGCCACACCGTCTAACACATCTCTCTCTGGTCGCGAGACCATGTCTTTTCCAGGTTTACTTCGAGCGTTTCCTTTCCCTCTTTTGGGATGAATAACGCACGGTGGCGACTCTGTTGTTTCATTTTCCCGCCGGTTTTTCGCGTAATGCGACAAATGCGTCTTCCAACTCTTCTACATCTTGGTTAGGGAGAGTTAATGGCTCAACCACAACCATATACATAGGTCTTTCACAAGTATAAGTCATCTTCAACTCCAAAGCTCTCTTCTTCACCCAAAGAGTGTAGGCTTCTAAAGCTACACAATTGCGCAAGCCAAGCTCAGATCTTACTTTCCTATGCACATTTTGCCAAGCGTGCACAATCTTATGCTTCAAATGCTGGGGATCTTTACCCTCTTGATAGAAAATACCTTCTAACAAACTCTTATTAGGTTTGTCTCTCAAGGGGAACCCAAGCTGATGACGAGCCAAAGCAGGGTTGTAGTTAATTCCTCCTTGTGTACCAATGAGAGGCACATTAGAGAATTCACCACTATAATCAATAATATCCAAACTGCTCAAAGAAGGATTATACCAAACTATATCATCATTAGTGAGAGACATAAGTCTCTGAGACCACCGTAGACATTGTTTGTTCTCCAGAAAAGCAGATGTCTGAGGCAAGTGCAAAATAAACCACTTGTACAGAAGAGGAATGCAACAGACAATCATTCCACCACCTTTAGAATTCTTTAGATGCAGAGAGAAATACATATCACCCGACAAAGTAGGCACGAGATTCCCAATCAAGAAAATTCTAATGGCGTTAACATCAACAAAATCGTCAATGTTACGAACAAAGTTAATACATAAATGAGCAACAAAAAGATAGCTTCAAAAGCGTCCACACTACCAGCTTTGAGCAAAAACAGTAGCTTCCTTGATGAGGAAATCAGATGGCAACCCAAATAATCCTCCTTTCTTTACCGAATGAGCCTCTATCTCAAACTTCTTCAAGTGAAGAGCTTCAGCAATAAGATTAGATCGGGGAATCTCCTCCAACCACTAAAAGGCAATCTACTAGAAACAGGTATTCCCAAGAGATGAGAATACTCCTACAATGTAGGCATAAGCTGATAATCTGGGAAAGTGAAACAACGGTAGAGAGGATCATAGAACTGCACGAGTACACTCAAGAGTCCTTCAACCACATCAGCAGACAAAATGGACAAAAGCTTTCCATGACGTTGTTTGAAGTCCAAGGGATCTAATACAAAAGATGCTAGCTTCCTTAACTCTTTCAAGTCGGCACATCTGAAACTGTACTTCTTAGTGTTCCTTCGTCCATAATCCATGGTCTGAAACTATTCGCAAATAATACCTCAGTTCCTTGAAATTTTTGTGTGATGAATGCTATGATGCGCATGAATGCAACAATCATAAATAAGGGATCACACACAAGGCCAGCAAACAAAGGTCAAGGGATAAACCAAGTCATTGTCAAGATCAATCATCTATTTTGGTGGATTATAGTTTACACCTTATCAACACCCAAGTTCCATTGATATTGACAAGACTTGATTGGATCAACCAATATTCAAGGGTTTGTTGTAAGTCACGAGCATGGATTCTGGGTAAGAACCATCCCAAAGGAGTGAACTAAGGATAAAAACCTGTAGATCATGTTCTAAAAAGTTCCCAGAGTCTTAATTCCATCTATCGGATATTACAGGTTAAGATGACTGACTCATCGACCCATAATATTCTAAAGAGAAACTCGTCTGAGTGTAGTATCGCGTAACAACTGTTATCGAGTCTACACTTGACCAGTCTCCGCACTACGTCCTAAATAGGCCAAGAGGGGGTAAATATCCTACGGTCCTCAGCTTCTCGGACCCAAATTAGAGATAGTAATGCCTAACCATAAATACTTGTGTGACATTTCCAAATCCAAAAGAGTCTCCACTGAGCAGATGGATCTCAAGCCAACTTGTTAAGGAATACTCCACACAAGTTTAACATGACTATACCATCCTCCTATCTTAATTGCACTCAAGTTCGGGTTAGAACTTATCTCACCACTCAGAGATTACCAAGCACAACAAGCAGATTATATCACACAAACACATATACATACATCAAATATATAATTATATACACAAAAAAAAGTAGGCTAAACCTACTGGAGACTAATCCCTAGCAGAGTCGCCACTTAATTTCTGTAGCGGTAAATTCATGATCATCAAGCTATAGATAAGCAAGACATCAATAAAACCAGAGTCGCCACCGCGCTTTTATTATTTCCAAGGGAAAAGGTAAAAGTAGGAACAAAACCCAAAAGTAAGAAGCTTTCAAATCAAAACTAATAAAATGTCAGAGATTACAGGTAAGGGGGTTGGTTACACAGAGGGAAGGTGTTAGCACCCAAAGTGTCCTAGGTACTCATAGGGAGCCCTTTTTTGTGTGTATATGTATTTTATACAAAGTGATGTATACAACCAAATAGAGTGGGGGGATGAGAAAAGAATTCATTAATTATATTTTTGTGTTTGACAAGACCTTCAGACTTGTGCCTACGTACCAACATAAAAATGAGGGATCAAAACCTCGTAGTTCATGGTATAAATTTCAAAGTGTATGCATTGCTTTTAACAAAATTTTAAGTTTGAAAGGCACAAAGGCCTAAAATGGTTTGAATGAGTTTGTTATTTTTGGCCTTTTGAAAGTTTAAGTCAAGTATAATTAAGTCTATTTACAAGTTTGATTAAGAAAATAAGTTTATAAATGCAATGACATGAGGCCAAAGTTTCTAGTTTGCAAAATGGTCAAAGTTTAGGACAAGATTAGTTCAAATAAAGAAGATATTTTTAAAAAGGGGGAGAGATTTTGAAATTAAAAAAATGGGGAGGAGATGAAGAGAATAATCCTAAGCACAAAATTAAAAGTTAAGAGTTGAAAAGATCTGACCAATGTGTAGCGAACCAATAAACAAGAATGTCATATAAAAACCCAAATTCCCTTGGACATTTAGAATCAAGCAACGCATAATGCACAATCATACCAATCTTGAGGAGCAAGGCATCAACTAAAGATAGCCACATCCAAGCTTAACCACTCTATGATCTTTTTCAAAATAGCCCATGTAGTAGATGAAATCCACAAGTCACAGGTTCAAAATAACAGCTTCACAAGGATCATGTTGCAGATGAACTCAAAGGGGTCTTCAAAGATGTATCAGATGAAATTTCAAATTGCAAGCACTTGGTTTTCACAAAAGTTGGCATTGGCCAAGTCCTTTAGCATATGGATGTTGCCTAAATTCTAAGTCCAATTGTCCAAGATCAAGTCAACAATCCACACAAAAGTTTTTTAGGGTTTTTGTTGTTATTAAGTACATTAATGGTCAAAGACCACACAAGCAAACAAAATATACACAAGCAAGATATATCACACAATATGGTCCAAATGGACAAAGTGAAAATGGCATTAACATAAACAATTAGAATGATATGAACAATGGCAAATAAATAAACGCAAGAATTAGATGACATTAAAGTAAATGGCTTGAAATTAAATGTTAGTTGTTAATGATTTAGGAGTTAATATTGTTTTGCTTTTTGCTTTTCATTTTAAGTCATTCTTTGGAGAACACTCAACCCACTTATCACAAGCATGGATTCTTGAACCAAGATATCTTCCAAAGGAAGGAAAAAGGGCCAAGTTTCCATACAATACCATGAAAGAGGGGAGACTTACAATCTCACTAACTAGAATGTTATGCCTTTTGTGTTAAAATTTAGCGCTATGTTAAGCAATCGTAATTGGACTTATGTAGAAGTCACAACTATTTAAGGTCGGGCAATAGAATTTTGGTGTTAATGCATGTTAGAGACATAGTATAATGGACTATGCTCATGAAACATACCACAGACAAAAAGGAGATGCAAAAGAGGTGGCCTAATCTCATTCATACTTATATTGATTTTACAATTAACTAGCCTTAGGATTTAGAGACATCATAGGCCAAATGAGATGAATGCATAAAGAAGGGGAAGTAGATGAAGAGGGAGGGGAATGTATCAAAACTCAAATTGGTCAAAGGAGGACTTTTACCAAATTAATATCATTCATTCATTTTGGGAGATGGAATGTACATTCCATCAATCCCCTAAATCCAATGATATTAACTTAACAAAGTCAAATCAACCTTGACCAAGACCCAACAACACAAGTCAAACATACACAAATCATCACAAGAGGTCAACACAATTATTTGGCATTTATTCAAATTAAAAAAAATACTAAAATAAGGCATTTAAATTAAATATGGTTTGTCAAATTCCTAAAACCTCATCAAAACACCAAAGAAATGGCCATGAGATTTATCATAGGTCAAACAAGGTCAAAAGACCTTGGAGAAAAAGTTTCAGAATTTTTAAAGACTTAAAAGTATTTTTAAACAATTATAAATATTCACAAAATCAATTAAATCATGAAAAATATTAACAGTGATCCAAAAAATAATTTTAATTCAAAATATGAAAGAGGAATTTATTTAAAAAACATTGGCGAAACTCTCATATTTTTTGGTTCAATATTAAAATTAATATGAATTAATGAAAATCAAATGAAATAAAACAAAAATCAAAAAAACGTGAGCCACTTGTTCTCCCTCATTAATTGAGGCGGCAGATCAAGTGGCTAAGCGCGCACAATCCACCATGCGCTTGAGTCAACTAATCACACGCGTGGTAATCAGCATGTACACTCAAGATTAAAATGTTTTAAATGGATCTTGTGGCTGGGAGACGTGCCAACACACTGTCGGACCTAGAGCTCCGGTCTTCTTCTCCGGGGGACCTCACCAGACTGGTCCACCCTCAACCATCACCAAAATAAAAAAGGAGGACACGATCTGAAAGAAAAAATGGCGTAGAACACGAATCTGACCTCAATTTTAAGTAATTCCAAATATATAAAAAGATATGAGGAATTGAATTTTGACGTGTGTCAACTGAGTTGCTTCGATTTGACCTCTAAGCAACTCAATCTTCTTGCCTACATTGGGTGGACTTCAGACAACCAAAGATTCAAGAGAATTGAGTAGAATGGAGTGACAATCGAAGAGATGAAGTTTTCTGAAATTTACCTTCAATGCTGTGCAAAAGTTGATATTGCTTGCTTCAAACTTGATCTGATCACACTTGAGAAACTTGCAGGATAGGTTTGGCAATGGTACAAAGCTTTGGATTCTGGAGTTCTTGAATCTCCAAACAGTGAGATTCAAACTCAATTTTCAAGTTGAAAATTATCAGGTTTTCCTTTGAAATGTGAGGGTTTGAATTGGGGGGCAAAGCTGGCGCGCAATGTCTGTTTGAATTGAGCTCCAAGGGCCTGTATTTATAGCAATTGGGACTGATATTTGCACACTTGAAAAATTGCTAATTTTGGACATTTCATGCACAAGCTTGCATGGGCGTGTATAGGCCCATGAAGCAATCCAATTTGGTCCACTTGCATCTGTTCTGAAGTTCAAATCATGCTTGGATGTCAAGACAATGTGAAATGTGATTTTTGGTAATTGATTTCATCCAATCATGCAGCTCTGTTAAAGCCATGCACAAACCTAGCAAACCTTGTCCAAAATGCATGAAATTGGGTAATTTGGAAAGCTTAGATCAAGGGGAACAAGTTTGATGTTGACCACTTTTTCATTTGGGACTTGGATCATGGTGAATTTGGAGGTGGAAGTTTGGAAATTTCAACATGTTGAAATTTTTTCTAAGTGTCAAGTCATATATCTCAATATTCCACCTGGCTTAACTTTTTATGTGAGCTTCAAATGAGAAAAGTGTCTTCATAAAAGTTGTAGATATTTCAAAGACCTTAAAAATGGTCACCAATTTAATGTCATTTGGATTTAGAATGATAGAGTTACGCATTTTTGAAGTTTGGAAAAATCACTTGTTCAATGGTATAGGTAAAAAATGACCTATAATGTATCCTCATATCACATGCTCATAAAAGTTGAATTAGCTCTCACTCCAAACATAAAAATTTAAGTATACATCTTGAATTTGATCGACCAACTTGCAAATCTTTCATATCATAAAAGTTGAGCAAGTTATGGCCTTGGGAAGTTGACTTTCAATTTAGGGTTTAGACAAAATGACCTATAATGTTTCAACATAGAAAATGATTTTCCAAGCAAAACTAGCTCTAGGTATCAACACCAAAGTTGTTTTTAATGTCATTTATAGTAATGTTTCTCTTAGAATCATTTTCATATGGTGAAAATTGTAGGAGATAGGGTCTAGGGAGACCCAGTTTTGATCAGATGAACTCATCTGGCATACCACCACCGACAAACTTGCTAACCTTCAATTATTTTGACTTACGTGGATCATGGTATATCATATATGCATAAGATGATGTATTTTGAAGTTTCCGTTGATAAATTCGATCAATTGTGAGATAGCTTGTTGGAGAAGTTACTCAAGATACCCAGTCAAACTAGGGTTTCCATGGCAAATCACCTCCAAACTCTTGAAGAATACTTGATCAATAAAACATGTTAGAATTATTGGGACTCATATATATAACATGTTTGAATTATTGGGACTCATATATGATGCTTATAATCATTTGTGGATCAATCCATGGTTGTGCTTTTAGCCATGAGGGTCTCAAACCATAGGTATGAACTTGATAGATGAATGGGATCATGCCCTACCTACAAAAGAGTTAGGAAAATGCAAAGACATATTTTTGGTATTTTTCTTAGTGAAATGATAATATACAAGTATGATAGAATCACATGGTGCTTGGTGATCTCTCCCAAAACAAACCCAATGAAAGAGGGGTAAGGAGGATGCCAAGGTATGATCCCAATGCTAATGCATATGATGAAATTGCATGAGGGATCTTAGGGTCAAAATTGGGGTCTTACAGTACACCTTATAATTTTTCAATAAATTAAAATTAAAATGAAATAAATATTTGCAAATGATAAAAAAACAAAAGTAATAAACAAAATGCAAAGTCTTGTAGGCCGTACAAAAGTTTTCTTATTTGATTTGTTACCGATTGTTAAGAATCTATAATTTGAACCACATTTGAAATCAATTAAGATCATCAACAACAACAACAACATTAAATCTTTAGTAAAAAAATATAAGTTATATCAAACATTTACTTACTAGTGTCCTAATATCCTCTCTTGATGATCACAACAAATAACATACACATCATCATCAGAATCATTTTCTTTTGATGAGATATGTACATGTGTTGCAAAAGAGGGGGTATCAAAATTAAAATATTGATTTTCATCACTATCGGGAACATATCTTCCTTGAAGAACAATTTGTAAGAACAAAATTACTAAAACAATAGAATTCCAGGATTTTGATGATAACAAAGGATGAAAGCAAAAATGGCACCCTAACAAAATTTTTCCAAGTGTGCAGGACTCTGAACAGCAACAAAGGACTCTGAGCATTTTATCAGATACAAACATTGATCAGATACAAAGTGCTAGAAGATCAGACGCATCTGAGGAAGAAGTGCGCCCAAGAAGTTCTGAATCTGAGCAAAGCAAGACAGTAAAAAGAACCAGAAGCTCTAAACATCCACTGGTCTTAGTTCTGATGATCTAGAAGACTAGTACTCTGAGAAGCTCTGATGTAACTTCAACATAATCTCCTTCTGACGCATGACTCCAAGATAACAAAAGACTCTGATGAAGATTCACCAAATCCAGAAAGAGTAACGGAAAGAATCTCTCAATATGGAAATGAAGTATTTTAAGAAAGAAGTTATTCAGGGAGACAAAATGGTTATGGCAAGAAACACAGAAGTAATGACATTGAATGCTCATCAAAGACCAATATTCTGTCATCACTCCAACGGTCTTTCTCACTACTATATAAAGGACAACCTACCTCATTGAGAAAAATAACAACAACGCACAGAAAAGTCATTCATATTCTCTCTCAATTTTTCACGAGCTGCTTCTCATACGTGAAAACTCTTGCTCAATTATTCTGCTATAATACTTGCTTACTCTTAGAAGCACCTTCTATTACAAATCTATTTTGCTAAAATTATTTTTGTTCCTCAAGTGACTCTGCGTAGTCTGTATACTTGAGAGGACTAAGAGATCATTCTCTTAGACGTTTGGTTGTATAATCTTTCAAGATTAGTGGATTAAGTCCTTTTTAAAGGCGAAATCACCTTGGCCGGGTGGATTGGAGTAGCTTTGTTTTCTAAGCGAACCAGTATAAAAATTCTCTGTGTTCTTATTTTTGAAAAAGCTTTTATTTTCTAAAACAATTCAAACCCCCCTTTCTTGTTTTTCTCACCTTCAGTTGGTATCAGAGCTTCGGCTCTGTTATTGATTTTCTAATCAAACACTTAACAGTGTAGAGAGATCAAGAACGAGAAAAACCATGGCCAACACCAATGAAAGAGATAGTTACAACGCTAAGCCTCCAGTCTTTGATGGAGAGAAATTCGATTATTGGAAAGATAGAATTTAAAGTTTCTTTCTGGGCTACGACGCTAATCTTTGGGACATTGTCACAGTTGGATACATACCACCTGTAACAGATGCTGGAGTTGCCATTCCCAGAAGCAAAATGACAGATGATCAGAAGCGCGAATTCAAGAATCATCACAAAGCCAGAACGATACTTCTCAATGCCATATCCTACAATGAGTATAAAAAAATCACCAACAGGGAAACAACTAAAGAAATACTCGACTCCCTGAGGATGACTCATGAAGGAAACTCTCAGGTCAAAGAAACAAAGGCTCTGGCTCTAATCTAGAAATATGAAGCCTTCAAAATGGAGGATGATGAAGCTGTAGAGGTAATGTTTTCTAGATTTCAAACTCTAATTGTAGGTCTCAAGGTGCTAGATAAAGGATACACAACTGCGGACCATGTCAAAAAGATAGTCAGAAGCTTACCAAAGAAGTGGAGACCCGTGGTCACAACCTTAAAGCTATCAAAGGATCTGAACAACATCAGCCTTGAAGAACTTGTCAGTTCACTCAGAAGTCATGAGATAGAACTGAAGGAAGATGAGCCTCAGAAGAAGATCAAGTCTGTAGCACTAAAGTCCAGATCTGAAAGGCGCAAGTCTGACAGAAACAAAGCCTTCCAGGCCGAAGAAGAAGACGTTGATGACTCTGAAAAGGAAGATTCTGACGACGAGGAAGAATTATCCCTTCTGACCAGAAGAGTAAAACAACTCTGGAGAAAAAGGAATAATAACTTCAGAAAACCAAGATCCAAAGGAGATCGATCAGAATCAACCTCAAAAGGTAAATCTAACAAAGATGTTACGTGTTATGAATGTAAGGAAATAGGTCATTACAGAAACGAATGTCCCAAGTTGAAGAAAGACAGTTCCAGAAAAGAGAACTTCAAGAAAAATTCCTTCAGAACCAAAAAGGGACTGATGGCTACCTGGGACGACAGTGAATCTGACTCATCAGAATCAGACTCTGATGAACAGGCAAATGTGGCACTCATGGCTACCACATCCAAGAATACTTCAGATGAAGAATCTGAATCTGAAGAGGTATTTTCTGAACTTTCTCGATCTAACCTAGAATCATGCCTATCTGAAACTCTAAACTCATATCAGAAACTCAAACAAAAATTTAAAGCTATAAAAGGTGTGCTTGAAGAAACACTAGAAGAATGTGGCAAACTTGAGATAATAATTTTAGAACTTAAAGATGAAAACAGAACCTTGATATTAGAAAGAGATTCAACAAAGAAAAATTGCTCTAAACTTGAAGAAGCGTTATCTCAAGCTCCACAAACTTCAAACACAATAATTTATGAATATGAAAAATCTTTTCAAAAGTTTCTGAAAAATGGGATAGAGAGGAGTTGAATGGCATCCATGATTTATGGGGTCAGTCAGAACAATAGAAGAGGAATTGGGTATGATCCTAGTGAAGATAAAACTTCTACTAATGACCAACCTAAATCTCCATTTTCCTATCACTATACACATACACAAGCACAACAATTTAATAATGCTAGAAAACCCAAAGTGTTAAGAAACTCTGGGAAAACTAATCACAAAGGACCCAAAAGATTCTGGGTACCAAAGGATAAGATTTTTTATGTTGCAGATATCTTATGCAACAGAGTTAAAACACCAGTCATGGTACCTGGACTCTGGATGCTCACGACACATGACGGGAAGAAAATATATGTTCCAAAACCTGGAACTTAAAGATGCTGGATTCGTAGGCTTCGGAGGAGATCAGATAGGAAGGATCAGAGGCTCCGGAACTATTGGTAATGGTACTCTTCCCTCTATATCTGATGTTCTCTATGTAGAAGGATTAATGCATAATATGTTATCAATAAGTCAATTAAGTGATAACGGGTACGATGTAATCTTTAATCAAAAAACATGTAAAGCCATAAATCAAAACAATGGATCTGTCCTATTCACTGGCAAGAGGAAAGAAATATTTATAAAATAAATCTTTCGGATTTAAAAGAATAAAATGTAAAATGTTTGATGTTTGTTCACGAAGAGCAATAGGTATGGCATAGACGCTTGGGCCACATTAGCATGAGAAAGTTATCTTAGCTAAAAAAACTCGAGTTAGTCAGAGGTCTACCTAAGCTGAAGTTTTCTTCAGATGCTCTATGTGAAGCATGTCAGAAAGGAAAATTTTCAAAATCATCTTTTAAAAATAAAAATATTGTTTCTACCTCTAAGCCTCTAGAACTTCTTCACATTGATTTATTTGGTCCTGTGAAAACAGCATCAGTCAATGGAAAGAAATATGGACTAGTCATTGTTGATGATTTTAGTCGCTGGACATGGGTAAAATTCTTAAAGCACAAGAGTGAGTCTCACTCTGTATTCACTAGCTTCTGTTCCAAAGTGAAAAATGAATTTGACTCTAAAATCATCAGAGTCAGAAGTGATCATGGTGGGGAATTTGAAAATAAATTTTTTGAGAAATTATTTGACTCTAATGGAATATCCCATGATTTCTCCTGCCCTAGAACTCCACAACAAAATGGAGTTGTAGAGAGGGAGAATAGGACACTCCAAGAGATGGCCAGAACCATGATCAATGAAACAAATGTGGCTAAGCACTTTTGGGCTGAAGTTCTAAATACAGTGTGTTATATTCATAATAGAATCTCCATAAGACCTATTCTGGAGAAGACTCCCTATGAACTGTGTAAAGGAAGAAAATCCAACATTTCTTATTTTCATCCTTTTGGATGTTCTTGCTTTATTCTAAATACTAAAGAACATCTAAACAAGTTTGATTCTAAAGCACAAAAAGGTATTATGTTAGGATACTCAGAACGCTCTAAAGACTACAAAGTATACAATACAGAAACCAAAATTGTGGAAGAATCAATTCACGTCAGATTTGATGATAAGCTTGACCCTGAAAAGTCAAAGCTAGTTGAGAAACTTGCAGATCTGGAGATTACTCTTGCAGGTTCTGACGAAAAGATCAAAGCACCTGAAGCAGCTGCCACTCAAACTTCAGAAGGAACTAAATTCCCAACAATCCCAAAGAAAGCTAAAAGTCACCTCAACATATCTGAAGAGCTGATTCTGGGAAACAAGGATGAACCTATCCGAACTAGGTCAACCTTTAAGGCACCTGAAGAAACTCCTCTAGGACTAGTATCTCTGATCGAGCCTACTTCCTGTGATGAGGCACTTCAAGATAGCGATTGGGTTCTAGCCAAGCAAGAAGAGCTAGATCAATTCACAAAGAATGACGTTTGGGATCTTGTTCCTAAACCTAAAGGCACTCACATTATCGGAACCAGATGGGTGTTCAGAAACAAACTGAATGAGAAAGGAGAAGTTGTCAGAAACAAAGCTCGGCTGGTGGCTCAAGGTTACAGTCAACAAGAAGGAATTGACTACAATGAAACCTTTGCCCCAGTCACCAGGTTAGAATCTATTCGCTTACTTGTTTCATTTGCTGTAAATCATTCTATCAAACTATATTAAATGGATGTCAAGAGTGCATTTCTTAATGGGTATATAACAAAAGAAGTGTATGTCAATCAACCTCCAGATTTTGAAAATTCTAATTGTCCAGAACATGTTTTTAAACTTAAAAAAACTTTATATGGACTAAAACAAGCTCCCAGAGCTTGATATGAAAGATTAAGTAATTTTCTTCTGGAACATGATTTTATCAGAGGGAAAGTTGACTCTACACTCTTATGTAAAAACATTAGTAATGATCTCATGATATGCCAGATATACGTTGATGATATCATTTTTGGTTCAGCTAACGCCTTTGTATGTCAAGAATTCTCTGAGCTAATGCAGGCAGAATTCGAAATGAGCTTAATGCAAGAACTAAAGCTCTTTCTGGGAATTCAGATTAATCAAGCTTCAGAAGTCACCTACGTTCATCAAAGTAAATACATAAAAGACATTCTGAAGAAATTTGAAATGGCTGAATGCAAACCTGCTAAGACACCCATGCATCCAACTTGCATTCTTGAAAAAGAAGAAGTTAGTCAAAAGGTTTGTCAGAAGCTCTATCATGGTATGATAGGCTCTCTTCTCTATCTGACTGCTACACGTCCTGATATTCTATTTAGTGTTTGTCTCTGTGCCAGATTCCAATCAGGTCCTAGAGAATCTCATTTAACAGCAGTTAAGAGAATTCTCAGATATCTGAAAGGAACTCCTAACCTGGGCCTGATGTATGAGAAAACATCAGAGTATAGACTATCTGGTTTTTGTGATGCAGATTACGCAGGAGGCAGAATGGAACGAAAAAGTACATCTGGAAATTGTAAGCTCTTGGGAAAGAATCTGATATGCTGGGCCAGCAAAAGACAATCAACCATAGCCTTGTCTACTGCAGATGGTGATCACTGAGAAGTCCATTGCTGCTCTTCTGGGCATGGAGAAAGCTGGAGGAAGAAGAATTACAACATTAATCCTAGGGCAAAGTATCTGTCCCATGAGATTAATCCAACAATCTTCCAACAGAACACTGAAGGCAAACACTCCAAGAACAAGGAACTACATCAGAACCTCCGGGTATGGCTGAAGATCATCTTGGGCACCATATATCATCGCCCAACCTCCAACTCCTTAGATTACATCAACACAGACCAGAAGTGCATCATGTACTGCATCCACAAGGGTCTGAAGCTCTGCCTTCCGGCACTCCTCTTCAAGCATCTCAGAGACTCTGTAAAAGATTCAAGAAACAACATGAAGCCAAGAAACTACATCCCTTTGGGGAGGCAGATCTCTGACGTTTTGATTGAAAGAGGTCTCATGGACCACCTGATAAAGTTCAGACTCATGGAAGACGTGATGATAGATACTAGAAGAGCTCTGAACGCACGCAATCTAAAGAGCATGGGGATTCTGGATCAAGTAAGGGTCAAACCTACTCTGGACACCTCCTGGGAAGCTCTTAAAGATCAGAGAAAGATCCCAAATGGACTCTATCTGTTCTCAAAGATCGACCCTCCAGAGGTAATCTTGTATTACTTAGATGATCTGCGAAAACAAGGAGTAGAGTTCTCAGATTTCAACTTAAGCCAGCTTCCAGACCATCCTCCCAACTTCATGAAGCGACCACGAGGACCATCTGAGAAGGTAAAGCAAGCGAAGAAAGCAAAGCTGGGAGAATCCTCCGGATCAAGACCTCCAGTACCTCTGACTGGATCTTCTGGTAAGTCTGTTTCTCTCGCTCCTTCTCTACAAATTAAGCCTATTGCTTCCTCTATCCCTCAACCAACACCCATATATACCAACTCAGATACTCCTCCCTCAACCACCAGACCATCTAACCAACCTTCTCAAAAATTTAACCTAGCCACCACCTCTCTACCACTTTCGGAAGCAAAAATTCTAAACGAAATAACCTCACCCTCTTCTTCTTCTTCTCCAAAATCACCACCCTACTATAACATTTCCACAAATACTGAACCATCTGATCCTCACTCTCCAACTCTGGCTCAACTCAAAACACATGCTCTGGCCGCACAACAACCAACATAATCCATACCTGAACCAGAAGTCACCTCATCACCCACAGAAGAACCAAACACGACCACATCTAACCCTCCACCATCTGAAACAATTCACGCTGAAACACAACCACCTAACTCTGATATACCCCCACAAAATACATCCGTTGAACCACAAACTCCCACACTCAACCTAAGCCCTCCCACTTCTTCACCCCTAGCCTCTGAACCTGAAAACACCCTTCCAACCCTTGAGGAAGCAATAATGGTGTTTGCAAAAGCTTCAGTTGACAAGGTCAAGTCTCTGACCATCAACTCTGGCATCAGTGATGATCCTTCCGCTGTAAGGACACACTGGAACAGAGCGATTATTTGGATGACCTCTGAAGCCTTTAAGCTGAAGGGCCTCTCTGAACAAGTCCGCAACGACTTCATCAGAGACGCTGAGATCAGACTACAGGAGCGCCTAGCCAGAGAAGTTGAGGAGAGAGCATGCAAAGAAGTAGAAGAGAAAGCCAAGCAAGAAGAACTGCAGAGGATCAAGGAAGCTGAAGCCAAAGCTCTAGCTGATGCTGCTGCTACCACTGAAGCTGAAGCATAAGCCAAAGCTGTCGTTGAAGCAGAAGCACGCCTAGATGAATAGTCTGCCACAGGATGCTCTGACTCAGGGGGAGTCCTCCACTTTTGTCCCCCTGGTTCTAAAGACTCTTGAAGATCTTCAGAAAGAACAAAAGGAAGTCCGAGCCAGATTGGATCAATAGGACACAGTAAATGTCAACATTCAGAATCTACTGACCCAACTTCTCCAGAGGATGCCTCCACCTCCAAACCCTTAGGCACCTAGGACTTGTTTATGTGTTCTTTTGCTTGTTGCTCTGATTTGCTTGTTGCTTTCTGTTTTGCTTGTTTGTTGCCTGTGTTTCTAGCATCTGTACCTGCTATGTGAATATATCTATATATCTTTTTGCTCCTTCATTTCACTAAGTCTTTTTGATTTTGACAAAAAGGGGGAGAACTAAAATCAACTCTGATGAAAACATATCTAACTCCTATCAGAACTCTGCAAACATTGTTTCTAATCTTTTTAACTTAGAAATTTGCAGGAGAGTATCTAGAAACACCATATCATGGAAGGTCCGGTAAGAACTTCTGAACTCCCAGACTTATCTCAGGGGGAGCTCACTTCCATCTGATCTAAAACTCTTATCTAAATAGTTTCATCTCTGAATTAAGACTGTTTTGTCATCATCAAAAAGGGGGAGATTGTAAGAACAAAATTAGTTCTACAATAGAATTTCAGGATTTTGATGATAACAAAGGATGAAACCAAAAATGGCACCCTAACGAAATTTTTCTAAGTGTACAGGACTCTGAACAACAACAAAGGACTCTGAGCATTTTATCAGATACAAACATTGATCAGATACAAAGTGCTAGAAGATCAGGCGCATCTGAGGAAGAAGTGCGCCTAAGAAGTTCTGAATCTGAGCAAAGCAAGACAGTAAAAAGAACCAGAAGTTCTAAACATCCACAGGTCTTAGTTCTGATGATCTAGAAGACTAGTACTCTGAGAAGCTCTGATGTAACTTCAATATAATCTCCTTCTGACGCATGACTCCGAGATAACAAAAGACTTTGCTGAAAATTCACCAAATCCAGAAAGAGTAACGGAAAGAATCTCTCAATATGGAAATGAAGTATTTTAAGAAAGAAGTTATTCAGGGATACAAAATGGTTATGGCAAGAAACAAAGAAGTAATGACATTGAATGCTCATCAAAGACCAATATTTTGTCATCACTCCAACGGTCCTTCTCACTACTATATAAAGGACAACCTACCTCATTGAGAAAAACAACAACAACAACGCGCAGAAAAGTCATTCATATTCTATCTCAATTTTTCATGAGCTGCTGCTCATACGTGAAAACTCTTGCTCAATTATTTTGCTGTAATACTTGCTTACTCTTAGAAGCACCTTCTATTACAAATCTATTTTGCTAAAATTGTTTTTGTTCCTCAAGTGAATCTGCGTAGTCTGTATACTTGAGAGGACTAAGAGACCATTCTCTTAGACGTTTGGTTGTATAATCTTTCAAGATTAGTGGATTAAGTCCTTTTTAAAGGCAAAATCACCTTGGCCGGGTGGACTGGAGTAGCTTTGTTTTCTAAGCGAACCAGTATAAAATTCTGTGTGTTCTTATTTTTGAAAAAGCTTTTATTTTCTAAAACAATTCAAACCACCCCTTTCTTGTTTTTCACACCTTCACAATTGACCATGTTGTGTTAGAAGGATCAACATACAAAACATGTTTTTCCTGGGATTGAATGATGAATGGTTCATTCATATAAGTCTCCTTTCAAAGATTAACCCACGTGAATCCTAATTCATCTATTTATTCACCAATGTTATTGATAATCCACTTGCACTTAAATAAAAGGAATTTAAAAGTAACATTATCAATCTCCATAATATCCTCAATAACCCCGAAGTACGCTCTATATTCCTGTACAGGATTCTTATCTTTCGAACTAGATAAGTACATGGATTCAACTTCAAACATAACCCCACTATTTCGCACGATACTACGATCATCCTTTGCTTTTGTATAGAATGAATATTTAGTAATTTCATATGCACTATAAGTTATTACTTTAAACCTAGGAATATGTGATACCCATTTAATTGTCTCTAATGCACTACTCTCTTTATAAATCATTTCATTAAACAAAGTTATGAAAGATTTATTATGCTCTATCAACAACATTTTGTCACTCATCTGGGAGAATTTTCCTTGATAAGACTTTTATGAATGGTTAAGTAAGGATGAACTTCACTAAGGTTATTTAATATACATAAATGTGCTTGAAGAACTGCATCTTGTTCAAATGTCTTAATATTTAAACCTTGAATATCTCTACCATCATATTTTCCATCTTTATGAGACTCGGGAATTCCCATAGAGTTTTCTTGTAACAAATAGTTTGTAAAAAATTCAATAGCTTTTTTTGTGAAGTACCGTTCAACAACTGAAGCTTCAGGATAGTGATAATTCTTTGTATACCCTTTAAAGATCTTCAGATATCGCTCTACCGGATACATCCACCGTAAATAAACTAGACTGCAAATTCTAAATCTCCCTTAGTAGAGGAATGATTAAGTGAACCATAATATCAAAAGTTGAATGACAGAAAAACATTTCTAATTGACACTATATAATTGAAGCCTCGTGTTCCAACTCATCTAAATTTCTAGGTTCAATGAATTTACTACATATAACATTGAAGAATAAGCACAATCTGGTTATAGTTACCCTTACATTTTTTGGTAGAATGCAACGAATAACCATTAGTAGAAGTCGTTGTATCAAGACATGACAATCATGAGATTTTAAGCCAACTAGTTTGAGATCATTAATTGACACAAGTTTCTTCACATTTGATGAGTACCCTTGGGGAACTTTGATACCCTGCAAACAATCACAAAAACATTTTTTTATTTCTTAGATAGAGTATGACATGCAGGGGGAAAATACGTTATATTTCCTATATCTTTCAGGGCTTACTCTTATCGTATACCCATCAACACCATATCTTCACGGTATTTCTTAGTATCTTTTGTCTTTCCTTTAATATTTAGAAGGCTTTCAATCAAGCTATTATATACTTTTTTCTCCAGATGCATGACATTAAGACAATGTCTTACAATGAGGCTAGACCATTATAGAAGACTATAGAACACCTACCTTTTTTGGTAAATATTTTTCTTCACGAGCCTTTTTATTTATTTCGAAATACAACATTAATGTGTTATTTCCTTTTATAAACATCCTTCCCAGTTAAGGGCTTTGGGGCCATACTATAGCGGTAAATTCATGATCATCAAGCTATGGATAAGCTAAAGATCAAATAACAAGAGTCGTCACTGCGCTTTTACTGTTTCCAAGGGAAAAGGGGAAAAAGTACGAACAAAACCCAAAAGTAAGAAGTTTTCAAATCAAAACTAATAAAATGTCAGAGATTACAGGTAAGGGGGTTGGTTACACAGAGGGAAGGTGTTAGCACCCAACGTGTCCTAGGTACTCATAGGGAGCCCTTTTTGTGTGAATATGTATTTGGTACAAAATAATATTTACAAACAAATAGAATGGGCGGATGAGGAAAGAATTCATTAATTATTTTTGTGTAAGGCAAGAGCTTCGGTCTTGTGCCTACGTACCAACAAAAAATGAGGGATCAAAACCTCGTAGTTCGTGATACAAATTTCAAAGTGGATGCATTGCTTTTAACAAAAATTAAGTTTGAAAGGCACAAAGGCCCAAAAATGGTTTGAATGAGTTAGTTCTTTTTTGGATTTTTGAAAGTTTAAGTCAAGTATAGTTAAGTTTATTTACAACTTTGATTTAAGAAAAGAAGTTTGAAAATGCAATGGCATAAGGCCAAAGTTTCTATCTTTTTGCAGAGTGGTCAAGGTTTGGAACAAAATAAGTTCAATCAAAGAAGATTTTGAAAAAAGGGAGGGAGAGATTTTGAAATTAAAGAAATGGGGAGAAGATGAAGGGACTAATCCTATGCACAAAATTAAAAGTTAAGAGTTGAAAAGATCTGACCAAATGGGTAGCAATTCAATAGACAAGAATGTCAATAGAAAACCCAGAATTCCCTTGGACATTTAGAATAAAGCAACACCCAAATGCATAATTATATTATCTTAAAATGCAAAGGCATCAAATAAAGATAGCCACGTCCAAGCTTTAGCCATTCCATGTTCCTCTTCAGATTATCCCATGTAATAGATGGGTTCAACAAGTCACAGGTTCAAAATAACAGCTTCACAATGATCACATTGTAGATGAACTCAGAGGGATCTTGAATGATGCATCAAATGAAGTTTCAAATTGCAAGCACTTGGTTTCTTAATAAGTTGGCATTGTCCAAGTCCTTTAGCATAGGAATGTTGCCTAAGTTCTAAGTCCATTTGTCCAAGATCAAGCCAACAGTCCACTCAAAAGTTTTTTTTAGGGTTTTTGTTGTTATTATGTACATTAATGGTCAAAGACCATACAAACAAACAAAGTCTACACAAACAAAATATATCACACACTATGGTCCAAGTGGACAAAGGGAAATATGCATTAACATAAACAATTAGAATGATATGAACAATGGAAAATAAATAAACGCAAGAATTAGATGACATTAAAGTAAATGGCTTAAAAATAAAGTTAGTTGTTAATGAGTGTAGCGGGGTTTTCGTTACCTTTAGGTTTATTGACTAAACCAAAAGTAAACATACAATTCGAGTCGCCACCGCACTTTTATTTGTCCAAAGGAAAGGCTAAAAAGCGAACAAAAGCCAAGGTAAGAAGTTTTTCAAATCAAAAACTAATAAAAAAGTCAGAGATCTGGGTAAGGGGGTTGGTTATGAAATGGGAAGGTTTTACGCACCCAAAGCATCCTTAGTACTATAAGGGAACCCTTTTTGCAAATATGTGTTGTAGGTTGGTATTTGTGAAAAGATTTCTGCAAAAGATTGGAGGGATGAGAAAAGAATAGATTATATTTAAAAATTTTGTTGTTTGAATGAATGAACCCATTGCCTACGTACCATCACAAAGGTAGGATCAAAACCTCGTAGTTTGGGGTAAAAATCTCAAAGATTGGTGAATTGATTTGATCAAAAGCCTTAATGTCTTTTGTTACCAAAGGGAGAAAACTCAACCTAAACCACTAATCCACCATGTGAGGAAGGCTTCAACGTACTAGTGAGGGGTTAACCCTATAATAAGTATGGAAGACTTATAATCCAATCACTAAGGATGAGGTGAGATTTACATCAACCACTATATAACTCAAACCTATGACTAATGTTTTTGAAAAGTATTAACAAGGTGGTCATTGGAACCATAAAAACAACTTGAAGTGAGTTATATTTACAAGTTAGATTTATTTACAAAATGAAGTCAAAGTTGGATTAAAATTCATTCACAATGAGTATTTATTAAAATGGTTTTGAAAAGTCAAAGGCCTAAGGCCTAGGTTTCTAATTTGAAATAAAGTTAAAGTTTTGAAAATGATTTTTGGCTTGGTTAGAGTGAGGAGAAGAAGAGAAGGGCTTGTCCTAAAGAATACAAAGATAAGAGGGGAAAGATAAATCCTTGGAGTTCCTTTTCTTGAAGTCATAGAGATGACTCAAGATGCTCCTTTCCATTGGACTTAACACACAAGAAAGCAATCACACAATTGAATTCAAGCTGCTAGGATCTCCATTTGGCTTGTCTCTCTTAATTTGGATACTCATGACAATGGTCCTCTTTTCACTATCTCAAGATGGAATCCCTATCACACAAGAACAAACATCAAAGAGTTCACAACACAATAAGAGGAATGGACCAAGAATGAGTTTAGATGAGAAGTCCTTTAAGATCAACTTTGAGATTTAGCATTCTAAAGGCACGAGGCCTAGTTGCTCTTCAACAAGTTTAGCATTCTAAAGGCATGAGGCCTAGTTTCTCTTGAACTCCTTTAAGCATAAGTATGTCCTAATTTTAAGTTCTTTCTCCTTTTTGCATTAGGTTCACAAAAAACAAAGACAAAGCAAACACAAGACAACAAATATATTTATATACAATAATGGGCTCAAATGAGCAAAATAAAAATGACATAAACATAAAATATGTGCTCAAGTGAGCAAAATGAAAAGCAATGTGAATAAATGAGCAAGAAATAAACTGCATTAAAGTAAAGGACAAGAAATTAAATGCTCAAATTAAAGTCAGTAATTAGTATGGTTATGTTAGTTTGTCATAAGACAATGTAGCGCTATGTTAAGCAATCGTAAGTGGACTCATGTAGTAGTCACACCTATCTGAGGCCGGTCAATAAAACTATAGGCAAATAAACACAAGTTAGAGATCATGACTAGTAAGCCAAGCTCCACAAACTTGCCATGCCAAAACCAAAGAGAAAGGGCCTTGTATGGACTTTAGGTTTTTTGATTGACCAAGAAGCAACCTATCTTGGACACAAAACAACTCACTTGATCTTGGATCAAGTTGAGTTTGGTTTGGATCAAAGAAGGTTAAACCTCTCATTTGTCAAGATCAACTATAAGACATTAACTCATTGGCCAAATGATGAAAAGAATGGGATGAAGATGAAATGGAGGAAAAGAGAATTCAAGTATGAAGTTCAATTGATCAAATGTGAACCAAGTCATCATTAATCAATGCCAAACAGAAAAGAAATGAAGATCACAAGTCAACAAGTCAACCATATCTTTTTGGTAGATATTGGATTAAAAATAAATGCAAAATAAAGTAAACAAAATATGGTCAAACCTCAAATTTAATTCAAATCAACTTCAACAAGTCCAATTAAATTCTCATAGGTCTAACATGGTCAAACAAACTTTGACAAATTTTTTCAACAATTTTAGAAACCAGAAACTATTTTAAAAACAATTAAAAACAAGGGAAAATAACACAATAGGAACTGAAATCTCAAATAAATCTCAAATCAAATAAGAAATTGATGAGACTATTTTTCATTGACTTATCATGATCCATAAGTGTTAGGAAAATATTTTTGGATTTTTGAAAAGTCAAAAAGTATTTTAAAATAAATTAAAACTATTAAAAACCAAATAATTCACAAAAAATATTAAATGAAGTTACAAAAATAATTAAAAATCAAAATATGAAACTAGATTTTTCAAGAATTTTTTTGGAATTGGTCTCATATTTTTGTGACTTCAAATAAAATTTCTACGAATTTTTTAAAATAAATGGAATTAACTGAAATTAAAAGAAAATAGGATAAATAGAAAAAAAAGTACAGCCACCAGATCAAATTCATTAATTGACGTGGCATGGATCAATCACTCAAAGGCGCGGATGCAAGGTTGACCTAAGTCAAGCGCGCAACATAATGCATTAAAACAAGTAATCACATTGGATGGTCAAGATTATAACATTGAGACACGATCCAAAGGCTGGGAAGCAAACACGTGGGGATGATGGTGGAAACCACCATCTTCTCCGGTGAGATACCAGATTCCGGCCACCACGCGCAGGGAAAAAATTTGTAATGAAAATAAAAAATAAGAACATAAAAATGAAGCTCAGGTGATGTACATCACCACTGTATCCATGGATCATCCTTACTCTTCCTATTTAGAGAGAAATGTGAGATGGAAGATCATGGTATGTCAACTGGGAATGCACGAAATGAACAATTAAGACCACCATTGGCCTGCATCAAGTGAGAGGAATTCAGAAAACCACATAAACCAAAGAAAATCACATTGAATTGCAAGATCTAGATCCAAAAAGTTTAAGGTTCTACCTCTGAAATGAAGCTTCTAATGCCACGAATTCTTCAAGATCTTGATCTGCTTTTGCTCTGGAAGTGTGATGGAGATGATAGGTTAAGGAATTGAGCTTTGAAAATCAACTAATGATGTTGAATTTCAAGCTGGAAAAAGAGAGAAAAATCTGAAAATTCCTTTGGTAAGGGTTGGGATTTCAATTCTGCAGCACTTCAGGTCTCCACTTGGTTGTCAAATGAATGAGATTGAGCATCTATTTATAGTTGAAATGTGGCTGATAACAGGTCTTTTCCTCCGTTTGACGATTGGCTCAGCAAGAGAGTGGAGTTCACTCGTCTACCATTTCCTGTGGGTGATCCTTGGTATCCGTTGATTGAGGAATCTCATTCTTCTGTCAGCATGGAAGAGTTCCTAGAGATGAAGAGGGAGAGAGATCAGCTGCATGCAGAGAAGACCGAATTGGATATGAGTGTTGCTAGAATCCAAATGGCTAATCAGGACATCAAAGGGAAAATGGAAGACCAGGATAAGAGACATGCTCTTGTGGTGAAGCGCTTTGAGATAGACACCGCTTATTATGGCAAGGTCAGCCAAGCTTTAGAGTCATCCACGAGGGAGCACGACATCACCAAGGAGAGGTTGGCTAGAGCTTCGAAGGTCATTGAAGATGAGAAGAGGAGACGAAAGAGTCAGAACCCTTATCGCTGAGTGGGAGGCGAAGCTGAAGATTAAGGAAGCAGAGAACGTGAAGATCATTGCTGAGAAAGATCATTATATTGCCAAGAGAGATCATTATCTTGCTGAGAGGGATCATTACTTCCGACAGATGAAGATTCACCAGAAGGAGGTAGGGAGATTGCAGCAGGAGAACATTGGGCTCAGGTTCGCCGCGAAGTTTACCGGGATGGTTGATGATGTAGGGCCTTCTGTGGGACCTTCGTTAGTTTAGACCTTTCTTATTTGTGTTGGATTACCGTCAAACATGTTGACGGAATTCACTTGCTTATATTTCCTTTCTATTTTTGGAGAATTGTAATTTGATTTGTGTCAGACTTGATGTATGACTCTCGCATATATTATGCACTTTTGATATACAGTGGTTATTTTCATTCAGTGATCGATCTTCAAGCTTTATTTGCTTTGTCATGCTTCACTCACACAGCACACACATGGTTGGGTGATATCTTTGCTAAATCATATATCTCTGCTCTGTATGGCAAAATCAAATGATGAATGTCAGAATATTGATGCCGAATTATTATTTGTTTCGATGAAATCAGGATCGAAAGACAGAGTGTTCCTCATATGGATAGACATTGCATTCATGCATAATCATAATAACTTGTCTTCTATTTTGCAGGTGTCAGTTGCTAACGTGCTTGATTGTTTCAGGAATCATTGCTCGCGCACGTAGAATCATTCCTTTGCACGCAGCACGTCCGCACAGATATCCTACTAGACGCAACACATCCAGGCTGATGAATCTACCCAACGCAGATTTTCTCGAGCTGAAGGAGAAAATGAACGAACTGATCAATGTCATGCAAGGGTTCGCCGTGGGGAAAAAAGCACTTGCTGATAAAGTGGAGAAGCTCGAGCGGGCTTCGGATGCCAACAGTGGTATTAATTTAGAGGGTGTCTCCAACCATGGCCTTGGTGGTTCTAGGGATGGAGAAGATCCCAGAAAGAAGACAACTGTTGGCGTGGTGATCAACAATGGGGGTGGTTTTGGTGTTGCCACAGGCGGTAGACCAGGTCCGATGGGCAATAACCTGAAGGACAGTCTGTTTCCTCCTTTCTTCGGGGCCGAGGAGGATAGAGAGGAAGACAGAGAAGCAGATCAATTATCCATGTTGAATGAATAGTTCGGTCAATACGGTGTTCAACCGCCAAATAAAGAGATTCAGGTGCTTGCGGAGAAAATCAGGGCTCTTGAAAGCTATGCTACTCCGGGGGTTGTCAATATGTCGAATATGGGGCTGGTTGAGGGGATTGTGATCCCACAAAAGTTCAAAGCGCCTGCGTTTGACAAATACAATGGGAGTTCTTGCCCGAAAACTCATCTCCAAGCTTTTGTCCGTAAGATTTCTGCTTATACCATGGACCAGAAGCTTTGGATGTACTTCTTCCAAGACAGTCTGTCTGGGGGGTCTTTGGAATGGTACACCAAGTTGAAGTCTTCTGACATCAAGAGCTGGCAGGATCTTGGTGATGCATTCTTTAAACAGTATCAATTTAATGTTGATATGGCTCCTAGCCGTACCCAATTGCAGGGTATGTCTCAGAAGCTTAATGAGGGGTTTAAAGAGTATGCGCAGAGATGGAGGGAGCTGGCTGCCCGAGTCCAACCTCCGTTGGTAGACCGAGAAATGTCAGATCTGTTCATGGGTACCCTTCAGGGGACATTTGCAGAGAGAATGGTTGGATGCCCGGTTACCAACTTCGTTGATATAGTGGTGGCTGGGGAAAGAATTGAGAGTTGGTTAAAGCTGGGAAAGATACAGGGTAACGCTTCGTCATCTGGATCGAAGAAGCCCTTTGGGAATGGTCAGAGGAAGAAGGAGGGTGATACCAGTGCTGTATATGCTCAGAGGGGGCAGAGTAGGGATCGTTACTACCAGCACACTGCTGCTGTAACCATTCCTGCTGATAATCAACAACAGCAACAGCAACAACTGCAACCACAACGATAACCATTTCAACAGAGACCGCAGAGGGCCGGGTATCAAGTGAGAGGGAGAATGGTTGATCGTCAATTTGATAGGCCACCTGTAACCTACTCATTCTTGCTGAAGAAGTTGAAAGACTTGGGGTTGGTCCAGCTGAGGACGTTGGCTCCGTTGAGACCTGACCAGAGGCCGGCCAGTTTTGATGAGAATGCCAAGTGCGAATTCCACTCTGGTGCACCTGGACACAATGTGGAAAATTGTAAAGCTTTTAAGCATGTGGTCCAGGACTTGGTGGATTCTAAAGCTATCAATTTTGCTCCATCACCAAATGTTAATGCTAATCCCATGCCCGCTCATGGTCAAATGGGGGTGAATGCAATTTCTCAGGATGAGGGCCGAATCTGGGTGACGGATGTGAGCCAGTTGAAGACTCCATTGGCTGAGGTCAAAAGACAACTGTTGAAGAATGGGGTCTTTCCGGGCTGCGATGACTGTTGTGCTGCGTGCACTATTGTTCCCAATGGGTGTATATTGTTGAGGGAGGCTGTCCAGAGGCTGATGGATGAGGGAAGCCTCAGATTTGAAAAGATTGATTCGGAGAAGGAGGATGTCTCCACCATAACCATTTACTTCGACCTGGTTGATTTGTCAACGCTGGCAGATGCGGCTCCATATACTATCACGGTACCTGGGCCAATTCCTTATGACAAAGATGACGCCGTGCCGTGGCATTATGATCAGACTGCAGGTGAAACCACCGTTTCAAAGGTGGATAATGCCGGACCCAGTGGTTTCACTCGCAGTGGAAGGTTATTTTCACCTGACGCTTTGAGGAGTGGAGAGGGAGAAAAAGAAAAGAAAGATAAGGCCGAGGCTTTAGCCAGGGCAAGAGGGAAGCATGTGGTAAATGAGGGTACTCCTGTGGTGACACCGGCGCCTGGTGGGTCGGAAAGAGAACTTGATGATGAAGCTGAAGAATTTTTGAGAATCATCAAGAAGTCTGAGTACAAGCTTGTTAACCATCTGCAACAGACTCCATCCAAGATCTCAATCTTGTCCTTATTGCTGAGCTCCGAGGGGCATAGGGAGGCTTTGCTGAAAATCCTGAAGAGAGCTTATGTTCCCCAAGAGATAACAATTAATCAGTTGGAGACGGTGGTGTCAAACGTCAATGCCAGTCATGGGTTGGGGTTCACTGATATGGATCTGACGGTGGATGGGCGTAATCATAATAGGGAATTACACATTGCCATGGAATGTAAAGGAGCCGTGCTCTCGCACGTATTGGTTGATACCGGCTCATCTTTAAATGTGTTGCCAAAGAAAGCCCTGGCAAAGCTGGACTGTGAAGGGTTGATCTTGACGCCCACGGATCTGATAGTTAGAGCTTTTGATGGCTCAAAGCGGGCTGTGTTTGGAGAAGTGGAGCTCCCCGTGAAGATCGGGCCCGAGGTGTTCAAGTCGGTGTTCTATGTCATGGATATTCAACCGGCGTACAGTTGCTTGTTGGGTAGGCCGTGGATTCATGCTGCAGGGGCAGTGACTTCGACTTTGCACCAGAAACTAAAGTACATCTGGGACGGGCAGGTCGTCACCGTTTGTGGGGAGGAAGATATCTTCGTCAGCCACCTATCATCGTTCAAGTATGTTGAAATGGACGGTGAGATATGGGAAACGCCGAGTCAAGCATTCGAAACCGTTAAGGTGGAGAATGCCACTTTTGTCAAAGAAGAGGAGAAGCCGTCCATTTCTTCATACAAGCAGGCTGCTGAGGTGGTGAAGAGTGGAGAAGCTCCAGGTTGGGGGAAGATGATGGACATCGCCGCCAAGAAAGACCGATTTGGGGTTGGTTATCAGCCGGGCCGAGGCTCGTCTGGACAGGGCAGAGGACGTCGTACGTCATTCACGTTCACCAGTGCTGGAATGCTGGATCCAGATCACATCTATATGGTGAGTGAAGAAGTTGGCAGTGACTGTGAGCTGGATCAATGGATAAAGCCGTGCGTACCAGGGATGGAAGTCCAGAACTGGAAGGCCGAAAAGATCATCACTGTCACTCTACGTGAAGAGTAATATTTCCCGTTTTTCAATTTTATTTGCATGGAAGCCATACGTTTTGCCCAAAACGTAATGGTTCATTGTAAGGGCCACCTCATGTTTCATTTTGCAATTTTTGCATCATAAATAAAAGGATGTTTTTCAATTAAAAGCGGTGTTCCCTGTTTTTCATTTATTTTTGCAGTTTAATAAAAACAAAAATAAAAATGGCAATGTTTTCATTCTTCTTTTAATTTGTCTCGCTCCGGTTCTAAAGCAATGCATGAATCAACATTCATGCAGATGCGATCTTTCTCCGGATCTCATTGATAACAATCCTGTTACACCCTCATATGACTTTGACAATCCGATCTATCATGCCGAAGAAGAAGGCGAAGAAGATTGTGAACTGCCGGAGGAATTAGCCAGATTGTTGAAACAAGAGGAGAAGGTGATTCAGCCGCACGAGGAGCAAGTTGAGGTTGTGAATCTGGGCACCGACGAGGTCAGAAAGGAAGTGAAAGTGGGGGCTGCTTTGGAGGCGAGTGTCAAGAGCAGAATGGTGGCCTTGTTGAAAGAATATGTTGATATCTTCGCCTGGTCTTATCAAGATATGCCAGGGTTGGATACCGATATCGTGGTGCACAAGCTACCGTTGAGAGCGGATTATCCTCCAGTGAAGCAGAAATTGCGCAGAACTCGACCTGAGATGGCCATGAAAATTAAAGAAGAGGTGCAGAAGCAGTTGGATGTTGGGTTCCTCGCTGTCACTAATTATTTGCCTTGGGTCGCGAATATTATGCCGGTGCCGAAGAAGGATGGAAAGGTGAGAATGTGTGTGGACTACCGGGATCTGAATAGAGCTAGTCCGAAGGATGATTTCCCATTACCTCACATTGACGTGTTGGTAGACAATACAACTCAATTCTCGGTGTTTTCCTTCATGGATGGTTTTTCTGGCTATAATCAAATCAAAATGTCGCCAGATGATATGGAGAAAACAATGTTCATTACACTGTGGGGCACTTTTTGTTATAAGGTGATGCCATTTGGTCTCAAGAACGCCGGTGCTACTTATCAGAGGGCCATGGTGACTTTGTTTCATGATATGATTCATCATGAAATCGAATGCTATGTTGATGACATGATAGCAAAGTCCCAAACAGAAGAGGGGCATTTGGTGGATCTGGCCAAGTTGTTTGACCGGTTGAGACAGTTCAGACTGAGGTTGAATCCGAATAAGTGCACTTTCGGAGTGTGGTCCGGTAAGTTGCTGGGGTTCATTGTAAGTGAAAGAGGAATCGAGGTTGATCCTGCTAAAGTAAAAGCAATACAAGAAATGCCTGAACCGAGAACAGAGAAAGAAGTTCGTGGTTTCTTAGGTAGATTGAACTACATTTCACGGCTCATATCTCATCTAACAACCACGTGTGAACCTATATTCAAGTTGTTAAGAAAAGATCAAACGGTCAGGTGGAATAATGATTGCCAAGCGGCATTTGAAAAGATAAAAGAGTATTTGCAGGAGCCTCCGATTCTGATGCCTCCTGTGGAGGGACGACCGTTAATCCTGTACTTGACAGTCCTCGAGGGGTCTATGGGGTGTGTATTGGGGCAGCATGACGAGTCTGGTCGAAAAGAGCATGCCATATACTACCTTAGCAAAAAGTTTACCGACTGTGAAACAAGATATTCACTGCTCGAGAAAACTTGTTGTGCTTTGGTCTGGGCTGCTCACCGACTGAGACAGTATATGCTGGTTCATACCACTTTGTTGATTTCCAAGATGGATCCAATCAAGTATATTTTTTAGAAGCCAGCATTGACCGGACGGGTTGCGAGGTGGCAGATGATTTTGACTGAATATGATATCCAATATACCTCTCAAAAGGCGATCAAGGGGAGCGTATTGTCTGATTACCTCGCCCAGCAACCCATTGAGGATTATCAACCAATGAAGTTTGAATTCCCTGATGAGGACATCATGTTTCTCAAATCGAAAGATTGTGAGGAACCAATCCCGGAGGAGGGGCCTGACCCTAAATCCGAATGGATTCTGATGTTTGATGGGGCCGTTAACGTGAATGGTAGCGGTGTTGGTGCTGTTTTGGTTACGCCGAAAGGATCCCACATTCCTTTTGCTGCCGGCTAACATTTGAGTGCACCAACAACGTGGCTGAATACGAAGCTTGTATCTTGGGGATTGAAGAGGCGATTGATTTGAGGATCAAGAACCTTGTCATATATGGAGATTCAACTTTGGTTGTGAACCAGGTTAACGAAAAATGGTATACGCACCAATCTCATTTAATTCCATACCGGGATTATACGAGAAGATTGTTGACGTTTTTCACCAAGGTGAAAATGCATCATGTGCCTAGAGAAAAGAATCCTTTAGCAGATGCTTTGGCTACTCTGGCCGCCTTGATTAAGGTGAAGTGGTGGATTCAGTTCCCAAGTGTTGAGGTGGGACGTCTGGATAGACCAGCTTATGTGTTTGCTGTTGACACAGCACCTGATAATGAGAAGCCGTGGTATCACGATATCAAGCGCTATCTGGAAACCCAAGAATATCCTGAGGGAGCATCCGAGAAGGACCGAAAGACAATGAGGAGGTTGGCCATGGTGTTCTATTTGAACAAGGATGGGGTTTTGTACAAGAGGAATTTTGATTGGGTTTTGCTCAGATGCGTTGATGATAGAGAAGCAAGCCAGTTGATGAAAGAAGTGCACGAGGGATCGTTCGGTACCCATGCCAGTGGGAATGCAATGGTGAAGAAGCTGTTGAGGGCAGGTTATTATTGGATGACGATGGAGGCCCAATGTTTCAATTTCGTGCGGAAGTGTCATAAATGCCAGATTTATGCTGACAAGGTGCACGTGCCTCCAAATCCATTGAGTTTAATGTCGTCTCCATGGCCGTTTGCTATGTGGGGCATTGATATGATCGGGAAGATTGAGCCTACGGCTTCGAATGGGCATCGGTTCATATTGGTGGCTATTGATTACTTCACCAAGTGGGTGGAAGCAACCTCTTATGCAAACGTGACAAAGCAGGTCGTCACCAGATTCCTGAAGAGAGACATCATTTGCAATGGGGTTCCCGAGAGAATCATTACTGATAATGGTTCTAATCTGAATAATAAGATGATGGCAGAACTGTGCCGGGAATTCAAGATAGAGCATCACAATTCTTCTCCTTATCGTCCGAAGATGAATGGGGCGGTCGAGGCAGCCAATAAGAATATCAAGAAGATTGTGCAGAAAATGGTCGTGACCTATAAAGATTGGCACGAGATGTTGCCGTTTTCATTGCATGGGTACCGAACCTCGGTGCGCACGTCTACTGGGGCCACGCCTTTCTCGCTTGTGTATGGAATGGAAGCCGTGCTACCAGTTGAGGTCCAGATTTCGTCGTTGAGAGTCCTGATGGACGTGAAATTGCAAGAGGCTGAATGGGTAAGGACTCGGTACGAAGAGTTGAGCCTGATTGAGGAAAAGAGGCTGGCGGCCATTTGTCATGGGCAGTTGTACCAGCAGCGGATGAAGCGTGCTTTTGACCGGAAGGTGTTGAAAAGGATCCTTCCTCCTCAAAACGATCGAAGGGGCAAATGGACACCCAATTACGAAGGTCCGTTCGTGGTCAAGAAGGTTTTCTCTGGTGGAGCCTTGTTGTTGACGACCATGGATGGCGAGGACTTTCCATCCCTTGTGAATGCGGACGCAGTTAAAAAATACTTCGTATAAGAGACCCGATGGACGAAAAGAATAAAATAGTCCCGGCAAAAATGGGCATCCCGGCGAACCAAGAGAAAAAATGAAAAGGTTCGGGCAAAAATTAGGGATAAAAAGAAAAAAAACTGTACACCCAGCAAGTCGAAAACCCCACAAGGGCGGCTTGGGCAAGAAAGGGTATCCCGGTGGACTGAAAACCCGAAAGGGCGGTCCAGGCAAAAGAGGGATTGAAACGAACAACTGCGTCTAGCATGATCGTTTACCTTGGTTAAGACACCATGGATAATCCCCGGTAGGGATCAGTCGGAAGCGTCTTGGTCAGAAGGCAAAAAGCACGGAGAGTCTTGAGGACATATGGGGTGTAACCGAGTTGGAACTCGATGAGATCGCGGTTTTACATTGCCATTAGGATAGATTTTCCTTTTGTGCGCGATTACCTCTTTTCAGGAATTGCTTCCTTTGTATTGCTCAGTTTGAGCCACACTTTTTCAATCAATAAAATGCATATTCAGTCAAATAATTTTGTTTTTGTTTTCATTACCGCTTTGATTGCAAAAACATCCAATTGTTTGTGATAAAGAATCTTTGCATTTTAAGACATACAAGTCCCTTCCTATGCATGCTTATAAGATTGAAAACTTGAAATCTTATTCGGAAGGTTGAGTGACCTAGGTGTTGAAACTTTGACACGCCTAGGGCACGTTTTTGTCTAACGATCTCTTTTGCAGGTGTTGTTAGATATTTTCACTCACTTGCAGGTTGTGATGAGAAGCTTTTGACAAAAGATTCTCGTGGAGTCCAATCAGGGACGAAGAATTGAACGGAGAATGGTGAAGAGACGACGAGAGAACGTACGACGATCCTTGAGTGTTAATCAAGAAGACTCTTCAAAGTCTGAGGACTGGAAAGTTTGTATGAATCCAGGGAGTGCGATCTCTGTGGAGTACGGAGAAGTCGAGAATACTAGGTGATGAATCAGAAAAGTCCAGACGAGTCTGGGAGCTCTCAAAAGTGGAAAGCTGACAATGTGGTTAGATAGTGAATACCAGGGATCAACGAGTCGACGGGCGTCCTGTGCCAGACTTTCTTTGTTTCCCCAAGCAGAGTTGGGATTGTTACCTCCCTAGAAGATTCAAGGTCCGTGTCTTCCCTAGCGGAGTCGGGATTTTTACATCCCCAGCAGCAGTTTCGAGATTGATATTTCCTCAGCAACCAGGCCGGAAGGTTGCTATTTCCCCTAGAAGGGTTGGAGATTACTATTTCCCCAGCGGAGGTGTCCGTTGCTAGTTTTTCCCCCCAGCAAGTCAAAGGTTTCCGTTTTCCCCGCAGAGCGCGTTGGTGGTTTTTTCCCCAGCGAAGTCCCCAAGTGGATCGGGTGCAGAGGAGGTTATCCCTAGTGAGAGTTGCATATTCCCCAGCGGCAATGCTATTCCTCAGTAGGGTGGAGATTGGAGTCTTGTCGAGCTCTTCAGCAGAGTGCCTCGAGCTCCCCAGAAGAGTCCCTTGAGGGGGATACTTTTTATGCATTCATCATTTAGACAAGCATAGCATATTACATAGCTAATTGCGTAGCATTTCCATGATTATGGAGCATTACGCTAAAAATCATCATGCATAAGCATTGCAAGCATAAGCTAGTCTCAAGCCGTGGCTACTGTTTGAGAGGTGGTTTCGCCAGAAGGTGAAGGTGTTACTCTGAGGAGTTCGGCGTCGTGATTTTGAATCAATAGTACTCCCCAGTAGTGCGATGTTGGAGGAAGAGTTTTTGTCGAGCGGAGATGGAAATAATAAAAAAATCAAGAGAAGTTTCGGGGTCCAAAAAGTAAAGTAAAGAGAGAATAATCCCCAGCTAAGCGCAAATTGTTCGGTTGCTAGGGTTGGATAGAGGATGGTATGCTCATGGCTTGTTATCCCCAGCATGGGTCGTTGGCACGCGTGCCGCCTCATTTATCACTGTCCCTTATTTCTGCCGATGCTGACAGGCATGACAAGTTTTTCGGGCATTCAGGCCAGGTTTCCGGTGTTTAGGCCGAGGTGGGTATTCAGACCAGTTTCCGATTTTCAGATCGAAGAAGCTTCCGAAGTTCAGATCGATGCAGCTTGCGGCATTCAGGCCAAGTTTCCGGTGTTCAGGCCGAGGTGGGTATTCAGACCAGTTTCCGATTTTCAGATCGAAGAAGCTTCTGAAGTTCAGATCGATGCAGCTTGCGGCATTCAGGCCAAGTTTCCGGTGTTCAGGCCGAGGTGGGTATTCAGACCAGTTTCCGATTTCCAGATCGAAGAAGTTTCCGACGATCAGGTCGACGCACTTGTGGCACTCATGCCAGTTTCCGATTTTCAGATCGAAGAAGCTTCCGAAGTTCAGATCGATGCAGCTTGCGGCATTCAGGCCAGTTTTCCGGTATTCAGACCGAAGCGGTATTCAGACCGAAGTGGCGTTCAGGCCAGTTTTTCGGGCATGCAGGCCAATCTCTCGGTGTTCAGACCGACATTAATACTCTCATATTCCGATATTCAGTATTTAGACTGACGAGCGGCGTTCAGGCCATGGTAGTTCCTGTGTTACCATTTATTTTGGTATCCAGGTCAACATTCTTTTCGGTATTCAGGCCAACTTTCTCCGTACCCGACGAATTTTTCTTTAAAGATCACTTCTTTGCCGATTCTGACAGGCATTGTTAATTATTTCCCATCAGAGCGTAAATTGTTCATCTGTTCTTGGTATTCAATCACTCTTCACCCTGATCAATCTGAAAGCTGAGGCTATTCATATCGACAGATTCACAGTGGATTGAATAGGGGCAGCTGTAACACCTCAAAATTTGCCCTCCTCTCTTGGGACTAGCTTAGCATATTGCATTTTATTTTTTAGGGCATTAGGCATTTGCATATTTCATATCATGTGAGAATAAACAAGTCATCCTCTAAAGGTCTTTCTCAGAAGATAGAGAGGTTAAGAGATGCAAGCCTGAGGGTCTCATAAATTGATCATTAGCCATCTGAGGGTGTGTGCTTCAATTAGGGTTTTATTGGTTCTTCAAGAAGTTTGAGCATTATCTTATTGGAAATGGTACATCATCATCATCATGGTTATGTCATCCTTAAGGGCTCATTGTTTATGCTCAGATTCTTTGGGATTAGGGTTTTGACCTCTGGTCAACCCTAATCAGTTGCATTCTGCCAGTCAGGGATTTTCAAGGAGATGAGGTCTTTCTTGAGAAGGAGATCATCATATTGATTTTATTGAGCTTGTATAAGCTAGGGTTTCATTTTGGAGCCATTTCATCAAGTGGTTGAGGCTCAAAGTCATCTGAGCATGTTCAAGTCATCTGCTAACCAGAAAGTCAACAGAAAGTCAACTGAGGGCTAAGAGGTGGAGAAATGAGTTTCAACATCTCATTCATGTTCAAAAGAGGCTTATTAATCATGTCAAATGCCTATCTCGAAGAATTTGAGGCCAGATCAAAAGTTTCCAAAAATAGAAAGTGACCTATAATTGAAAGTTTCCAAAAATGGGAAGTTTTTTGTTCAAATTCAACTTGATCTTGCATCATCAAAGAAGCTTCAAATGAAATTTTGTCCAACATGAAAGTTGAATATCTCTCTCTCCCATTTCCAAAAAGTCCAAGATCATGAGCATCTGATGAATGGTTGAGGAGATATGGTCAAATCATTGCCAAGTGAACATGGAAATTCAAAAGGGCATAACTTTTGATTCATAACTCCAAATTTGGTGGTTCTTTTTGCATTATGCTTGTCGTGACATGAAGTTTCCAAAACATCCATCACATTGCATGAATTTCCATCATATGATCATTTGTGCATTCAAGTCAATTTTGGAGGGAAAATTCAAAATTCAAAATTGGTGCATTGTATGGACAAAATACCATTGCCAATGTGTTTAAAAAATGATTTTGAGTGACTTTGATCAAGCACATGACACTGTTCACGTGGGTTTACTACATGCAGCATGCAAAATTTCAATTTTTGTCACCACACCTTATCTTGCTTAACTTCAACTAAACCTTGATTAATTTTAATTAAAATAGGATTAACACATGGTATATATACTAAATCATAACAGAATTTCAAGAGGTTAATCACAATTCACCATTTCTAGATCTAGTTTTCATTTCCCTCCAAAATTTTCTCCCAATCTTAATTCAAATTTTTCTCACATAAGCCTTGAATCTTCTTCCATATTCTGGTTCTCTAGTGTTGATTTAGCATAGATCAAGCCTTGGATCATGAAGTTTGGACCAAAATTGTGCATGTGAAGCTCAAGAACTCAAAAATGGCAAATGCGAATTGAGCTAGATCTACTTGTTTCCAAGCCTCAATTTCATCATCAAACTTCATAACAAGTGATTTGGAGTGGATTTGCATGCTTGCCTGGCCTGAAATCTGCAGAATTCAAGAACTGATCTTCAAGAGGTCACATTTTTGATCACCTTAATTCTCTGTTTTATGTGTATAATATTGTAGAACATTTGATGCTGATCAATCTGATATAAATTTCATTCGATTTGGATAAGAATTGAGAGAGATATGCTTGATTGAAGTTTTGAATGTCAAACTTTATTTGCTTCGATTTGCATGAATCATGTTGAATTAGGATGAATTGATGCTTGATCTATAATCTCCATTGCATGAGCTTCGTTTTGGTATATTTTTTTGTAAAATCTGAGAAATTCTGGAAAATTCTTGATGAACTTCATACTGTTCATCATCATCTTCGTGAAGAAGATGAAGATCTTCATCGTAGCGTCCGCTTTGCGTCGGTTGATTTCCGTCGCTAGTAGGTGCGCTAGGGTTTTTGCCAAAACGGCAGCGTATTGGCCTGGTGCGCGCTTCTTTCAAATTCGGACCAAGCTCGATTCCTGGCGAAAGCAATATTTCAAATGCTTTCTCATTTTAGCCTTTTCCCTCCAATTTCCATGTTATGTTCATTTTCATTTCAAATTTTTTATGCTAACTTCTAAAAATCATAACAAATTGAAAAATGATCCAAAAAATGCCTGGTTTTTTGCTACTTGATCCTTAGGATGTCTAGAATTTAATGATATTAAGTTTTGAAGTTGTGCATGGCTGGATTTTAAATTGTGTTATAATATGTGATCTTATGTGCATTTGTGACCTTGCTCCATTCATCTTACTGTGAAATGCTTGATTTTAATCCAATGGACATGAAATTTTACATGATGATTCTAGACACATTGCTGGATGTTTTAGGCTTGGTTTGGTATTTTTCCCATTTACCATTTCTGTTTTATGCACATGTTTGCATTGGTGTGACAATTTGTGTCACACATTGAATGATCAACTTGTGCAATTTTATTTCTATATCAAATGACTTCTGTTGATTCTGATTTTTTGTATGGTGATCATGTTGGATGTGTTGAATGCTCATGAATATTTCCAGAATTGTTTGAATCATTTCTGTTTTGATTTGGATTTTTCATTCTCAGTGTCCATTTGAATGCTTTGAAATTGTCTTTGACTTCCCTTGCACATGATTTTGCTTGATGATTTTGATGTGGCACTTTTTGTAACATGTTCATGATTGATTGAGGTTGCATTGTGTTGAATATTAGACCCTGTTTTGAATTTTTTTCTTCACCTTTGACCCTAGGCTTTTACCTAGGGGTTTGGACTTACATGTGAGATTTGAATTTCAGGACCAAGCACCTAATCTCCATGGTTGATATTGCTTCATCATTTGAATGTTGATGTTTGCTCTTGATTGCTAACATTTGGTTGTTTTGTAGGTTGATGATAATTCACTTGAGTTTTCCTTATGGCTTATGTGTTGTACATTGGGATTGCCTGTTTGTTGTTGACTATTGTCTGTTTGTCTGAATACTATACTGACTTGTTTAGTTGTTTACACAGGTACCTAAGTTGCTTTAAGTTCATTTGAACTTTGCTTTGCTTTGCTTGTGGTTGGCATACCACTTAGGTATAATTCCTTGAACTTCATGTAGTCTGGAAGACCTGTCATGTTATATTGGCAGGCACCTGTCTGAAGCCCTCCTTAAGAGGCAATGTTTGTGGTTGTTTATCTTTGTGCCTTGTACATTCAAAGACCTCCTAAGTGAAGAGGCATTGGCAGATAAAAGGGATGTGCAATCCATCCCCTGCTATTCAGTTGTGTCATTCATCCTGCTCACACCATGTGTTGATGCACTTTGAATAAGAACCCAAGATCTTGTTGTGTCAGTCATGTGGAGTAGAGTTCCTGATTCTGAACTCCCACACTTTCATTGATTGAAGCTCTCCCAGGCCAGGGATAAGAGCTATGAGGTCTTACCCTCACTTCCCATTTCATCTGCTTCACCCTAACTCTCAATGTTAGGATTAAGAGCTCAAAACACCCCTTTCCAGTTGGCTTGTTTGTCGAGGTTGATTTGACCCCTTGACTAAAGCCCAGACATGTTGTGTGAGCCTTCTTGTTTGCATATAGTGCGTGATACCTGTTCACCCGTTTACTTACTTGCTGTGTTGTTGACTTGCTGCCTGTGCGAGTTAGGATCTGTTAGAAACCTCAACCTATGACTACTGTGGATTGCATGACAACTATTAGGCTCGAGTCAGTCTCCCTTTTAGTTTGTTATTTCCCGGTCTCTGGTTAGGATAAAGTTTCTCCCCTGTTAAGGGGAACTACGTTGCCCTGATCCTCATACCAGATGAGGTACGTAGGCAGGAGATCGTGCGAGATCTCTCCAGGCACCCTTTTCCTTTTTTGTGTGTGTTTGCTTGACAGTTATTAGGCTCGAGTTCCAGACTCCCTTTTAGCTTGTCTGTTTGTTAATCTCTTGTGTGTGGGTGTGGAGTCTGACGTAAGTCCTACGATTGGCAGTCGGTTTCCTGTGGGTGTTTGTGTGCTTGGAGTCTGATGTAAGTCCAGCGATTGGCATTTGGTTTCCTTGTTTGTGTTTGTGTGCTTGGAGTCTGATGTAAGTCCAACGATTGGCATTCGGTTTCCTTGTTTGTGTTTGTGTGGGTTTGGAGTCCGATGTAAGTCCAGCGATCGGCATTCGGTTTCCTTGTTTGTGTTTCTTTTGTTTGGAGTCGGACGTAAGACCAGCCATTGGTAGTCTGTTTCCATTTGTGTGTTTGTTTTGACGTCTCAACGTCTGTGCGTGTGTTTTGTTTCGGCGTGCGTGAGCCGAACTACGGTAGCTCTGATTCTCATTCCAGATGAGATACGTAGGCATAGGATGCGATATCCTAGCGAGCCCGTTTCCCGTTTTCCCCGAACTACGTTGACTCTGATGTTTGTTTCTGACAAACTACGTAGGCCCAGGATGCGATATCCTACCGAGTCCTCTTCCTCCATCCTCCTCCGCCTGTTTATTCCAGTGTGTGTGCATTCTTTGAGCAGTTTCCTTCAGCAACCTTATTCTTTTCTTCTGAGTGTGGATCCCGTCGAGTACGACGGACGTGAGGGGTGCTAATACCTTCCCCTTGCGTAACCGGCTCCCGATCCTTGTAATCTCCGGTCGTAAGACCATTTCCTTTCCAGGTTTACTTCGAGCGTTTCCTTTCCCTCTTTTGGGATAAATAACGCACGGTGGCGGCTCTGTTTGTTTGTTTTTCCCACCGGTTGTTTTTCGTGGATGCGACAATACCGTTTACTGGGCATATAATAGGTGACCAACCAGGCGTGAATTGAGAACATATCCAAGACACTCATCACCCGAAAGGAGGGCTAAAAAAAGCAAACTCGGCTTATAGGATGGACATTCGATTCCCTAAGGAAATACGAATCTCACTCAACTGGGGAAGAAAAAGACTTCGACTTAAGAGCGCATGAGATATATTATCTATTACTGTCATAACGTAGATAACATACTCACATGGAAGATTATCCACAACCGGTTACTGGGTAAATGAAGGATAACTCAACCGAAAAGAAATGACATCAGGATACCGGTTACTGAGTATAAAATGATGACCAATCAGAAGGAGAAACAATCATTACCAAACAAGCGTAAATGAAAGATGTCTCGCAAGGGATAAATTGCTTGGAAAAAACAATTATCCAAGATATGTCACCGGTTACTGGGTGATATATCCAAAAACGAAGGAATATCAATACCGGTTACTGGGTAAAGATAACCAACCAAAGAGGGGTTACATCTACCGATTACTGGGTAGAAATCACAGAAATAGGACTTATAACTATCGGCTAGTGGGTAGAAGGCCACGAGATCCACTGGGGAAAAGGATGAACAATTACTGGTTATTGAGCAATTGGACAACTGAACCATAGGGAACTGCAAGGGATAACAAAAAGGAAAGTCAATCCAGGAACAAACTAGAAAGACACAATCAAACAAGACTCAACCCAATGAGGATATAACTCAGGGGAGTAATTCCATCCCGATACGCAACTGGGAAGGGAACTGAAACAATAATCATCCACGAGGACATAACTCAGTGGGGAATAAAAAGGAAAGATAGACACTTTCTACCTATGGGGGCCGACTCTATATGGAGAGATCAGACACGAGCATCCGCTTGGGGGAGGAAAATCTCACCAATAACAGGAAGTAACAAACAAAGATATATGGCAAAGAATGCTATCATGAATATCTGAATGCTATGATTATGCATGTATATGCGTGGTTTGTGTATGATTAATGCTGACAAACAGACATATCTAACACAAACAGGTTCAAGAGTCACGAACGGACATCTGGCGCAACATCTCAAAAAGAAGGGCGAGGCCTACAGGAGAAATCAACTCTGGTGAGGATGCATCAAATATGGGAAGACATTGATCACCGTTGGGGATAGGCAAGGTCACAACTTCCAACTGCCAATACTTCTCATCGATTCTCGGTAACGGGTGGCTGAATATTAATAAGATCCGTCGTGGAAGAAACTCTACTGGGGAACTTATCAAGGAATGATGTGAAGTTCCGCGGGTGGAACAACACCAAACAGGTACCCATCAATCAAAACACTCCCTTCCAATTGCTGGAGAGACATCTCTGCTAAGGGGAGAAAGAACAATTTTCTCCGCTGGGGAAGGAAACAACACACCTTCCTCATCATTTCTCAATACTTAGCAAAAATCTTCAGTCATGGAGAGGATACAAATTGTCAAACCCGGGTCAGGCAACCTTGTTGGGGATAAACTGTAGGCAATTCTCAAAGGAAACCGTCTTGGCCGAGGGAATCGGAAATGAATGCTTTGTCAACACGTGACATTATGAGGATGGAAAGAGAAACAGAACCTCCATCGACTGCTCTATACCACTTCCTGCTGAGGAGACAACATGAAAGCTGATGAAAAGGATATAAACATGCCATATGAACAAATGACTTCCCTTTCGGAAATCGTACTATCCTTGGGAAAGCACTGAGGACATTCCATCTATCCTTTTAGTCATTGTGAATGTTCATTCTGTTTAAAACAATTTATAAAACTTTATTTGTTTAAAACAATGATATTTATCAATTAAAACATGCAAACATCTGTTAACAGAAACAAGTAAGAGTGCCAAGAATTGGATAAAGGCTCAAATTTATTTAATGGGATGGTAGCCCACAAATGGCGAGACTCCATGGATCTTTACAAGTTTGAAATTGGTGATATACATGGAAAAGGGCTACATTGAACATAATGACCGTTTCTCCACCAACCCTGAATTCACTGTATTTGACGCTTCGGTTGATGACGATTGAGCGAGAATCCCTAACAAATGACAGTTGTAGAGCAAAGTCTTGTCAGGATGCAGTTACTTGCCAAATCCCTAATTTTTGCCTAGATTGCCCCAGGGTGAGGTACTCAATCTAACGGGACATATATATTCATTTTTTTTCATGTATCTAACTTTTGCTTGGCCACCCTTTCGGATTTTCAATGCACCGAGACGCTCATTTTTGCCTAACCTGCCCTTTCGGGTTTTCAACTTAGCGAGTTATTCTATTTTTATTTTTAGGCGAAGTATTTCTTGACTGTATCTGAATTCACAGGACGAGTGAAATCCTCCCCATCCATAGTTGTAAGCAACAAAGCACCACCTGAAAAGACCCTCTTAACAACGTATGAACCTTCATAGTTTGGAGTCCACTTGACCCTAGAATCGGGCAGGAAAGACAACACTTTCTTGAGCACGGGGTCACCTTCTCGGAATACACGAGGCTTGACCTTCTTATCAAAGTCTTTCTTCATCCTTTGCTGATACAACTGACCATGGAACATGGCAGTTAATCTCTTTTCTTCACTAAAATTCAGTTGGTCATAGCGATTCTGAACCCATTCAGCCTTAGTCAACTTGGCTTCCATCAAGACTCTCATTGATGGGATCTCGACCTCTACGGGGAGCACAACCTTCATGCCATATACAAGAGAGAAAGGGGTTGCCCTTGTTGAAGTGCAGACGGATGTACGATAACCATGCAAAGCAAATGGCAGCATCTCATGCCAATCCTTGTATGTAACAACCATCTTCTAAATAATCTTCTTGATGTTCTTGTTAGCAGCTTCAACGGCCCCATTCATCTTGGGTCTATAGGGAGAAGAATTATGATGTGCAATCTTGAACTCGCTACACAGCTCCTTCATCATCTTGTTGTTCAAGTTAGATCCATTATCAATAATGATCTTGTCTGGCACACCATATCGGCATATGAGTTGATTCTTGATAAACTTCACAACCACCTGCCTGGTCACATTTACATACGACGCCGCTTCAACCCACTTGGTAAAGTAATCAATAGCTACGAGAATAAAACAGTGATCGTTCGACGCCTTAGGTTCAATCATGCCAATCATGTCAATTCCCCACATGGAAAAAGGCCATGGTGAGGAAATAACATTCAGAAGTGTCATGGGAATATGAATCTTATCCGTATAAATCTGACACTTGTGGCATTTCTTCACATATTTGCAGCAGTCACACTCCATTGTCAGCCAATAGTAATATGCTCTTAACATCTTCTTATCCATAGCATGTCCATTAGAATGAGTACCAAACAAACCCTCATGGATTTCAGTCATTAACAGGTCTGCTTCGTGTCTATCCACGCATCTGAGCAGAACCATGTCAAAATTCCTTTTATAAAGCACATCACCATTAAGGTAGAAACTGCCAGATAGTCTCCTCAAAGTCTTCTTATCTTTAACAGATGCCTCAAGAGGGTAAATCTGACTTTGGAGAAAGCACTTGATATCATAATACCATGGCTTATCATCTTTTACATCCTCAACTACAAACACATGAGCCGGTCTATCCAAGCGCATCATAGTAATATTGGGGACTTCATTACAATACTTCACTACAATCATTGAAGCAAGTGTAGCAAGAGCATCCATCTTTCGATTCTCATTTCACGGAATATGATGGAAGTTAATCTTAGTAAAGAAAGTTGAAATCCTCCTCGCATAATCTCTGTATGGGATGAGGCCAGGCTGATTCGTCTCCCATTTACCCTTAATCTGATTAACAACAAGGGCCGAATCACCATAAACATCAAGATGTTTGATCCTAAGATCAATACACTCTTCCAAACCCATAATACAGGCCTCATACTATGCCATATTATTCGTGCATTTGAAAGTTAGTGTTGCTATAAAAGGAAAATGTGTTCCTTGAGGAGTAATATTCACTGCCCCAATACCATTGATTAACAGCGCCATCGAACACCACACCCCATCGGGAACCAGGCTTTGGTCCTTCATCGAGCGTAGGTTCATCAAAATATTTCATCTTCAAATACAAAATCTCCTCATCAGGGAAATCGTACTGCACAGACTGATAATCTTCAATTGGTTGATGCGCCAGATGGTCAGCCAAGATACTATCTTTAATAGCTTTCTGAGCTCGATACTCAATATCATACTCAGACAACAACATCTGCCAACGGGAAATTCTCCCAGTTAAAGCTGGTTTCTCAAAGATATACTTGATTGGGTCCATTTTGGATATCAACCAAGTCGTATGATTCAACATATACTGGCGTAAACGCTTAGCAGCCCAAGCCAAAGCACATCATATCTTCTCAAGCATTAAGTACCGAGACTCACAATCAGTAAACTTCTTACTCAAGTAGTATATTGCATATTCTTTCTTTCCTGATTCATCTTGCTGACCAAGGACACAACCCATGCAATCATCAAGCACGGTCAAGTACATAATCAACGGTCTCCCTTCAACAGGCGGAGACAAAATCGAAGGCTTAGACAGATACTCTTTGATACTGTCAAAGGCTTTTTGGCAGCCCTCGGTCCAATCATGACACTGATCTTTCTGGAGGAGCTTGAATATAGGCGCACATGTGGCAGTCATGTGGGATATAAACCTCGAAATGTAATTCAAGCGGCCAAGAAAACCTCGGACTTGCTTCTCAGTTTTGGGAGCAGGCATCTCTTGTATTGCTTTGACCTTGGCAGGATCAACTTCAATACCTCTCTCGCTGACAATAAAGCCCAATAACTTGCCGGAATGGACTCCAAATGTACACTTGTTCGGATTCAGGCGGAGCTTATACTTCCTCAAACGCTGGAAAAGCTTCAACAAGTGTTCTACATGTTCAACTTCCGTTTTCGACTTTGCAATCATATCATCAACATACACCTCAATCTCTTAGTGCATCATGTCATGAAACAAAGTAGTCATAGCTCGTTGATACGTGGCTCAGACGTTCTTCAAATCGAAGGGCATCACTCGATAACAAAATGTTCCCCAAGGTGGGATGAATGTTGTCTTCTCCATATCCTCGGGTGTCATTTTAATCTGATTATAACCGAAAAATACGTCCATAAATGAAAAGACGTTGAATTTAGCTGTATTGTCTACCAACATATCAATGTGTGGTAGAGGAAAATCATCTTTCGGACTAGCTTTATTCAAGTCATGGTAATCCACACACATTCAGACCTTTCCATATTTCTTAGGCACAAGCACAATATTGGCCACCCATTGAGGATATGTAGAAGTCACTAGAAACCCCTCATCAATTTGCTTCTGAAATTTTTCTTTAATCTTCATTGCCATATCAGGATGAGTTCTTCCGAGCTTTTGCTTCAAAGGCACACACTCAGGTTTTAATGGCAAGAAATGTTGCACGATATCAGTATCTTGACCAGGCATGTCTTCATATGATCAGGCAAAGACGTCGACATATTCTCGTAGTAATTCGATCAACCCCTTCTTAACAGATTCTTCAAGGAGTGCCCCAATCTTCACTTCACGAATGCAGTCTTCAGACTCCAAGTTGACTGTTTCCAGATTCTCAAGATGTGGCTGAATGATCTTCTCTTCGTGCTCAAGTAGACGGGTAATCTCATCAGGAATCTCTTCAACATCCTCTTCTTCTGCCTCAAATACAGGGAACTCAAAGTTGGGAGATAGTGTTGGATCATTATGTTCAATGGGTTTGATTAACCTACATAATGATTTCGAGTATAAAAGAGATTTCAGAATTCAAACAAGGCAAATCATTATGTAGATGAAAAGACTGATTTTATTTTCTTTTTAGGGTTTTATGGTGATCACCAGTTTCATGCAAAAAGCAAAAAGGAAAAATAATTTTGGAAAACAAACATTTAACATGTGATTATTGAATGAATATCATTGTATTAATCAATTATGCCAACAATGTCTTCACTTCTCCTTTTGGCATATGAGAAGGGTTTTTTGAACAAAATGAACATATTACGTTGACTTATGGATAACTGTTGGAACATCAACAACGACCCAATTATTGCAGATTCCTCCAGGTATAACAAAGTTGCCAAGGTCTTCCTCTTCATCTTCTTCGACAACGGCAACAGTTTCCTGATCTTCAACGGTGTGGATAAAACCTCCACTCCGGAACAACCCACTATCATTGGAAACACCAGAAGAATACCCTATGCCAGCTCGGGACTTGTTATCCTCCAACTTGATCATTTTCCCCAAACCAATAGTTGCACCATGCTAAATGGCCAACTTTGCATCATTATAGGAGACAAATGAAGAAAGTCCTTTCCTTGAAGGCTCAGTAATAGATAAGGCTTGGAACAGGGTCCCAACCTCGTCCTCAGCATCAATATAGGAGAAGGAAGATAAATGACTGACCAAGAGAGCCTTCTCTCCCCTTATCACCACCAACTTCTTGTTCTTCACGAACTTCAACTTTTGGTGTAGGGTGGATGTCACGGCGCCTGCCTCGTGAATCCATGGTCTGCCGAGTAAACAACTATAAGACGGATGAATGTCCATGACCTGGAAAGTGATATGAAAATCACTAGGTCCAATCTTGATCGGGAGTTCCAATTCGCCGATCACAGTTTTACGTGAGCCATCAAACGCCTTCACAACCACTCCACTCTGCCTCATGGGAGGCCTCTGATATGAAAGTTTAGCAAGAGTGGACTTTGGCAACACATTAAGGGATGACCCTGTGTCCACCAACACATTGGACAAGGCATCGTCTTTACAGTTCATAGATATTTGTAAAGCCAAATTGTGGTCTTTTCCCTCCTCGGGAAGATCAGCATCACAGATGCTCAAGTTGTTGCAAGCGGTTATATTCGCAACAATGCTATCAAACTGCTCAATTGTGACATTGTGGTCCACGTATGCCACGTCTAACACCCTCTGCAAAGCTTCACGGTGTGGCTTGGAATTCATCAACAACGATAAGACAGATATCTTTGATGGAGTTTGAAGCAGTTGATCAAGAACATTACATTCACTCCTTTTGATGAGCCTCAGCATCTCATCACTATCCTCTTTCAAAATGCTAGACTGGCCAACCAGAATAGGAGTATTATTATTCATAAAAGCAATAGGGTCAACACCCTTAACAACAGGAACAAAATTATTTGGAGAAGAAGTCCCCATGGGACCGACATGATTAACAACAGTTCTCTTCATGACATCTTCATGGGATTTCGGTTGAGCCGAGAAAACACGACCACTACGGGTCACACCACCGACATCTGAAATGCTCACCACAGAAGTTGAGGGCAACATAACCTCCTTTCCATCCTCCAGCATGGTAGTGTTATATCGGTAGGGAACAAATTTGTCTGATTAATTCGGGACAGAGCCCGCTGGCTTTATCACAAGAGCTGACGATACCTTCTTCTTGCTGCCATCATACTTGATAAAAACAAGCTCAGGAATTTTAAACACGGGGGTGATAACATCGACTTCATCCTCATTACGATTTTGAAGTATCTCAATCATCCCTTGATCTGTCATCTCTTGGATGTCCCTTCTTACCTGACGACATCCTCTCTCATTGATAGTGCACACTTGGCACCTATCATGGTTATTCTCGTAGTGGTTGTGTTCACACAATAACTTATGCATCTCAACCAAGGACTGCCTTATGTCATTCACATACAGGACTTTGTATTTGCCAGGGCATCCCTGGACCATGTTAACAGCTGCTTTCCCATGCTCGGGGAATGGGTTCTTCTTTACATTTGGACCTACGTCCTTAAAAAACAATATCCCACTTCTCACAAGGTCTTGCACCTTGGTCTTCAATGGGTAACAGTTCTCCACGTCATGTCTGAGAGCACCGGAATGATATACACAATGAAGTTCGGGCTTATACCACCACTGAGGATTGGTCGGTACAGCGGGAGGATCTCGTGGAGTTATCAGCTTCCTATCAATCAAGGAAGGATAAAGCTCCGCATATGTCATCGGAATCGGGTCAAAAGTTACCCTCTTCCTCTCGTAGTTGTTGGTGCTGGTGCTATTATTGTTGTGAGGCTGGTAGACCCGTTGTTGACGATGTTGTTGTTGTTGTTGTTGATGAACTTCTCGGAAAGCAGGTGCTATATGAGCCACCTGGTGTTGGTTGATGGCTGGACGGACATCCTTCCTCCTTACAGAGGGCCTTCTTTTAACATCGGAGGATATAACATGAGTCTCTCCCTCCTTCTTCCTAGCAAAGCCTCCATACTTCTTTGCCGAGGAACCGTCATCTCGAGATAAACGCCCTTCACGGACCCCCTCTTCTAATCTCATCCCCATATTCACCATTTCGGTGAAGTCTGAGGGAGCACTAGCGATCATTTTCTCATAATAGAAAGAGCTCAAAGTCTTCAGGAAGATCTTTGTCATCTTCTTCTCTTCCAGGGATGGTACTATCTGAGCTTCCAGTTCTCGCAATCTCTGGGCGTATTCCTTGAAGTTCTCCTTATCCTTCTGGGACATTTCCCTCAATTGGTCCCTGTCTGGAGCCATATCCACATTATATTTGTACTGCTTAACAAATGCCTCGCCTAGATCGTTGAAAGTGTGGATGCTTGCACTTACCATCCCCATATACCACCGGAGCGCAACACCTATCAAGCTATCCTGAAAGTAGTGAATCAGCAGTTGGTCGTTGTCAGTCTGTGTTGACATCTTGCGAGCATACATCACAAGATGGCTGAGCGGGCATGTGTTTCCTTTGTATTTCTCAAAGTCGGGCACTTTGAATTTAATAGGGATCTTAACTTTGGGTACTAGGCACAACTCAGCAGCACTTTTCCCAAAGAGGTTCTTACCCCTCAAAGTTTTCAGTTCCTTGCGTAGCTCAAGGAATTGATCTTTCATTTCATCCATTTTTTCATATACATCCGGGTCCTCCGATGGCTCGGAATGATAAATGGTGTCTTCAACACGGGGAAGGGTGTGCACAACGGGAGGTGGCACGGACAGGACCAGGCTAGATGCCGGCATAGAAGTGAGAGTAGGAGCAAAACCTTCTGGTATGAAATTAGGAGGCATTCCCCAAGGGAAACCGGCTGGCATAGTCGAAGCAAAGTGGATTGTTGCAGCAGACACATTTGAAGTTGCTATCTCAGATATGACCGTCCTCGCGGGAGGAGTTGCAGGAGTTGGTGAAGCTTGGCTTTATGCGGCCGGGACTGACTCCATCATGGAAGTCAGTCTAGCAATCTCTTCCTTCAATTCCCTGTTCTCTTGCTCGAGATGTTCCATTATCTTCGGATGATTGGCTCTAGTACTATACCGACGCGTCAGCTTGTCTTCAAAATAAATGAAGAGCAAAGAGTTAGACCACTGATCAAGAGCTTGGAACAAAACCTGCTTATGCATATGATGCATGCAATGTTTGTGCATATGGTTTGTTTCTTATTAGAGGAACTTTATAGAGATCTATTTGCAAATATTTGAAAATATTTAACTTTTTTAAGACATATATGGAATACTCATAATGATAATATTTGGAAACTTTTTACACCAAAGAAGTAATACAATTTTGGTAACCAAATAAAATACAAGAGAAAAGGAGAATGGACATCCTATAGAGCCCTAGAAACAATCGTCCAAAGCCTTCGAGATTGGAAGATAAGCTACACGAAGCCTCTTCACCTCTCTCTCATAAGCTGCCTCCGTATCGGCCTTCCCTTGGCAAGCTGATCATACTTCCTCTTCTAAAACCTAGATGAATGAGGAAGAAGAGAAGTAACTACATCATCAAGCTCATCAATAACCTAATGCTCTAGAAATTCTATCACTGCATCCTTATCTTTGAGCTGTTGAAGAAGTTCTTCACGCTCACGAACCCATGCACGCGAACAATCTTCATCTCTCAACTCCTCTACTCCTTGGTTATGGAGGGTTGAAGGCCCAACCATAACCATAGGGATAGGTCTTGGATATTCTTATGGCATGCGTTACTCAAGAGCTTTCTTCCTCGCCCAAGCGGTGTAAGGTTCCAAAGCAATACAATTCTTCGGACCAAGCTCATTCCTCCCTTTCCTATGAACTTTGCGCCAGGCGTGGACCATCCTATCCTTCAAGTTTTGGGGATCTTTACCCTCTTGAAAGAACAAGCCTTCCAACAAAATGTTGTTAGGTTTATCCTTTACGGGGAACCCAAGCTGACGACGAGCCAAAGCGGGATTGTAGTTAATTCCACCATATGTACCAAGAAGAGGCCCATTGGAGAACTCACCACAAGAATCAATAATCTGAACGCCATCAAAGACACGATTATACCAAGAGATATCATCATTAGTGAGAGACATAAGTCACGTGGACCACCGTAGACATCCCTTGTTCTCCTTGAAGACAATCGTCTGAGGCAAGTGAGAAATAAACCACTTGTACAACAGAGGCAGACAACATACAATGGAACCACCACCCTTTGCATTCCTCATATGCAAAGAGAAATAAGTGTCACCCAACAGAGTCGGAACGGGATTAAGAGAAGAGAAAATCCTAATAGAGTTCACATCCACAAAGTTGTCGATGTTGGGGAATAACACTAGCCCATAGATGAGGAGTACAAATATGGCTTCAAAAGCTTCCTTACTCATGGCCTTCCTGTAGCGGGGTATTCGTTACCATTAGAGATATTGACTAAATCCAAGGTAAATCATACAAATCGAGTCGCCACCGCACTTCTATTTATCCAAAGGAATGGTTAGAAAGCGAACAAAAACCTAATAGTTTTAACAAAAACTAGTAAAAGAAACAGAGATCTGGGTAAGGGGGTTGGTTATGCAATGGGAAGGTGTTAGGCACCCAAAACATCCTAGGTACTCCTAGGGAGCCCTTTTCATACTTGTTGGGAAGGTTGTTTGTTTTGTGAAAAAATTTGTTTGTGCAAACATGATTGAAGAGATGAGAAGAGAATATACAAGTTATTTACATTTTGTATTTGGATGGATAAACCCGTTGCCTACATACCATCTTATAAAAGATTAGGATCAAAACCTCGTAGTTGGGGGTAAAAATTTCAAAAGAATAGGTGAATTGATTGGTCCCAAAAGCCTTAAGGTCTTTTGTTATCAAAGGGAGAAAACTCAACCAAACCACAAATCCACCATGTGAGGATAGCTTCAACATGCTAATGAAGGGTTAACCCTATAATAAGCATGGAAGACTCATTGTCCATCACTAAGGATATAAGTGAGTATTACATCTACCACCAAGATAACTCAAACCTGATAGCTAAAGGTTATGAAAAGATTTTTGATTAAGAAGTGGCCATTGGAACTGATGGGAAAATAGAAAGTGTATTATTTTTCTCACTGTAGTAATAAAAGGGAAATTCCCCGTTTGTCGATCTCAAGGACTGCTTGACGATACAGAGTTTATAGATTGTTTCAATTAGACAAAAAGCCTTTGGTTTTTGTGTTGTGAGTAATTATACTATCAATTGCAAATAAATAAAACAAATAAAATGGTTGAACGGGAGACAAATTAGAGTAGATTGCTAGGGTTCGGTGAATGAAACTTTCTGTAACAGATATAATTTATGAAGGCTTGGACAATAATCTTGTCCAATTGATTCCGGTCCTCAAGGGTATCTATTCCTAATTCCTTAGTGAAAAGACATTTGATTATGTAACCTAATTACTATGTCCATAAATAATTAAGTTCATACTCAAGCATTCGAATATCAAGAATTACCGGTCAGATAGAATATCCCTAGTCCTAGGTGATTTTTACTATCCAAAGTTCTTATACAGATCAATAAATAATTGTTGTCCAGCTTAAACTATTCATATTAATCATCATTCGTTGGTCCGACGAATAAAGCATAAAGAATGGTAATATGAATAAATCAATTGAGAGGAAGAAATAGTCAATGCATTCATAAACATAAAATCTGTCACATTCAGAATCAGGGTCACCCCCCTAGCAATGGGGGGTTTAGCTACTCATAATAGAAATAAAAACAAAGATAGAAATTGTTGTCATTACAGAATTTCTTGAGAAATCAATCTTCAATAGTCAAAAAACTCTTGAACATATGAATCCTCCGATAATCCTTGAGTCTCCAGCTCTCAAAACGCTTCTTTTTTTCTCCCAAAATTGTCCAACCCTCGTAAAATCGCGTTCTCCCGTACAAATAGCTATGCAGCTGGGCTTTTCCGGATTCTGGGCTTCATACGCGTATTGCGCTGTCCCATACGCGTATTGCACGTAAGACAACATTTGTTATGCGTATTGCGTTGTTTCATACGCGTATTGCACGTAAGATAGCATCTGTTACGCTTATTGCTAACTCCCGTATGCGTATCACCAGAAGCTTGTCATTTTGCTTCCTCTGGTCCTTTGCGTATGCTACGCGTAATGGTAAGGTCCATACGCGTATCATGTAAGGCAGTACGCGTATGGACAGCAGGTTCTCCAAGAATTGATTTTTTCTTCCGTTTTCTTGCTCTGGCTCAATTTCGCATCTGACGTTTGATTCCTTGAGCTTCCAAACTAGTTTTTGACCTGCTAACATACCCAAAAGTGTAAAATATCCTCAAGAAACTCATAAGTAACAACACACTCTATATTATAGAATTGAGCTTATATCTAACTAAAAATGCTTAAGTTTACGCAGTTTACCTGATTTATTTACGGTTAAATAGTGAAATACCTAGCATAAATGGCGACTGATCACAACCCCAAACTTAGCTTGTTGCTTGTCCTCAAGTAACATTCTATCACCATCATAGATCATGTCACCCCAAACTTACTGAAAAACAGTTCTTGCCACAATACTGCTGAAATCTTTCGCACTGGACCTCTTGATGTTTTCTCAGGTTTTCTGATTTTTGCACATAACCAACGAGCCAGAAACTCTTTCCCTCAGAGATATCACTTTACCTGTCAGCTCATATCACACTCTCACCAAGTCTCTCTGGGTTAAAGTGTTATCATGCTCAAATCACAGTATGCAATATCAAATCAGAAGTTTGAATAAATTCTCTCATCCTATCAACATGTACAATCACACACACTTTTTGAGGTCTTTTGGGTTGTAACGGGGCTTTGGATTAGGTAGGGTATGAAATTTGAACAAAGGTTTTTGGTTCAGAGTACATGAAATTATTCTCTCACTACGTTTCTTTCCTATTATTCCTGTTGGGTTTTGCATTCCTCTTTTTCTTTTATCTATAGTGAATGTAGCATTTTTCAAAAGCTGCTCTTTTATTGTTTTTCGCTTTTCTCTTCTTTTTTTTTCGGATCACAAGCTTTTGCTTCCTTTTTTTTATTTTTTATTTTTTTTATTTTTTTATTATTTTTTTACTACATTCACTTACTGCAAAGCTACCCCAAACTTAAAGGTTGTTATTCCAACAGCAACCCCAAATTTAGATAGAAACGTAGAGCAGAAATTAATCCTCACATACTCTGAACAGGGTAGGATAGTTACAAGGTCATGGATTGAGAAGAACGGGTATATCAGAAACAAATGAATAACAGGCTCAACAGGGTTAAACAATGGATAATAATAATAGATGGGATGGCTAGAAAGGCTCTAGGTGATAAACAAAAACATGCCTCAGTGTGTGTATTCATACAGCTAATAATAAAAAGAACATACGCAAACCATGATTGATAAAGACATACCTGATATCTCTCATATGATGATAAGTGTTTGGCTTTTTCTGACCTCACCATGACGGGTTAAGCTGACTTGTTCTATCATACCTCTGAGTTCAAAGCTCATGTGCTCTTGGTTCTGATGTTAATCTTAACCAGTGCGTCTAATCATAAACAACAGCATCTACAGTCAAGGGGACTGAATGAGAGGACAACCAAGTATTTGGTGTAAGTAATCAGGACAACCACTAGCCATACGCAGTCACATATCTAACGAAATAAACAGGAAAATGTATGTAAACAAAATCAAATTCATTAGATTAAGACAACCCATAATAGGTGATTACATCAAGGCAAAAGAAAATAAAAAACTGAATAAACCAAAAAGAAAAATACACAAAGAAAAACCAAAAGTACAAAAACATAACATAATCAAAGTCAATCACCCAGTCCACCGTCCTGCATATGAGTATCAAAGTCAATCTCCTCTGCAGGATCCAACTGAGTGTGCCCCCGTGCGAAGGCAGAGATAGGCGTCAATATCTTCGTGTGGCCTGAAGGAGTATGTTGCTGCTGAGGTGGTGTCTGGTGTGGTGGCTGCTGCGGCTGCTGCGGAATCTCTCCCCCTATCTGAACTGGCTGGTTCCACCAAGGAAAGGTGAACTGTCCAAAGTGAGGTGCTGGAGGAGGTCCAGAGAATCTCTCTCTAAAGCGCTGTGCCTCCTCCCAAAGATCTGTCTGATGGGTAAGAACTCTCCCTGACAGTCCATACTGAAAACAGAACTCCTGCATAACACAAAATTGTGACATCTGCATCCGGTACTCCCTAGAGTTCTCATCAATCGGAGGAGGCTGAGGGGGCTGTGTCTCTGTAACAGCCGGCTGAGCATCCTGGCGCGGAGCACTGGTGCTGGCCTCCCTGTCATGTGGTCGCCGCAGAGGTCGGGGCGGATCATCTGTGGTCGTCCTCTCCTTCATCCAATGGGAGTTCAGCGGTGCAGCAGGTCGCAACATATCTGAATCTTGAAAATCCGGAACACCAACTTTTTTGCACAGCAAATAAATCACAGTCGCATGGCCTAATGATTTTTTTGGCGACTGGGCAATCTCATCCATATCAGCAGCAATTATCCGTCCAATATTCACCTATTTCTTCTGCAGGATCTGATAAAGAAGTAGGGCACGCTCCGATATCAATTCAGAACCGCCCCGATTAGTGCTTAAATTGGGATGAATAAAGTATGCCATGGCCTTAGGGATCGGAGCTAAATCAACAACCATAATCTTTGCCGGAGAGATTTTCGAAGTAGGTGCCCAATCACGACCCGGCCTAACCAGTGAATCTTTTATTTCATTGTATGGCCAGATGCTTTTGTCAGAATGTTTTGCTTCAACAAAAGGACAAACAGAATCATAGAATTTACACTTCAACACACTGTTAATAGTTTTCCAATCATATTTTATAACCTTGCCTCTTACCCATGAAACGAATGCTTCATTCTCTGTTGGGTCTTCTTCATCAGAGGTAACCCGTTGTGCATTAGCATAGAATTCCCATATCAGATCCAGCGAAACAATTTGGATTTTGTCATTGAAATGGATTAACTTCTGCTTTTTAAGAAGATTAATAACCTCTGGAAACGTTTCATTCTGATACACCCAGTGTTTCTCTTCGACCATATTTCGAGTTTTGATTTGGTAATATCTGGCTTCATGGTATGTGGTGCGGAATATTCTGACCTCTTCTTGAGATTGAGACATTGTACGGACCTGTAAACTGAGTGAAAGAGAAGAAACAAAGAGAAATCACAGCAATACGCAAAAACACGTAACGAGAGCAATGATAGAATGAAGCCCGTACGGAAAAAATTATATAAACAGACCCACAAACTGATACGCGTACGTTACACAGGCCATACGCGTATCTTGCTCCCTTACGCGTATCATACGCGTATTTAGCTCCCTTACGCGTATCATACGCTGCTTAAACCAGTGAAAAGTTTGATTCGCGTAACAGATCACGTATCGGAGCCTGATACGCGTATTACATGGAGCCTTACGCGTATCATACGCGTTTCACCAGAGGAGTGCTATTTTGCAATCCAATACGCGTATCATGAAGTCCATACGCGTATTGGCAATCCAGTGTGATTTTTTTTTCTTTCAAATCCACCTTTTAGCGAATGACTAACCACGATGATACCTGACTCAAATGACATGAACAAATGCTAAATAAAACTAAAATTCAAACCTCTGACCATTAACCTTGAAGGTGTCGCCATTCTTCTCATTTTTAAGCTCTATTGCTCCATGAGGAAGTACTTTGTTAATGACGAACGGTCCGGACCATCTTGACCTCAATTTACCTTGGAACAGCTTCAACCTGGAATTAAACAACAGTACGAGCTGTCCCTCCCAAAATTCCCTCTTCTGGATCTTTTGATCATGCCATTTTTTTGTTTGTTCCTTGTAAATTTTGGCATTTTCATAAGCTTGATTCCTGAACTCTTCCAACTCATGAAGTTGAAGAATTCGGGACTCACCAGCTTTGAAAAGATCACAGTTAAGGAATTTGGAGGCCCAAAAGGCTTTGTGCTCGAGTTCGAGTGGTAAATAACAAGCCTTACCGTAAACTAGTTGATAGGGGGACATACCTATAGGTGTTTTAAATGCAGTCTTGTATGCCCACAATGCATCATACAACTTTACAACCTCTTTCCTTACCACTTCTTTCATCGCTGGATTTAACCTCCTTTGTGGTTGTACTACTGGTTTCTGATTATCCTCCATCAGTATCTTATGCATGCATACTGTGGGGTTAATCCCTTTTAATTCCTCAATAGTCCAACCAATAACACTTTTATGTTTCTTCAGTACCTTTTCATCTTCTAATTCTGGTGAAGCTCTCAGATCCTCCCACCTGCGTGGTTTGGATTTCATCCAAGGGGGTTGTGTATCCAGCATAGCAAGCACTTCTTTTTCTTTTTCATCATCATTCTCCTCAATCTCTCTGACCGACAGACTAAGAACTCTTTCCAACGGTAATTCAGGAACCTTTCTTTGAATTGTGCTAGTTACAATTTGATCAATTACTTCCACAGAGTGGTTTGTACACATATCCTCTTTATGTTTCATAGTATCTCGGACATCAATTCTGAGCTCTTCATCATATACCTTTAGGCTCATGGTACCTCCCTCCATGTCTATCATGCATCTACCTGTTTCTAAGAAAGGTCTGCCCAGAATCAGAGGCATCTCTTCATCTTCTGGCATTTCCAAAATTACAAAATCAACAGGAAAAACAAATTTATCAACTTTGACCAGAACATCCTCAACTACCCCAAAAGGTCTCTTCACTGAGTGGTCAGCAAATTGAAGTGTCATTCTGGTATCTTGAACATTTCCAATTCCTAGCTTCCTGTAAATAGACAAAGGCATAAGGCTAACACTAGCCCCTAAATCAATTAGCGCCCTTTTAAAGGACCTATCTCCAATGGTACACGGGATGGTCACAGAACCTCTATCTGGCTTCTTCACTGGAATTTTCATACCCTGCAAAATAGCACTACAAGTTTCAGTTAGTATAACTGGGTCAGTGTCAGTGGTGCGCTTCTTGGAGATGATGTCTTTCATGAATTTTGCATAGATAGGCATCTGCTCGAGTGCCTCAGAGAATGGAATATTGATTTCTAATTTCTTGAACAACTCCATGAATTTCTGAAAAATTTTCTCATCTTGCTTCTTCTTTTTGTTTCTTTGTGGGAATGGAAGCTTAATGATGGGTTTTGGTTCAATGAGCTTTTCTCGTACCACCAGCGGTATTACAATTTCTTCCTCAGGTGGTGTCTTGTTTTCTAAGATTTCCAGGTCCACTTCTAGAAATTGATCTTCTTCTTCATCCTTATTCTTAAGATCTTCAACAGATCTTCCACTTCTTGTTGTTACCGCACTCACATTATTGTGCTCCCTCGGATTTGTCACTGTTGCACTAGGTAATGCGCCCGGTGTTTGAGAATTTGTTATCTGTTGTGCTATCTGACCCAATTGAATCTCTAGTTTTTTAATGGATGCATTGGTGCTCTTCTGATTATTCCTGGTTTCTTCCTGAAATTGCATATTCTGAGTCGCCATCTTCTCTATAGCAATCTCCCAATCTGCTTTCTTTGGTACTTGTTGCTGATAAGGTTGCTGTTGCGACTGATATTGTGGTTGGTAAGGTGGTTGTTGTTGTGGAGGTCCTTGCTTCTGAATATTACCTTGCTGATCTTTCCAAGAGAAATTAGGATGATTTTTCCACCCCGGATTATACGTATTTGAGTAGGGATTATTCTGCCTCAGGTAATTTATAGCTTGCACTTGTTCTGCGGTTGCAACACAATGCATGGCAAAGTGTGGTCCACTACAAATCTCACAAATCATAGTCTGAACCAGTTGAACTTGAGCAACAATCTGGGTACCTAAATCCATCGCTTTCAGTCTTCTTTCAACCTCAGCTGCAATCTGTCTTCCATTTTCACTACCTGATTTGCTAGTTTCAAGTCAGATTTTCCCTCCGGCTGACTCACAGTACGGTCATATAATTCCAAATGTTCATTCGCTGCAATAGCTTCGATGATCTTTTTGATACCGGTAGCTGTTGAAAAATTAGACGAGCCACCAGCAGCAGTATCAATGAGTTGCTTCGTTCTCATCTTCAGCCCGTTTACAAAATTATGCATTTGTTCAGTTGCATCCAGATTATGTGTAGGACATGCAACTAAACATCTCTTCAATTTTTTGTATGCATCTCCAAGTGTCTCTCCGTCTTTCTGTTTAAAATTCACAATGTCATACCTCTTACGGATATACACAGAAGCAGGAAAATACTCGTTCAAGAATGTTGTTTCCATTTGTTGCCACGTAGTAATGCTTCCTGCGGGTAAGGAATAGAACCATTCCTCAGCATCCTCAGATAACGTGAATGGGAACATGACCAATCTCTTTGCGTCTTCAGAATGCCCATCAATTTTTAATGATGTAGTCATAGTCAGAAACCTCTACAGATGCTTGTTTGCATCCTCATTGATCTTTCCTGAAAAATGTTTGCTTTCTAACTGACGGATAGTTGAGGGATGTAACTGGAAGTGAGCAACATTAACAGGTTGGTTAACAATGGTCAACCGCACGGCTGGATTGTTCTCTCTGCCATCGTCACCTAAAAGTCTTTCCGCTGGAGGCGGGTCTGCAGCCATGTCAACAGTGTCTGGATGTGAATCTGTGTCTGACTCAGATTTTTCGAAGTGAACAGAGACTGGTTCTTCGATGTCAGAGTTTGCCAGTTTTTTTCTTCTAGCTTCTCTGAGCTTTGCGTGCAATGTTCTCTCTGGTTCTGCGTCAAAATGAAAATCAACTGAGGCCTTACCTCGCATACACAGCTTAGACAGAAATTAGTTACAATAACAATGAAAATAAAATTAAACAGTAAATAAAATTTTGGATACAGAGCAACAAAATTCTAATTGAAAATAAATTAATAACTCTATTATCTTTGGCAGTCCCCGGCAACGGCGCCAAAAACTTGATGGGAAAATAGCAAGTGTACTATTTTTCTCACTGTAGTAATAAAAGGGAAATTCCCCGTTTGTCGATCTCAAGGACTGCTTGACGATACAGAGTTTATAGATTGTTTCAATTAGACAAAAAGCCTTTGGTTTTTGTGTTGTGAGTAATTATACTATCAATTGCAAATAAATAAAACAAATAAAATGGTTGAACGGAGACAAATTAGAGTAGATTGCTAGGGTTCGGTGAATGAAACTTTCTGTAACAAATATAATTTATGAAGGCTTGGACAATAATCTTGTCCAATTGATTCCGGTCCTCAAGGGTATCTATTCCTAATTCCTTAGTGAAAAGACATTTGATTATGTAACCTAATTACTATGTCCATAAATAATTAAGTTCATACTCAAGCATTCAAATATCAAGAATTACCGGTCAGATAGAATATCCCTAGCCCTAGGTGATTTTTACTATCCAAAGTTCTTATACAGATCAATAAATAATTGCTGTCCAGCTTAAACTATTCATATTAATCATCATTCGTTGGTCCGACGAATAAAGCATAAAGAACGGTAATATGAACAAATCAATTGAGAGGAAGAAATAATCAATGCATTCATAAACATAAAATCTGTCACATTCAGAATCAGGGTCACCCCCCTAGCAATGGGGGGTTTAACTACTCATAATAGAAATAAAAACAAAGATAGAAATTGTTATCATTACAGAATTTCTTGAGAAATCAATCTTCAATAGTCAAAAAACTCTTGAACATATGAATCCTCCGATAATCCTTGAGTCTCCAGCTCTCAAAACGCTTCTTTTTTTCTCCCAAAATTGTCCAACCCTCGTAAAATCGCGTTCTCCCGTACAAATAGCTATGCAGCTGGGCTTTTCCGGATTCTGGGCTTCATACGCGTATTGCGCTGTCCCATACGCGTATTGCACGTAAGACAACATTTGTTATGCGTATTGCATTGTTTCATACGCGTATTGCACGTAAGATAGCATCTGTTACGCTTATTGCTAACTCCCGTACGCGTATCACCAGAAGCTTGTCATTTTGCTTCCTCTGGTAATTTGCGTATGCTACGCGTAATGGTAAGGTCCATACGCGTATCATGTAAGGCAGTACGCGTATGGACAGCAGGTTCTCCAAGAATTGATTTTTTCTTCCGTTTTCTTGCTCTAGCTCAATTTCGCATCTGACGTTTGATTCCCTGAGCTTCCAAACTAGTTTTTGACCTGCTAACATACCCAAAAGTGTAAAATATCCTCAAGAAACTCATAAGTAACAACACACTCTATATTATAGAATTGAGCTTATATCTAACTAAAAATGCTTAAGTTTATGCAGTTTACCTGACTTATTTACGGTTAAATAGTGAAATACCTAGCATAAATGGCGACTGATCAGGAACCACAAAAAGAAATTTGAATGGGTTATATTTACCAATTGGAAGTATATATAAAAGTGGTCAAGGTTGACTTAAAGATTCAATTCAAAATAAGTGTTATGAAAAGAAAGTTTGAAAATCAAAAGCATAAGGCTTAGGTTTTTTAATGTTTGAAAACAATAGTTAAATGTTTGCACAAAAGGGTTTTGGCTTGGGTTAGATTGGAGAGATGAAGAAGAAGGGGCTAAGTCCTACGTAAAGCAAAAAGAGAAGGGATGAAGAATCAAAACCACACAAGGAGTTCCTCTCTTGAGATCATATGGATGATCCAAGTAGCTCCCATCCTTTGGAATAAGCAACCACAAAGCATAAGCAATCAAACAAGTCTCATAAGAGATCCTAAATGTATCTTGTATCTTCCACTTGGATGAACATGGCAATGGTCCTCCAATTAAGCTCATAGAGTCCCTAATCACAAAAGCACACACATCAAAAGTTCCATGAAGTAAAACAAGAATGGACAAGAGTGAGTTTAGAGATTTGGTCCTTTCTAATCCATCTTCATCATTAAGATCCTTTTACTCCAATTTTGCATAAGGAAGGTCCTAGAATCTAAGTCCAATTCTCCATTTCTTTGCATAGGGAAAGTCCTAGAAACTAAGTCCATTTCTTTGCATTTGGTCCACAACAATCAAAACAAAAAAACACAAGCACAATAATATATACATAATTATGTGCTCAAGTGAGCAAAAGGCAAATGGCATTAACATAAACATGTGCTCAAGTGAGCAAAGGGAAAAACAAATGGATAATATGTGCAAGAATAGTAAATGGCATAAAGTAAATTGCATAAAATAAATGTTAATAGTCAATAGTTAGTGTTAGTAGTTAGTGAGCCATAAGGCAAATTTAGCACTATGTTAAGCAATCGTAATTGGACTTATGTAGAAGTCACAACTATCTGAGGCCGGTCAATAATAATGTAGGCAACAAACACAAGTTAAGAGTCTTGATTAGTGAACCAAGTCCCAACAACTTGCCATGCCAAAAAAAGAAAATGAGAAATGATCTTGTATTGGTTTAAGTCTTTTGCATGATTTAGAAGACAACCTATCCTTAATGCAAAGCCATTCACTTGATCAATTGATCAAGATGAATTAGATTTGAATCAAGGAAGGTTAAGTCTCCTTAATCAATGCCAACTTATCAACCTTCAACTCATTGATCAAAAATAAAAGAAGTAGAAAAAGAAGAAGGAGAAGATGAATAAGAGAAATGGAGATGGCAAAATTAAAGTACATTAAATGAAATACAATGTACCAATCCTCATATGTTGACCAATAACATTGGAAGTCAAGGTCAAACAATCAAAAACAGAAGTGAGATGAAGATTGGAAGTCAAGAAAAGAATAAAATATTTTTGGCATTTTTAATATTAAAAATAAACTTGAATTAAAGTATTAAAGAAAGGTCAAACTTCAAAATCACTTCAAATCAACCTTGAAAGGTCCAAGTGATTTATCCTAAGTTCAACAAGGTCAAACAAAGTTTGACAAAAAATTTCAGCATTTTTAAAAGTCAGAAACTATTTTTAATCAATTAAAAATGAATAAAAATAACCTAATTGAACTAAAATCTCAAATAAATCTCAAATCAATTCAAAAATTAATGAGAATATTTTTCATAGATCCATCATCATTCAAATAGGTTAGGAAAATATTTTTGTATTTTTTGAATATCAAAAAACTATTTAAAATGAATTAAAAATAACCAGAAAAGAGAAAATTCACAAAAAATATCAAATGACAAAATAAAAGATATTAAAAATCAGAAATAGAAACTAGAAATTATTTGGGAAATAATGCAATTGGTCCCATAATTTTTGGATAAAAAATGAAAGAGATATTGATTTTTGAAATAAAAGGAATTTAAGAAAATAAAAACAGAAATTATAAAATGCAAAAAAATGAGGAGCGTTGAATCTGAGCTCATTAATTGAACTGGCAGATCACACGCTCCTAAGGCGCGCACATATGGTGATCCACAGTCAATGCGTGCACATGTGAAACAATAGAAAGTCATAACAAGCAATGGCTAAGATTCAATCTGGGAAATAGATCCAATGGTCAGGATTCAAACTGGAGATGATGAAGCCACCGGAGCCACCGTCTTCTCCGGTGAGCTTCAGGATTCCGGCCCAAATGCAGAAACTCGAAAGGCAACCAAAACGTGCAATCTATACATCATTAGAAAGCTGGGATGATGTACATCATCCCTATACCATCCACTTTCCTTCTAGATCTCTATAGTGTGAGAAATCAGAGATGGAAAAATATGGTGTTCATCAAGAACTCAATGAATTTCAAAAATTAAAAGCATAAACATGATGCCTCCAATGAGAGGACTTCAGCCAACACAAAATCTAAGCCAATAGGTCAATGGATTAAAAGAATCGAAGAAAATACCAGTTGGAATGTAAGCTTGAGTTCTGGTGATTTCAACATGATACCTTGCTTGCTTTATCAAAACAGAAGTTCAATGAAGTGTATAATGAAGGTCTATAAGAATTAGATCTAAGAATACAACCAGATGAAGCTGAATTCGAGATCTGAAAATTTTTGAGAAAAATGCAATTGCTTCTTTAGTGATGGTTAGGGAGAGAATTCTGCAGCATTTCAGGTTGAATTAGGCATGTGAAATGGAGGGAATGAGGCCTCTATTTATAGAGAAAGTGGCAAGGAGAGTGTGAGCAATCCGTGTGCATGGCATGTGAAGCTTCATTGCTGGGCTTGCATGATCATGCACAAGGCCCAAAAACAATGCCAAATGAACTCTGAGCATCAGCCAAATGGAATTGGGCGTGTGAATTGCAAGGCAATTGCTTATGCACCAAGATTTCAAGTGAATCCCTTCTTTGTACCTAAAAATTCATCTCTTCGAAAGTACCACATAAAAAATCCAAATATGCTCATGTGAGTAATGGTTGGAAAGGTCTTTGTATAAGGAACAAATGTTATGTTGGACAAAAACTCATTTGAAGTGTGGAAGTTTATGAAATTTGAGTTTAAAGTGTGATGTGCAAAACATGTCAAGGCAAGGTTTCTAAAATTGGCCAACTTTCAAGCCCTTCTGTTTTGATGATGCAAGCTTCAAATGGAAACACCTCCAACATCAAAGTTGTAGATCGTTTCAATACAATAAAAATGGACTCAAATTTTGCATCATTTGGATTTTTGATGAAAGAGTCATGGGCACTTGAATTTGGACTTTTTTGACTTTTAATGCATTTGTCCCAAAAGGACCTATGATGTCTTGCATTATCACATGTATTTCCTTTGAGATTTTGAACTTTTGTTCAACATAACATTTTAAGTAGACATCTTAATCTTTCCAATGCATTTGATACCACCTCAAAATCATAAAAAATGAATGAGTTATGCCCTTGGGAAGTTGACCCACAATTAGGGTTTCAGTCAAAATGACCTATAATGTATTGGAATGGCATATGGTCTTCCAAGCTTCAAATCAAATTTTAATGAACATGAAAGTTGTTCATATTGTCCTTAAGAACATTTTTTATTTTGGGACCATCTCCATTTGACCAACATATAAAGAGTTAGGTCTCAGTGCATTTCAAAATAGTCAGATGAATTGACTGATCAACTTCTCAAGTCCATGACTCATTCCTTGATGAATTGATGATTGAGGATACTCAAACAAGTTCAAATATGCATGAAATGAAGAGTTAAAGAACTTCCTTTGATGGGTTTTAACCATGGGCTGAGATTGCTTCATGAGCAAGGCATTGTGATGCACAGATGAATTAGGGTTTCTCTGAAGAACAAGCCTCAAATCCCTTGACTTGCTTTGATAAAAAATGATGAATTGAGATACTAGGGAAGCATATTTGATGGATGAGAACTTCGGGAACCATTACCATGCTTGCTATCATCTTCTCTTGACCATGTCTTTGTACATAGGATCTCCTATAAGCTTTAGATCTTGTGATTGCTCAAACTACAAACAAAAGATGTTAGTGACATATTTTTGTGCTTTTGGTTAGTAAACAAAATGGGAAAAGCAATAATATACAATTCAAGCATGCTTGGTGATCTCAAACCACTAACAAGGGATCCCACCCTAAGGCAAAGGAAACCAAGATGCTCATGATCCTTGAGGCTTTGCAAATGCAATGTTATGATGCCATGAGGGATCTTAGGGACAAAATTGGGGTCTTACAGATGCCCCTATTTAAGGTCATTCTAGCCGGAGAAGTGAAGGTCAAAATCTTTGTCTCGACGGGGTAGAATGGGCTTAAATACTAGCAAAGAGACGAATTTTGGTCCCTAAGAGACCTCATGATGCAGATGTATGCATGCAAATGGTAATACTCTGTGGGGATATGCGTTCACAAAAGAAAGAGAAATCCGGAGAAACTAACAATCCACATGAGTAAGTCATTCTATGGGACAGAGACTCTGAGACTCTCATGGGGATAAGAAAAAGAATAAAAATGCATGAGCAGGTCACGACTTGAAACTTGGGGGGGACAGAATTCCAAAGGGAGTAAATCCAATGGAAAGACATCGAGCTGACTCGAAGGTGCATGTGTTGGGGAATATGCCAACACAGCAAAAATTATCCACTATGGATACTTCGGATAAAAATCCGGACTCAGGTTAGGATAATCCGCTAAGGGACCTCACTGGGGATATCCAAAAAGGACTCTCCTGGGGAAGCAACGGGATGAGGTATTACCAGTTACTGGGTAATAAGCTCAATGAGACATGTGATCTGAACACCGGTATAAGGGCGAGAGATACAACATGCTCATGAAGAATGAATATCTAAGACCGGTATAAGAGTGAGAGATATCAATCAACCAAATCATCTGAGGAAGACCTAAAAAGGTATATTTCGACTCAGGAAAATCTGACTCCGCAGGGGACAAAAGTCATAATAGGGAGCAGAAGGGGAGGAACACCAGGGATACTGGTTTTTGGGCATATAATAGGTGACCAACCAAGACGTGAATTGGGGAACACTCCCAAAACACTCATCATCCAAAAAGAGGGCAAAAAGCAAACTCGATTAAGGGATGGACATTCGATTCCAAAACAGGGAGACGAATCTTACTCAACTAGGGAAGAACAAAAGGCTTCGACCAAAGAGTGCATGAGATATATTATCTATTACCATCAAAACATAGATAATACACTCGCATGGAAGATTATCCACAACCGGTTACTGGGTTAATAAAGGATAAATCGACCGACCAAGAGAAAGGCATTGGGATACCAACACTAGGTACATAATGATGACCGATCAAAGAGAGCAACCAACATTACCGACAACCGGTACGAAAGATGATTTACTGGGGGATAAATTGTCTAATCATAGCAATTATCCAAAAGAAGAAGGGAATATCAATACCGAATATTGGATAATGATAACCATCAAGGAGGGGATTACATCTACCGGATACCGGGTAGAAAACCACAGAAAAGTAACCGTCATCAACTAGGATGAGCAACAAGGTTAACTCTGCAAAGGGGAGAAAATAGGGTTTACAACTACCGGTACAAGGGTAGAAAACCACAGACTCCGCTGGGGATAAGATGAATGATCACTAATTTATGAGCAATTATTCATTTATACCACAGGGAAGCACAAGAAACAGTCATAAGAGGCCAATTTAGGATCAAACCAAAGAGGCGAACTGAATCAAGACTCGTCCTAATGAGGATATAACTCAATAGGGGAATCCATCCCAATATATGTGTTGGGAGGAAGCGAAAACAAACCGCCGTCCACGAGGATATAACTCAGTGGGGATTGTGGAAAGAAAGATGAACACTTTCTGCTTAAGGGGCTGACTCTATATATTGAGGGATCAGACGCCGACATCTTGATTGGGGAAATATATTACTAACTAGCAAGGAGATAACAAGCAAAACATATATGGAAAATAATGCAATATGAGTATCCGCATGTTTGGAAATATGCACATATGCATGGTTAATGTATGATGAATGCTGACAGACAGACATTTCTAACACAAACAGGCTTCACAGGAATACAAACATCCGGTACTACATCTCAAGAGAGAGCCAAATCACCAGAGAGTGTCCAATATGCCGGGAATCAGAAATACCAGGAAACAACAAAATCTCTGCAGGGGATGAATCATCAGTCACAGCTGGGGAAAAGAATTCATTGCACAGGTAGAACCTGCCACATAAACAACTCTACTAGAGAATCTATCCGAGGAGGTAAAGGGATCTTGGGGAACAAACACCCGGTACCGTACTCACCAAAGAGATCACATCTGCTGAGGAGAAAACAGTTGCTACTCTACTGAAGGGGAGAGTGGTGAATATCCCAATAAGCATACCACTCAGGGCTCCGGAGGAAGAAAAATACAGTCATGTCAGAAATATGAACAAATGTCTTACCCTGTTGGAGATCGTACCGTCCTTGGGAGGGCACAGAGGATCTCCTAAGTATCTTTTTGTCATGGTGAACATTCACTTTGTTTAAAAATGAGTTATGAAAATTTCGTTTATTCAAAACAATGATATTTTCTCAATTAAAAACATGCAAAACATTTGTTGAATAGAAACAAATAAGAGTGCCAATAATTGGATAACAGGCTCGAATTTATTTGATGGAATGGTAGTCTGCAAATGGCGAGACTCCATAGATCTTTACAAGTTTGAAATTGGTGATATATATTGGAAAAGGCTACATTGAACATAATGACCATTTCTCCACCAATTCTGAATTCGATGTATTTGAAGCTTCGGTTGATGATGAATGAACAAGAATCTCTGACGAACGACAATTGTAGAACAAAGTCTTGTCAGGATGCAGTTACTTGCCAAATCCCTAATTTTTGCCTAGATTGCCCCAGGATGAGGTGCTCAATCTAGCGGGATACAGATATTCATTTTTTATGTCTCTAACTTTTGCCTGGATCGCCCTTTCGGGTTTTCAATCCACCGAGACGCTCATTTTTGCCTAAGTCGCCCTTTCGGGTTTTCAACTTAGCGAGTTATTCTGTTTTTATTTTAGGCGAAGTATTTCTTGACTGCATCTGAATTCACAGGACGAGTGAAATCCTCCCCATCCATAGTTGTAAGTATCAAGGCACCGCCTGAAAAGGCTTTCTTAACAACATATGGACCTTCGTAGTTTGGAGTCCACTTGCCCCTGGAATCGAACGCGAAAGACAAGACTTTCTTGAGCACAAGGTCACCTTCTCGGAACACACGAGGCTTGACCTTCTTATCAAAAGCTTTCTTCATTCTCTGCTGATATAATTGACCATGGCACATGGCGGTCAATCTCTTCTCTTCTATAAAATTTAGTTGGTCATAACGACTTTGAACCCATTCATCCTCAGTCAACTTGGTCTCCATCAAGACTCTCATTGATGGGATCTCCACCTCTACTGGGAGTACAACCTTCATGCCATAAACAAGAGAGAAAGGGGTTGCCCCTATTGAAGTGCGGACAGATATACGATATCCATGTAAAGCAAATGGCAGCATCTCATGCCAATCTTTATATGTAACAACCATCTTCTGAATAATCTTCTTGATGTTCTTGTTAGCGGCTTCAACAGCCCCATTCATCTTGGGTCTATAAGGAGAGGAATTATGGTGTGCAATCTTAAACTCACTACACAACTCTTTCATCATTTTGTTGTTTAAGTTAGATCCATTATCAGTAATAATCTTATCTGGCACACCATAGTGGCATATGAGTTGATTCTTGATAAACTTCACGACCACCTGCCTGGTCACATTTGCATATGATGTCGCTTCAACCCATTTGGTGAAGTAATCAATTGCTACGAGAATAAATCTGTGTCCGTTGGACGCTTTCGGCTCTATCATGCCAATCATGTCAATTCCCCACATAGAGAAAGGCCAAGGTGATGAGATCACATTCAAAATTGTCGGGGGAATATGGATCTTATCCGCGTAAATCTGACACTTATGGCATCTCTTCACATATTTGCAGCAGTCAGACTCCATTGTCAGCCAATAGTAGCCTGCTCTCAACATCTTTATAGCCATGGCATGTCCATTGGAATGAGTACCAAATGAACCCTCATGGACTTCAGTCATTAATAGGTTTGCTTCGTGTCTATCCACGCATCTGAGCAGGACCATGTCAAAATTTCTCTTATAAAGCACTTCGCCATTGAGGTAGAAACTGCCTGACAATCTCCTCAAAGTCTTCCTATCTTTCACAGATGCCCCAGGCGGGTAAACCTGGCTCTGAAGGAAACACTTGATGTCATAATACCATGGCTTATCATCTTTCACCTCTTCTACTACAAATACATGAGCTGGTCTGTCCAAGCGCATCACGGTGATATTGGGAACTTCATTCCAATACTTGACCACAATCATTGAAGCAAGTGTAGTAAGAGCATCTGCCATCCGATTCTCATCTTGAGGAATATGATGGAAGTCAACCTCAGTAAAGAACGTTGAAATCCTCCTCGCATAATCTCTATATGGAATGAGACCAGGCTGATTGGTTTCCCATTCACCCTTAATCTGATTAACAACAAGGGCCGAATCACCATAAACATCAAGATGCTTGATCCTTAGATCAATACATTCCTCCAATCCCATAATACAGGCCTCATACTCAGCCATATTATTCGTGCATTTGAAAGTTAGCCTTGCTGTAAAAGGAATATGTGTGCCCTGAGGAGTAATAATCACTGCCCCAATACCATTGCCATACTGATTTACAGCACCATCAAATATCATACTCCATCTGGAACCAGGTTCTGGCCCTTCATTGAGTGTAGGCTCATCGCAATCTTTCATTTTCAAATACAGAATTTCCTCATCCGGGAAGTCATACTGAACTGACTGATAATCTTCAATAGGCTGATGTGCCAAATGGTCAGCCAAGATACTACCTTTAATAGCCTTCTGAGCTCGATACTCAATATCATGCTTAGATAACAACATCTGCCAACGGGCAATCCTCCCTGTTAAAGCAGGCTTCTCGAAGATGTACTTGATTGGGTCCATTCTGGATATCAACCAAGTTGTATGATTTATCATATACTGGCGTAAGCGCTTAGCAGCCCAAGCCAAAGCACAACATGTCTTCTCAAGCATTGAGTATCGAGACTCACAATCAGTGAACTTCTTGCTCAGGTAGTAAATAGCATATTCTTTCTTCTCTGATTCGTCTTGCTGACCAAGGACACAACCCATTGAGTCTTCAAGAACAGTCAGATATATGATCAAAGGTCTTCCTTCCACGGGCGGAGACAGGATCGGAGGTTCGGACAGATATTCTTTAATGCTATCGAAAGCTTTCTGGCAATCCTCGGTCCAATCATGAGACTGATCTTTCCGGAGGAGTTTGAATATTGGCGCACATGTGGCAGTCATGTGGGATATGAATCTAGAAATATAATTCAAGCGGCCAAGAAAACCTCGGACTTGCTTCTCAGTTTTGGGCGTAGGCATCTCTTGTATTGCTTTGACCTTTGCAGGATCAACCTCAATACCTCTTTCACTAACAATGAAGCCCAATAACTTGCCGGAACGGACTCCAAATGTACACTTGTTGGGATTCAGACAAAGCTTATATTTTCTCAAACGCTGGAAAAGCTTCAACAAGTACTCTACATGTTCAACTTCCGTTCTTGACTTAGCAATCATATCATCAACATATACCTCAATCTCCTTGTGCATCATATCATGAAACAAGGTGGTCATAGCTTGTTGATACGTGGCTCCGGCGTTCTTCAAACCGAAGGGCATCACTCGATAACAGAATGTTCCCCAAGGTGTGATAAATGTTGTCTTCTCCATATCCTCGGGTGCCATCTTAATCTGATTATATCCGGAAAATCCATCCATAAATGAGAAGACATTGAATTTAGCTGTATGGTCTACCAACATATCAATATGTGGTAGAGGAAAATCATATTTCGGACTAGCTTTATTCAAGTCTCTATAGTCCACACACATCCAGACTTTTCCATCTTTCTTAGGCACGGGCACAATATTGGCCACCCATTGAGGATATGTAGAAGTCACCAGAAACCCCGCATCAATTTGCTTCTGAACTACCTCTTTGATCTTCACTGCCATATCAGGATGAGTTCTTCCGAGCTTCTGCTTCACAGGCACGCACTCAGGCTTCAAGGGTAGGAAATGTTGCACAATATCAGTATCTAGGTCTGGCATGTCTTCATATGACCATGCAAAGACATCGACATATTCTCGTAGCAATTCGATCAACCCCTTCTTAATAGATTCTTCCAGGAGTGCCCCGATCTTCACTTCTCGCACACAATCTTAAGACCCCAAGTTGACTGTTTCCAGATTCTCAAGATGCGGCTGAATGATCTTCTCTTCATGCTCAAGTAGACAGGTGATCTCATCAGGAATCTCTTCAACATCATCTTCCTCTGCCTCAAATACAGGGAATTCAAAATTGGGAGATGGCGTGGGATCATTATGTTCAATGGGTTTGATCAACCTGCATAATGATTTTGGATATGGAAAGCTTTAGAATTCAAACAAGGCAAATCATTATGCATATGGAAAGATTGATTTTATTCTATTTTTTTTAGGGTTTTATGTGATCACCAATTTCATGCAAAAAGCAAAAAGGGAAAATAATTGAAAAACAAACATTTAACATGAATTTATTGAATGAAAATATCATTGTGTTTATGTTGCCAACAATGTCATCACTTCTCCTTTTGGCATGGGAGAAGGGTTTTTAAACAAAGTGATCATTACGTTGACTTGTGGATAACTGTAGGAACATCTACAGCGACCCAATTGTTGCAAACCCCACCAGGGATAATGAAATTGCCAAAATCCTCTATATCTTCTTCCAAGACAGCAGCAGCTTCTTCATCCTGACCTGCGTGGATGAAACCTCCACTCTTGAATAGTCCTTTCTCGTTGAAAACCCCAGAAGAAAAGCCTATGCCAGCCCGAGACTTATTGTCTTCTAGCTCAATCATTTTTCCTAAGCCAGCAGTTGCACCACACTCAATGGCCAACTTCGCATCTCTATAGGAAGTAAATGAAGGAGTTCTCTTCTCAATAGGCTCAGCTATGGATAAAGCTTGGAAAGGAGTTCCAACTTCATCCTCAACATCTATATATGAGAAGGAAGATAAGTGGCTAACTAGGAGAGCCCTTTCTCCCCCTATCACCACCAGCTTCTTATTCTTCACAAACTTCAGTTTCTGGGGTAGGGTGGATGTCACGGCGCCCGCCTCATGAATCCACGGTCTTCCTAAGAGACAACTGTACGATGGGTGAATGTCCATAACCTGAAAGGTAATTTGGAAATCACTTGGTCCAATCTTGATTGGGAGATCAATTTCCCCAATCACAGTCTTTCGCGACACATCGAAAGCTTTCACAACAACTCCACTCTGCCTCATGGGAGGCCCTTGATATGATAGTCTTGAAAGAGTGGACTTTGGCAATACATTCAGGGATGACCCAGTGTCCACCAGCACATTGGACATGTCGTCGTCTATGCAATTCATAGATATGTGTAAAGCCAAGTTGTGGTCTCTTCCCTCCTCAGGGAGATCAGAGTCACAGAAACTCAAATTGTTACAAGCAGTAATATTTGCAACAATGCTATCGAACTGTTCTATTGTGACATCATGATCTACATATTCCACATCCAAAACCTTCTGTAGTGCCTCTCTATGTGGTTCTGAATTCAAAAGTAATGATAACACTGATATTTTGGATGGCGTTTATAGAAGCTGGTATACAACATTGTACTCACTTTTCTTGATGAGCCTCAACATCTCATTACAATCTTCTTTCACATTGCCTCTTGGGCCAATAGAAGTAGGAGTTATCAATGTAGAGGAGGGCTTAGCAACAGGTGCCAGATTCGGAGTGATCACATCATTCTCAATCGGGCATTCAACAAAATCAGCCTTAGCCTGGGGCTTGGGAGGTGCCGAAAACACACGACCTCTGCGGGTCAAACCACTTACATCTGCGATATTAACAACAGGGGAGGATGGTAAAGACACTTCCTTCCCATCTTCTACAGCAACAACATTGTAACGAAAGGGGATTGCTTTTTCAGAAGAATATGGTACTGGACCGACAGGCTTAATGATAAGAACAGGAGAGGTCTTTTGCTTGCTACCATCATACTTGATGACAACAGGCTCGGGCATCCAGAATACTGGGGAAATTACGTTGACCTCTGGCTCATCTTCGTCAACATTCCTATTCTGAAGAATCTCAATGACTCCTTCATCCAGCATTTCCTGAAGATCCTTGCGCACCTGGCGACAACCCAATCGGTTAACAGGGCATATTCGGCATCTATCATGGTCGTGTTCATAATGACTGTACTCACATAGCAAACGATGCATCTCAACCAAAGATTGTCGAATATGACTAACATATTTGACCTTGTATTTGCCAGGGCAGCCTGTCGCAACGCGAAAAACAACTGCCGGGAAAACAAACAAACAGAGCCGCCACCGTGCGTTATTTATCCCAAAAGAGGGAAAGAAAACGCTCGAAGTAAATCTGGAAAGGAAATGGTCTTACGACCGGAGATTACAAGGATCGGGAGTCGGTTACGCAAGGGGAAGGTATTAGCACCCCTCACGTCCATCGTACTCGACGGGATCCACGCTCAAAAGAATAGAATAAGGTTGCTGAATAACTGCTCAAAAAGAATGCACACACACCGGACTAATAAGACACAGATGGAAAGAGAGGGAGGCAGACTCGGCAGGATGTCGCATCCTGGGCCTACGTAGTTTGTCAGAAACAAACATAAGAGTCGACGTAGTTCGGGGAAATGGGAACGGGCTCGCTAGGATATCGCATCCCATGCCTACGTATCTCATCTGGAATGAGAATCAGAGCTACCGTAGTTCGGCTAACGCATTCCGAAATAAAACACAACACAAAGATGCTGAGACATCAAAAGAAACAGACAAAAGGAAACGGAATGCCAATCAATGGGCTTACATCCAACTCCAGACAAACAAACCCGAACAGGAAACCCAAATTCCAATCGCTGGACTTACATCAGACTCCAAACACAACACAAATAGGAAAGGGAATGCCAATCGCTGGGCTTACATCAGACTCCAAGCACACCACAAATAGGAAACGGAATGCTAATCGCTGGTCTTACACCCAACTCCTAACACACACAAAAAGGTTATCAAACAGACAAGCTAATAGGGAGTCTGAAACTCGAGCCTAATAGCTGTCAAGCAAACACACACAAAAAAGAAAAGGTTGAAAAAGAAAAAAGGGTGCCCGGAGAGATCTCGCACGATCTCCTGCCTACGTACCTCATCTGGTATGAGGATCAGGGCGACGTAGTTCCCCTTAACAGGGGAGAAACTCTCTCCTAACCAGAGACCGGGGAATAACAAACTAAAAGGGAGACTGACTCGAGCCTAATAGTTGTCATGCAATCCACAATAGCCCTAGGTTGAGGTATCTAAACAGAACCTAACTCGCACAAGAAGCAAGTCAATTCAAACAGCAAATAAACATGTCCAAAGCAATCATCACACTCTATATACAAGCAAGAGGCTCAGACAAATGGTTGGGCTTTAGTCAAGGGGTCATATCAACCTCGACAAACAAGCCAAAACTGTAGGGGTATGCTGAAGCTCTTAACCACTAACATTGAGAGTTAGGGTGAAGCTGATGAAAGATGGAAATAAGGATTAGACCTCATGCTCTTAACCCTGGCCAGGGTGAGCTCAAATCAAAGAAGGCGTGGGGATCCAGAAAGAGGGACCCTATTCCACTTGACCGACTCTATACAGAGATCTTGGGTTATGTTCAAGAGCATCAGCACGTAGTGCGAGCATAATGAACGACTCAACGACTAACAGGGGATTGACTGCTAATCCCTTCTATCTGTCAATTGCCTCTTCACTTAGGAGGACTTAACAAGTAACATGCCTTATTTAGAGGTCTTTAGCATAAATATAAACAATCACAATCATTGCCTCTTAAGGAGGACTTCAGCCAAATGCCTGCCAAAAAATGACAAGGCTTCCAGACTACATGGAGTGAGAAGGCTAAACAACCTCAGTGGTGTATCAACCACACTCCAAAGCAAAGCAAAAGCTAGCTAGCAAGCGGCTAATGTACTTGTACAAAAGCCAAACAATCAGTATTGTATTCAGAAAACCAAACAGACAACAGTGGAATCATCCAACAATCATACACAATGCAAGTCTCAAATGCAAGCACTCAAGTGAGTTCATCACATCAATGGACCTACAACACAACAATAGTTAGTAATCAAAGCAAATGACGTCTCAAATGATGAGGCCACACCAATCATTAGTGCTAAATACCTGAAACACAAACACAATTGGTGAGTACAAATCACTAGCACAAAGACTAGGGTTAAAGGTAGAGAAAAAAGTCAAAACAGCAACCAATATTCAACATGAAGCAACTACATTCAATCAAGAACATGTCCTAAAAAGGACCAAATCAAAATCATCAAGCAAAGTTATCATTCAACCAAGAGAAGGCAAGGCAAGCGAAAGGTGCATACAATTGGTCATCAAGAATGGAAATTCCATATTAAAATAGAAATGACTCAAACAATTCTGGAAATTTTTATGTGCATACAACATGTCAAATATAATCATAATGCCAAAAATCATAATCAGAGGAGTTCAATTGGCAGGGCAATGAAAATGAATAAGATCAACATCAAATTGTGTGACACACATTGTCACACCATACAAACACATGCATAAAACAAATATGAAAAATGCTAAAAATGCCAAACCAAAGCTCAAACATCCTACAACATGTTAGGAATCATCATATAAAACTTTATGGCAATTGGACAAGTATTTAGCATTTCACATCAATTTGAATGAGGCATGGTCCATAATTGTGTACATGTTCAAACAATTCAACACCATTAAAAATCCAGAAATGATAAAAATCAGAAAATCACATCATGAAATAATAGACACTCCAAGGAGCATGTGAGAAAAAATTGCATTCAATTTGGACTTGTTTTCAATTAGTTATGATATTTTAAATTAGCATGAAATAAAATGGAATTAAATATGAAAACATGAAAATATTATGAAAAAAAAATGTAATTTGGGAAATGCCATGGCTGAGGATCGAATGGAGGTTCAAAGCGCGTCCAAAACGACGTCGTTTTGGCTATAAGGAATTAAAATGAAAAAAATGCAGAAGCGCGCGGGGTGGGAATCGAACTCGGTCCTGGTACGTTCATGAGCGCTCAGTTGCAGAAGCCCTAACCGGCTGCGCTACAGTGCCAATGTGGTGGTTTCCACCGTCTTCTTCATGAAGACGGTGGTTGCTACTGTTCATGCATTTTTTTTCCAGAATTTTAAATGGCATACATCATTGGAATCGTCTCGACAAGTAGATCACAAATATCACAAAACCTAAGCCTAATTCTCACTATATTTCACGAATCGAAGGAAATAAGAATGGATCTACAAACTTTAAATCCACATAACTTCTTCGTTTTTCATCCAAATTTCGTGAAATTTATATCAGAATAACCAGCATGCAAGGATCTACAAGTCTATGTACATAAAATCAAGATTTATGAGATTCGAATTTCCAACCTCTTGAAGATCAATCAATGGCAGCAGCGTGTTCAAGGCCTTGCAAGCTCCAGAGTTACTCGTATATTGATGTTATGAAGTCTGAAGTTGAAATTGAAGCTTGAAACGAACTAGATCTTGATTAATTTGTCATTTCCATCTTCATGTTCATGTATGGAGTATGCACAATTCTTCACCAATTTCCACAAAAAATGACTGATTCATGCTCCAAATTCCATGCAGATGATGGATCTATCAAGAAAATGTGTGGTTGTGTGGAGAAAATTTGAATTCCAATGAGAGAAAAATTTGGAGGGAAGAGAAAATTCTAGATCTAGAAAATGTGTAAACTGAAAATTCTGTTATGATTTACTATTTATAGGCCATGTTAATTACCATGATAATCCTAATTTGTAATGGTTAATTAGGATTAGTGATAATTGGAATGGAATGCAAAAAATAGAAAATGATGTATCATGGTCATGCACCACGTGAATAGTAGCATGCAAATGCTCACATTCACTTAAAACCATCTCATAAACATAATGCAAGTGGAATTTTACTCATGTGATACACCAAATTTGAATTTCTCAATTTCCCTCTAAAATGCACTTGAATTAGCACATGATCACATGATGAAATTTCATGCAATTCCATGAATGATTTGGAAAATATATGTCATGAGGAGCAAAGTGCAAAAAGAGGCACTCAATTTGGAGTTATGAGTCAAAAGTTATGGCACTATGAAGTTCCAAGCATACTTGATGATCATTTGGCCATATATCCTCAACCATTCATCATAAATTCATGATCTTGGACTTTTTGGAAATGGGAGAGATAGATCTACAACTTTCATGTTGGACAAAATTTAATTTGAATCGTCTTTGTTGATGTAAGATAAAGTTGAATTTGGACCAAAATCTTTCCATTTTTGGAAACTTGAAATTACAGGTCACTTTCCATTTTGAGAAACTTTTGCCATGACCTCAAATTCTTCAAGACATATATTTGTAATGACCAATGAACCCCCTTTGAACATAAATGAGATGTTGAAACTCATTTTTCCACCTCACAACCCTCAGTTGACTTTCTGTTGACTTTTTGGTTGACAGATGACTTAGAAGTGCTCTGATCAGCTTGAGCCTCAACCACTTGAGGAATTGGCTTCAAAATGAACCTTGGCTCATATAAACTCAATAGGATGATCATGTGATCCCACTCTCCATAGAATACCTCATCTCCTTTAAAATCACTAATTGGAAGAATGCAACTGATTAGGGTTGACCAGATGTCAAAACCCTAATCCTAAGGAACCTGAGCATGAACAATGAACCCCTTACAGATGACAATAACCATGATGATGATGATGTACCCTTGCAATCAAGATAATACTCAACCTCCTTGAGGAACCAATAAAACCCTAATTGAAGAGCAACCCTCAGATGATTGATCATCAATTCAATAAGACCCTCAGGCATGAATCTCTTAACCTCTCTATCTTCTGAGAAAGAATTAGGAGGATGACTTTCTTATTATCACATGATATGCAATATGCAAATGCCTAATGTCCTACAAAATGAAATGCAATATGATAAATTAGTCCCAAGAAGAGGAGGGCAAATTTTGAGGTGTTACAGCTGCCCCTATTCAATCCACTGTGAACCTGTCGATATGAATAGCCTCGGCTTTCAGATGATCAGGGTGAAGAGTGATTGAATACCAAGAACAGACGAACAATTTGCGATCCGCTGGGGATTATTATATATTTTGCTTTTCTTGAACCCCGAAACTTTTTTCTCTTTTTCCTTTTCTTGAACCCCAAACTTCTTTGATCTTTTTCCTTTTCTTGAACCCCAAACTTCTATGATTGATTTTTTTTTTTGTTTTTCTTGAACCTCAGAATTTTTGATTTGCGCGGATGATCCCCGATCACCGCATCTGAACCCCGACTGTCACTCTCGTTTGCCAAACAATGAACCCCGTTCTCCATTTGAACCCCAGTCGCTTGACAATAACTCGCGATCGTCATTGTGAACCCCATTCTCCAGAAAACACCCCGTGTCTCCCTTTCTCCATTTGAACCCCGCTCTCCAGAAAATGCCCAGCACTTCCTTCTCTCCATTTGAACCCCGTTCTCCATTTTCTTGTGATAATTCCGCTGGCCATGCCGGAAATAACACCAAAACACCACTCTGATGGCGACATATCAGAGGGTACGCCTTCACGAAAGGAAGGTAATCATGTGCATTTCTTCCTCCGAAGATACCCATAACGACTTCTGTTGGCCTCGCCAAAGTCTAAGGTGACACATGATCAGAAGACAATCCTGAGGACCTCATCCCGGATATAATCTTCAACTCCAATCTCCATTTGAACCCCATTCTCCAGAAAATGCCGCAACACTTCCTTTTCTCCATTCTTCGATTTTCGCGCCAATCGCGTAACGTTCTTTGATTTTATTTCCATCTCCGCTCGACGGAAAATTCTCCTCCAATATCGCACTACTGGGGAACATTGTTGCTCCAACGTCATGATGCTAAACTCCTCAGAGTAACATCTTCACCGTCCGGCGAAACCAATTCTCAAGCGGTAACCACAGATCAAGACTAAATGATGCTCGCAATGCTAATGATGATCTTCCAACCAGCGAAACCACTTCTCAAACGGTAAACATGGCTTGAGTAGCATCTTCACCAACCGGCGAAACCAAATCTCAAACGGTAACCACAACTTGAGACTAGCTTATGCTTGCAATGATGATGCATGACTTTTTTCAGCGTAATGCTCCATAACCATGGAAATGCTACGCAATCAAGTATGCAATATGCTATGCTTCTCTAAATGATGAATGCATAAAAAATATCCCCCTCAGGGACTCTACTGGGGAGCTCGAGGCACTCTGCTGAGGAACTCGCTAACGCTCCAATCTTCACCCTGCTGGGGAATATCACTGCTGTTGGGGAAAGGATCACCCTCACCAGGGATGACCTCCGTTGAACCCGATCCGTTTGGGGACTTCGCTGGGGAGGAAACCACCAACCCACTCTGCTGGGAAAACAACAATCCTCGACTTTCTGGGGAAATAACAATCTCCACCCTGCTAGGGGAAACAACAACCTTCAGGCTCGGCTGCTGAGGGCACACCGATCTCGAACCCGCTGGGGAGATAGCAACCTTCGGCCCTGGCTGCTGAGGAAACATCAATCTCGAACCTGCTGGGGAGACAACAATCCCGACTCTGCTTGGGGAAATAAGGAAAGTCTGACACAGAACACCCGTCGACTCGTCGAACCCTGGTATTCAACATCTAAATCCAGTGTCAGCTTTCCACTTTTGAGAGCTCCCAGGCTCGTCTGGACTTTTCTGATTCATCACCTTGTATTCTCGACTTCTCCGTACTCCACGGAGATCGAACTCCCTGGATTCATACAAACTTTACAGTCCTCAGACTTTGAAGAGTCTTCTTGATCAATTTTCAAGGATCGCCGCACGTCTTTCGCCATTTTTCACCATTCTTCGATCCCTTGTCCCTGACTGGACTCCACGGGGATCTTTTGTCAAAAGCTTCACATCACAACCTGCAAGTGAGTGAAAACATCTAACAACACCTACAAAAGAGATCGTTAGATAAAAATGTGCCCCAGGCGTACCAAAGTTTCAACACCTGAGTCACTCAACCTTCCGAATAAGATTTCAAGTTTTCAATCTTATGAACATGCATTGGAAGGGATCTCCATGTCTCAAAATGCAAAGATTCTTATCAAAATAAACGGATATTTTTTGCAATCAAAGCAGTTATGAAAACAAAAACAAAATTATTTGACTGAATATGCATTTTATTGATTGAAAAAGGTGAGGCTCATAACTGAGCAATACAAAGGAAGCAATCCCTGAAAAGAGGTGATTGCGCACAACAGGAAAAATCTATCCTAATGGCAATGTGAAACCGTGATCTCATCGAGTTCCAACTCGGTTACACCCCACATGTCCTCAAGACTCTCCGTGCTTTCCGCGTTCTGAACAAGACGATTCCGACCGATCCCTGCTGGAGATTATCCATATGTCTTAACCAAAGCAAACGATCATGCTGGACGCAGTTGTTCATTTCAATCCCTCTTTTGCCTGGACCGCCCTTTCGGGTTTTCAGTCCACCGGGATACCCTTTTTTTCCCAAGCCACCCTTGTGGGGTTTTCGACTTGCCGGGTGTACAGTATTTTCTTTTTTATCCCTAATTTTCGCCCGAAGCTTTTTATTTCTTTTTTTTTTGGTTCGCCGGGATGCCCATTTTTGCCTGGACTATTTTACTCTTTTCGTCCAGCGGGTCTCTTATACGAAGTATTTTTTAACTGCATCCGCATTCACAGGGGATGGAAAATCCTCGCCATCCATGGTCGTCAACAACAAGGCTCCGCCAGAGAAAACCTTCTTGACCACGAATGGACCTTCATAATTGGGTGTCCACTTGCCCCTACGATCGTTTTGAGGAGGAAGGATCCTTTTCAGCACCATATCTCCCACGTGATATACACGAGGTCGCACCTTTCGGTCAAAAGCACGCTTCATTCACTGCTGGTACAACTGCCCATGACAAATGGCCGCTAGCCTCTTTTCCTCAATCAGACTCAACTCTTCGTACCGAGTCCTTACCCATTCAGCCTCTTGCAATTTCACATCCATCAGGACTCTCAACTACGGAATCTGAACCTCAACCGGTAGCACGACTTCCATTCCATATACCAACGAGAAAGGCGTTGCCCCAGTAGACGTACGCACCGAGGTTCGATACCCATGCAATGCAAACGGCAACATCTCGTGCCAATCTTTATAGGTCACGACCATCTTCTGCACAATCTTCTTAATATTCTTATTAGTTGCCTCGACCGCCCCATTCATCTTCGGACGATAAGGAGAAGAATTGTGATGCTCAATCTTGAAATCCCGACACAGTTCTGCCATCATCTTATTGTTGAGATTAGAACCATTATCAGTAATGATTCTTTCGGGAACCCCATATCTGCAAATGATGTCTCTTTTCAGAAATTTGGCCACGACCTACTTCGTCACGTTCGCATAAGAGGCTGCTTCCACCCACTTGGTGAAGTAATAAATAGCCACTAATATGAACCGGTGCCCATTCGAAGCCGTAGGCTCAATCTTCCCAATCATATCAATGCCCCACATGGCAAACGGCCATGGAGACGACATTAAACTCAACGGGTTTGGAGGCACGTGCACCTTATCAACATAAATATGGCATTTATGACATTTCCGCACGAAGTTGAAACACTGGGCTTCCATTATCATCCAGTAATATCCGGCCCTCAACAACTTCTTCACCATCGCATTTCCACTGGCATGGGTACCGAACGACCCTTCATGAACCTCTTTCATCAATTGGCTTGCTTCTTTGTCATCGACACATCTGAGCAACACCCAATCGAAATTACGCTTGTACAAAACCCCCTCCTTATTCAAATAGAACACCATGGCCAACCTCCTCAGAGTCTTTCGGTCCTTCTTGGATGCTCCCTCAGGATACTCCTAGGTCTCCAAATACCGCTTAATGTCATAGTACCACGGCTTCTCATCATCAGGCGCTGTTTCAACAACAAACACATAAGCCGGTCTATCCAGACATCCCACCTCAACACTTGGGAACTGATTCCACCACTGCACCTTAATCCAGGCGGCCAAAGTAGCCAAAGCATTTGCCAAAGGATTCTCTTCTCTCGGCACATGGTGTAATTCCACGTTGGTGAAAAACGTCAACAATCTCCTTGTATAATCCCGGTATGGAATTAAATGAGATTGATGCGTATACCACTTTCCGTTAACCTGGTTCATAACCAAATTTGAATCCCCATAAATGACAAGGTTCTTGATCCTCAAATCAATCGCCTCTTCGATCCCCAAGATACAAGCTTCGTATTCAGCCACGTTGTTGGTGCACTCAAATGTTAGCCGGGCAGCAAAAGGAATGTGGGATCCCTTCGGCGTAACCAAAACAGCACCAACACCGCTACCATTCACGTTAACGACCCCATCAAACATCAGAATCCATTCGGATTCAGGGTCAGGCCCCTCCTCCGGGATTGGTTCCTCACAATCTTTCGATTTGAGAAACATGATGTCCTCATCAGGGAACTCAAACTTCATCGGTTGATAATCCTCAATGGGTAGCTGGGCGAGGTAATCAGACAATACACTCCCCGTTATTGCTTTCTGAGAGGTATACTGTATATCATATTCGGTCAAAATCATTTGCCATCTCGCAACCCGTCCGGTCAATGCTGGCTTCTCAAAAATGTACTTGATTGGATCCATCTTGGAAATCAACAAAGTGGTATGAACCAACATATATTGTCTCAGTTGGCGAGCAGCCCATACAAAAGCACATCAAGTTTTCTCGAGCAGTGAATATCTTGTTTCACAGTCGGTAAACCTTTTGCTAAGGTAGTATATGGCATGCTCTTTTCGACCGGATTCGTCATGCTTCCCCAATACACACTCCATAGACCCCTCAAGGACCGTCAAGTACAGAATTAACGGTCGTCCCTCCACAGGAGGCATCAGAATCGGAGGCTCCTGCAAATATTCTTTTATCTTTTCAAATGCCGCTTGGCAATCGTTATTCCACCTGACCGTTTGATCTTTTCTCAACAACTTGAATATGGGTTCACACGTGGCTGTTAGATGAGATATGAACCGTGAAATGTAGTTCAATCTACCTAAGAAACCACGAACCTCTTTTTCTGTTCTCGGTTCAGGCATTTCTTGGATTGCTTTTACCTTAGCAGGATCAACCTCGATTCCTCTTTCACTCACAATAAACCCCAGCAATTTACCGGACCGCACTCCGAAAGTGCATTTATTCGGATTCAACCTCAGTCTGAATTGTCTCAACCGGTCAAACAGCTTGGCCAGATCTACCAAATGCCCCTCTTCTGTTTGGGACTTCGCTATCATGTCATCAACATAGCATTCGATTTCATGATGAATCATATCATGAAACAAAGTCACCAAGGCTCTCTGGTAAGTAGCACCGGCGTTCTTGAGACCGAATGGCATCACCTTATAGCAAAAAGTACCCCATGGTGTGATGAACGTTGTTTTCTCCATATCATCTGGCGACATTTTGATTTGATTATAGCCAGAAAAGCCATCCATGAAGGAAAACATTGAGAACTGAGTTGTATTATCTACCAACACATCAATGTGAGGTAATGGGAAATCATCCTTCGGGCTAGCTCTATTCAAATCCCGGTAGTCCACACACATTCTCACCTTTCCATCCTTCTTCGGCACCGGCACAATGTTTGCGACCCAAGGCGGATAATTGGTAACAGCGAGGAAACTAGCATCTAACTACTTCTGCACTTCCTCTTTATTTTCATGGCCATCTCAGGTCGAGTTCTGCGTAACTTCTGCTTCACTGGAGGACAATCTGCTCTCAATGGTAGCTTGTGCACAACAATATCGGTATCCAACCCTGGCATATCCTGATAAGACCAGGCGAAGATATCGACATACTCTTTCAACAAGGCTACCATTCTTCTCTTGACATTTGCCTCCAAAGCGGCCCCAACTTTCACTTCCTTTCTGACCTCGTCGGTACCCAGATTCACAATCTCAACTTGCTCCTCGTGCGGTTGAATCACCTTCTCCTCTTGTTTCAACAACCTGGCTAATTCCTCCGGCAGTTCACAATCTTCTTCGCCTTCTTCTTCGGCATGATAGATCGGATTATCGAAGTCATATGAGGGTGTTACAGGATTGTTATCAATGAGATCCGGAGAATGATCGCATCTGCATGAATGTTGATTCATGCATTGCTTTAGAACCGGAACGAAACAAACGAAAAAGGAAAATGAAAACATTGCCATTTTTATTTTTATTTTTATTAAACTACAAAAATAAATGAAAGACAGGGAACACCGCTTTTAATGAAAAACATCCTTTTATTTATGATGCAAATATTGCAAAATGAAACACATGAGGTGGCCCTTACAATGAACCATTACGTTTCGGGCAAAACGTATGGCTTTCATGCAGACAGAATTGAAAAACAGGAAATATTACTCTTCACGTAAAGTGACAGTGATGATCTTTTCGGCCTTCCAGTTCTGGATCTTCATCCCGGGTACGCACGGTTTTATCCACTGATCAAGCTCACAGTCACTGTCGACCTCTTCACCCACCACACAGATGTGATATGGATCCAGCATTCCAGCACTGGTGAACGTGAATGGCTGACGGCGTCCTCTGCTCTGCCCAGACGAGCCTCGGCCCGGCTGATAACCAACCCCAAACCTGTCTTCTTTGGCGGCGATATCAATCATCTTTCCCCAACCTGGGGCCTCTCCATTCTTCACCACCTCAGCAGCCTGTTTGTACGAAGAAATGGACGGCTTCTCCTCTTTAGCAAAAATAGCATTCTCCACCTTGACGGTTTCGAATGCCTGACTTGGCGTTTCAACAATTTCACCGTCCATTTCAACATATTTGAACGATGATAGGTTGCTGACGAAGATGTCTTCCTCTCTGCAAACTGTGACGACCTTCCCGTCTCAGATATACTTCAGCTTCTGGTGCAAAGTCGAAGTCACTGCCCCAGCAGCATGTATCCACGGCCTACCCAACAAGCAATTGTATGCCGGCTGAATATCCATGACATAGAATACGGACTTGAACACCTCGGGCCCAATCTTCACGGGGAGCTCCACTTCCCCGAACACAGCCCGCTTAGAACCATCAAAGGCTCTAACAACCAAATCAGTAGGCCTCAGCATTACTCCTTCACAATCCAGCTTCGCCAGGGCCTTCTTTGGCAACACATTGAGCGACGAGCCGGTATCCATCAACACGTGCGAAAGCACTGCCCCTTTACACTCCATTGCAATGTGTAATGCCCTATTATGATTACGCCCATCCATCGTCAAATCCAGATCAGTGAAACCCAGCCCATGGCTGGCATTGACGTTGGACACCACCGTCTCTAGCTGATTAATCATTATCTCCTGAGGAACATATGCTCTCTTCAGTATTTTCAACAAAGCCTCTTTATGCCCCTCTGAGCTCAGTAACAGAGATAAGATTGAGATTTTGGACGGCGTCTGCTGCAGATGGTCAACAAGCTTATACTCAAACTTCTTGATGATCGTCAGAAATTCCTCAGCTTCTTCATCAAGTTCTTTTTCCGACCCACCAGGCGCCGGTGTCGCCACAGGAGTACCCTCGTTTACCAGCTGTTTCCCTCTTGCCCTGACTAAAGCCTCGGCCTTATCTTTCTTTTCTCTCTCTCCATCCCCACTCCTCAAAGCATCAGGTGCAAACAACCTTCCACTGCGAGTGAAACCACTGGGTCCGGCAATATCCACCTTTGAAACGGTGGTTTCACCTGCAGCCTGATCTTCCTGCTTCTCCCCGTTACAATAAACCTCTCCACCATAATCCCATGGCATAGCATCGTCATTGTCATAAGGAATTGGCCCAGGTACCGTGATGGTAACCAGAGCCGCATCTGCCAGCGCTGACAAATCGACCGGATCAAAGTAGATGGTTATGGTGGAGACATTCTCCCTCTCCAAACCAACCTTCTCAAATCTGAGGCTTCCCTCGTCCATCATCTTCTGGACAGCCTCCCTCAATAAAGCACACCCATTAGGAGCCACGGTGCATGCAACACAACAATCAACACAACCCGGGAAGACCCCATTCTTCAACAGTTGTCTCTTGACCTCAGCCAAAGGAGTCTTCAACTGATCTATGTTCATCACCCAGATTCGGCCCTTATCCTCAAAAATTGCATTCACCCCCATCTGACCATGCGCGGGCATGGGATTAGCATTCACATTCGGAGATGGTGTAAAGTTGATTTCCTTAGAATCCACCAGGTCTTGGACAACATGCTTAAAAGCTTTTCAATTCTCCACATTGTGTCCAGGGGCACCAAAGTGGAATTCACATTTGGCGTTCTCATCATAGCTGGCCGGCCTCTGATCCGGTCTCAACGGAGCCAACGTCCTCAGCTGGACCAACCCCAAATGCTTCAACTTCTTCAGCAAGAATGAGTAGGTCACAGGTGGTCTATCAAATTGACGATCATTCATTCGCCCTCTCACCTGATACCCGGCCCTCTGCGGTCTCTGTTGAAATGGCTGTCGTTGCTGTTGCGGTTGTTGTTGTTGCTGTTGTTGATGATTATCAGCAGGAATTGTTACTGCAACAGTGTGCTGGTAGTAACGATCCCTACTCTGTCCCCTCTGGGCATACACAGCGCTGGTGTCACCCTCCTTATTTCTCTGACCATTCCCAAAGGGCTTCTTCGATCCAGACGACGAAGCACTACCCTGTATCTTTCCCATCTTTAATCAGCTTTCTATTCTTTCTCCGGCCACCACTATATCAGCAAAGTTGGTAACCGGGCATCCCACCATCCTCTCTGCAAACGTCCCCTGAAGGGTACCCATGAACAGATCAGACATTTCTCTATCCACCAGCGGAGGTTGGACTCGGGCAGCCAACTCCCTCCATCTCTGCGCGTATTCTTTAAACCCCTCATTAGGCTTCTGAGACATACCCTGCAATTGGGTACGGCTAGGAGCCATGTCAGCATTAAATTGGTATTGTTTAAAGAACGCATCACCAAGATCCTGCCAGCTCTTGATATCCGAAGATTTCAATTTGGTGTACCATTCTAGAGACCCACCAGACAGACTGTCCTGGAAGAAATACATCCAAAGCTTCTGGTCCATTGTATAAGCAGAAATCTTTCGGACAAAAGCCTGGAGATGAGTTTCCGGGCAAGAACTCCCATTGTATTTGTCAAACGCAGGCGCTTTAAACTTTTGCGGGATCACAATCCCCTCAACCAGCCCCATGTTCGACATGTTAACAACCCCCGGAGTAGCATAACTCTCTAGAGCCCTAATTTTCTCCGCCAGCACCTGAATCTCTTTATTTGGTGGTTGGACACCATATTGACCAAACTGTTCATTCAACATGGAGAACTGGTCTTCTTCTCTATCCTCCTCGGCCCCAAAGAAAGGAGGAAATAGGTTATCCTTCAGGTTGTTGCCCACCGGACCTGGTCCACCGCCTGTAGTAGCACAAAAACCACCACCATTATTGATCACCACCCCAACAATAGTCTGCTTTCTGAGATCTCCTCCATCCCTAGAACCACCCAGATCACCGTTGGACACACCCTCCTGATTATTACCATTGTTGGCAGCCGAAGCCCGCTCGAGCTTTTCCACCTTATCAGCAAGTGCTTTCTGTCCCAAGGTAAGCCCTTGCATGACGTTTATCAGCTCACCCATTTTCTCCTTCAATTCGAGAATATCTGTGTTGGGTAGATCCATCAGCTTGGATTTGTTGCGCCTGGTAGGGTATCTGTGTGGACGGGCTACGTGCAAAGGAATGATTCTACGTGCGCGAGCAATGATTCCTGAAACAATCAAGCACGTTAGAAACTGACACCTGCAAAATAGAAGACAAGTTATTATGATTCATGCATGAATGCAATGTCTATCCATATGAGGAACACTCTGTCTTTCGATCCTGGTTTCATCGAGATAGATAATAATTCGACAGCCACATTCTAACATCAATCATTTGGTTTCACCATACGGATCGGAGAGTTATGATTTAGCAAAGATATCACCCAACCATGTGTGTGCTATGTGAGTGCGCAGAAAAAGCAAATAAAGCTTGAAGATCAACCAATGAATGATAATAACCACTGTATATCAAAAGTGCACTACACGTGCAAGAGTCATACATCAAGCTGATACCAATCGAATTACAATTCTCCAGAATCAGAAAGAAAATACAAGCAAGTGAATTCCGTCAACAGGCCTGACGATAATCCACACATAACAACAAAAGTCTACACTGAAGAAGGTCCCACACACGGCCCTGCATCATCAACCATCCTGGTAAACTTCAGGGCGAACCTGAGCTCAGTGTTCTCCTACTGCAGTCTCCCCACCTCCTTCTGGTGAATCTTCATCTGTCGGAAATAATGATCCCTCTCAGCAAGATAGTGATCTCTCTCAGCAATAACCTTCGCGTTCTCTTCTTCCTTAACCTTCAGCTTTGCTTCCCACTCGGCGATAAGGACTTTGACTCTGGCTTCCCTCTGAGTCTTCACAAGGACCTGTCTCCTCTTCTCATCTTCAATAACCCTCAAAGCTCTAGCCAACTTCTCCTTGGTGATGTCGTGCTCCTTCGTAGATGACTCTAATACTTGGCTGACCTTGCGGTAATAGGCAGTGTCTATCTCAAAGCGCTTCACCTCCAAGGCATGTCTCTTATCCTGGTCTTCTATTTTCCCTTTGATTTCCTGATTAGCCATTTGAATCCTAGCAACACTCATCTCCAACTCAGTCTTCTCTACTTGCAGCTGATCTCTGGCTTTCTTCATCTCAAGGAACTCTTCCACGCTGACAGAAGAACGTGGCCCCTCAATCAAAGGACACCAAGGATCACCCCCAGGAAATGGTAGATGTGTGAGCTCAATCCTCTTCCTAAGCCAATCATCAAACGGAGGAAAAGACCTGCTATTAACCTTACCAAAAGGAACCTTGCCCTTCCTCTGAATGTTACGCCATGCCCCGAACACCTGCCTCAACTATGACGGATTACCCTCAGCAGGGAAGTAGAAAGACTCCTGAATCTCACACTCGAGAGGAGGAACCTCCATAGCAAACCCCATTTGTCTCCTAAGAAACGTCGGGTTGTAATTAATGCAACCTTGAACTCCTATGAGAGGCACATTGGGAAGACTCCCACAACTGCAAATAAAGTCTCGTCCAACCATACCATTGTGAGTCCAAGCTATGTCTTTGGCTCGCAAACCCATCAACCTGACTGACCACTTGACAGTAGGGTCAAGAAAGGCAAAGGCACCTCTGGAAGGCAAATACCCAATGAACCATTTGTACAACAGTTGAGCACAACATCTGATCAATCCCCCACGCCGCTTCTCGTTCCGATTATGGACCGAGTAATAAACATCCCCAACCAGGGTAGGAATGGGATTCCTCTGCATAAACAACCTGATGGCATTGATGTCTACAAAGTTCTGCTGATTAGGAAACAGGATGGTCCCATAGATGCTCACAGCAATCAAAGCACAAACGGCCCTCCAATCACCCACAACAGCATGCTCCTTGGCCTTAGCCTCCAAGAAACTGAGATAAAAACCGGGTAACTTTCCCTTCTCCTTCAAACCTCCCTTAGTCACTTCCGGGCTCAAATAAAGAGCACGAGAAATCTCAGCAACATCAAGCTCATCCTTAGTGACATAGAAAGGAATCTGGTTCCTGACCTGAATACCCAGGATGCTGGCATAGTCCTCCATCAAGGGTCCCAACAGGTAATCCGGGAAGACAAAACATCTCAAACCAGGATCATAGAACTGGAGAAGAGTATGGATGGCACTCCTATCTGTATCGGTAAGCCTGAAAACCACCTTCAGAATACCACCATAAGTCTCGCGGAACATCCCCACACGGTCAGGTGTAATCAATGTTATCATATCCTTTAACACATCAATCTCTGGATTGAAGAAACTGTAGACGACGTCATCTTTCAAGTCGGGCCTCATGTCTGGAGCACAAGTGTGTCTCTCGACCAGGATCTCAATCAAGAATGTCCCCTGCATATGGATAAACATGAGTTAGATGCAGATAAATGCAAAATGTGAATGATGTTGATGTATGAATGCAATGCACTGTGCCATCCTCTAAGTCATCTGAACATCCACTGCACTGAGTTACGGTCTCTGAACTGATCACAACCATCTGAAGGAATATGTAACCACAAATCCAACTCAGGGTTCCGAAATAAACGGAACCGAAGGATATATCACCATCATCACTAGAAAACCATTGATCTGATATCAACACAATCATCTGTACCAACCCAGGGAATCCTGAAATAAACGGATCCCCACTGATAAATACCACGGACAGAACTCCGGCGTCTCAGAAATAAATCTATAAATCCGACTTATAAATAAAACTCTGATCAATAACTGAACCATTAGTCACCATCAAAGTCACCAACAGAACATGCATCTGTAGGAATCAGCCCTCCCCTCACAGGTGAATTCTAATCAGGTCATCCTAAGGCGGATAATGGTCTCGACAATCAGACAAGATACTCAACGGGTTTGCCCTTTCGGGTGTGCCGCTGCAGCTCTCATAAGATCATCTAAACCAAAGATCCGGGAAAGAACGGTCACCGAAGTCAACAGCTCTAAAGAGATAACCTAACCAAAGTGGAATACTCCACCCGGAAGAGCTCACTCAGAAGAACCTCGTCCGGCTTGTGGTATGTCACGTCGCAACAACATGTTGATCCAACATGTGAGGAAACGTGAGACCACACTAATCGTAGGTGTATACTCGGGCCTGGGTTTTAGCCCCACTCAGAACACCCACCCCAAATCAGAGGAACCACCTGTACAGAAGACAACACAATGATAGTATGATGCATGCAAACATCTATGCAAATGTATACAATCACAACATAATTATCAATGCAATAAATAGAGCAGTAAAGCAACCACAACTATCCTACAGAGCGCTAGGAATGACTCGCTTAGGGAAGATGGACCAGCAATAGGTCAACTTCTTAGTCCCCAGCAGAGTCGCCAGCTGTCGCAACGCGAAAAACAACCGGCGGGAAAACAAACAAACAGAGCCGCCACCGTGCGTTATTTATCCCAAAAGAGGGAAAGGAAACGCTCGAAGTAAACCTGGAAAGGAAATGGTCTTACGACCGGAGATTACAAGGATCGGGAGTCGGTTACGCAAGGGGAAGGTATTAGCACCCCTCACGTCCGTCGTACTCGACGGGATCCACGCTCAAAAGAATAGAATAAGGTTGCTGAATAACTACTCAAAAATAATGCACACACATCGGACTAATAAGACACAGATGGAAAGAGAGGGAGGCAGACTCGGCAGGATGTCGCATCCTGGGCCTACGTAGTTTGTCAGAAACAAACATCAGAGTTGATGTAGTTCGGGGAAATGGGAACGGGCTCGCTAGGATATCGCATCCCATGCCTATGTATCTCATCTGGAATGAGAATCAGAGCTACCGTAGTTCGGCTAACGCACGCCAAAATAAAACACAACACAAATACGCTGAGACGTCAAAAGAAACACACAAAAGGAAATGGAATGCCAATCAATGGGCTTACATCCAACTCCAGACAAACAAACCCGAATAGGAAACCAAATGCCAATTGCTGGACTTACATCAGACTCCAAATAAAACAATCAAACGCACACAGGAAATCGAATGCCAATCGCTGGACTTACATCAGACTCCAAACACACCACAAATAGGAAACCGAATGCCAATTGCTGGGCTTACATCAGACTCAAAGCACACCACAAATAGGAAACGGAATGCCAATTGCTGGGCTTACATCAGACTCAAAGCACACCACAAATAGGAAACGGAATGCCAATCGCTGGTCTTACATCCAACTCCTAACACACACAAAAAGGTTATCAAACAGACAAGCTAATAGTGAGTCTGAAACTCGAGCCTAATAGCTGTCAAGCAAACACACACAAAAAAGAAAAGGTTGAAAAAGAAAAAAGGGTGCCCGGAGAGATCTCGCACGATCTCCTGCCTACGTACCTCATCTGGTATGAGGATCAGGGCGACGTAGTTCCCCTTAACAGGGGAGAAACTCTCTCCTAACCAGAGACCGGGGAATAACAAACTAAAAGGGAGACTGACTCGAGCCTAATAGTTGTCATGCAATCCACAATAGCCCTAGGTTGAGGTATCTAAACAAAACCTAACTCGCACAGGAAGCAAGTCAATTCAAACAACAAATAAACATGTCCAAAGCAATCATCACACTCTATATACAAGCAAGAGGCTCAGACAAATGGTTGGGCTTTAGTCAAGGGGTCATATCAACCTCGACAAACAAGCCAAAACTGTAGGGGTATGCTGAAGCTCTTAACCACTAACATTGAGAGTTAGGGTGAAGCTGATGAAAGATGGAAATGAGGATTAGACCTCATGCTCTTAACCCTGGCCAGGGTGAGCTCAAATCAAAGAAGGCGTGGGGATCCAGAAAGAGGGACCCTATTCCACTTGACCGACTCTATACAAAGATCTTGGGTTATGTTCAAGAGCATCGGCACGTAGTGCGAGCATAATGAACGACTCAATGACTAACAGGGGATTGACTGCTAATCCCTTCTATCTGTCAATTGCCTCTTCACTTAGGAGGACTTAACAAGTAACATGCCTCATTTAGAGGTCTTTAGCACAAATATAAACAATCACAATCATTGCCTCTTAAGGAGGACTTCAGCCAAATGCCTGCCAAAAAAGTGGCAGGGCTTCCAGGCTACATGGAGTGAGAAGGCTAAACAACCTCAGTGGTGTATCAACCACACTCCAAAGCAAAGCAAAAGCTAGCTAGCAAGCGGCTAATGTACCTGTACAAAAGCCGAACAATCAGTATTGTATTTAGAAAACCAAACAGACAACAGTGGAATCATCCAACAATTATACACAATGCAAGTCTCAAATGCAAGCACTCAAGTGAGTTCATCACATCAATGGACCTACAACACAACAATAGTTAGTAATCAAAGCAAATGACATCTCAAATGATGAGGCCACACCAATCATTACTGCTAAATACCTGAAACACAAACACAATTGGTGAGTACAAACCACTAGCACAAAGACTAGGGTCAAAGGTAGAGAAAAAAGTCAAAACAGCAACCAATATTCAACATGAAGCAACTACATTCAATCAAGAACATGTCCTAAAAAGGACCAAATCAAAATCATCAAGCAAAGTCATCATTCAACCAAGAGAAGGCAAGGCAAGCAAAAGGTGCATACAATTGGTCATCAAGAATGAAAATTCCATATCAAAACAGAAATGACTCAAACAATTCTGGAAATTTTTATGTGCATACAACATGTCAAATATAATCATCATGCCAAAAATCATAATCAGAGGAGTTCAATTGGCAGGGCAATGAAAATGAATAAGATCAACATCAAATTGTGTGACACACATTGTCACACCATACAAACACATGCATAAAACAGAGATGAAAAATGCTAAAAATGCCAAACCAAAGCTCAAACATCCTACAACATGTTAGGAATCATCATATAAACTTTCATGCCAATTGGACAAGTATTGAGCATTTCAAATCAATTTGAATGAGGCATGGTCCATAATTGTGTACATGTTCAAACAATTCAACACCATTAAAAATCCAGAAATGATAAAAATCAGAAAATGACATCATAAAATAATAGACACTCCAAGGAGCATGTGAGAAAAAATTGCATTCAATTTGGACTTGTTTTCAATTAGTTATGATTTTTTGAATTAGCATGAAATAAAATGGAATTAAATGTGAAAACATGAAAATATTATGAAAAAAATGTAATTTGGGAAATGCCATGGCTGAGGATCGAATGGAGGTTCAAAGCGCGTCCAAAACGACGTCGTTTTGGCTATAAGGAATTAAAATGAAAAAAATGCAGAAGCGCGCGTGGTGGGAATCGAACTCGGTCCTGGTACGTTTATGAGCGCTCAGTTGCAGAAGCCCTAACCGGCTGCGCTACAGTGCCAATGTGGTGGTTTCCACCGTCTTCTTCATGAAGACGGTGGTTGCTACTGTTCATGCATTTTTTTTCCAGAATTTTAAATGGCATACATCATTGGAATCGTCTCGACGAGTAGATCACAAATATCACAAAACCTAAGCCTAATTCTCACTATATTTCACGAATCGAAGGAAATAAGAATGGATCTACAAACTTTAAATCCACATAACTTCTTCGTTTTTCATCCAAATTTCGTGAAATTTATATCAGAATAACCAGCATGCAAGGATCTACAAGTCTATGTACATAAAATCAAGATTTATGAGATTCGAATTTCCAACCTCTTGAAGAGCAATCAATGGCAGCAGCGTGTTCAAGCCCTTGCAAGCTCCAGAATTACTCCTATATTGATGTTATGAAGTCTAAAGTTGAAATTGAAGCTTGAAACGAACTAGATCTTGATTAATTTGCCATTTCCATCTTCATGTTCATGTATGGAGTATGCACAATTCTTCACCAATTTCCACAAAAAATGACTGATTCATGCTCCAAATTCCATGCAGATGATGGATCTATCAAGAAAATGTGTGGTTGTGTGGAGAAAATTTGAATTCCAATGAGAGAAAAATTTGGAGGGAAGAGAAAATTCTAGATCTAGAAAATGTGTAAACTGAAAATTCTGTTATGATTTACTATTTATAGGCCATGTTAATTACCATGCTAATACTAATTTGTAATGGTTAATTAGGATTAGTGATAATTGGAATGGAATGCAAAAAATGGAAAATGATGTATCATGGCCATGCACCACGTGAATAGTAGCATGCAAATGCTCACATTCACTTAAAACCATCTCATAAACATAATGCAAGTGGAATTTTACTCATGTGATGCACCAAATTTGAATTTCTCAATTTCCCTCCAAAATGCACTTGAATTAGCACATGATCACATGAGGAAATTTCATGCAATGCCATGAATGATTTGGAAAATATATGTCATGAGGAGCAAAGTGCAAAAAGAGGCACTCAATTTGGAGTTATGAGTCAAAAGTTATGGCACTTTGAAGTTCCAAGCATACTTGATGATCATTTGGCCATATCTCCTCAACTATTCATCATAAATTCATGATCTTGGACTTTTTGGAAATGGGAGAGAGATATCTAAAACTTTCATGTTGGACAAAATTTCATTTGAATCTTCTTTGATGATGTAAGATCAAGTTGAATTTGGACCAAAATCTTTCCATTTTTGGAAACTTGAAATTACAGGTCACTTTCCATTTTGGGAAACTTTTGCCATGACCTCAAATTCTTCAAGACATATATCTGTAATGACCAATGAACCCCCTTTGAACATAAATGAGATGTTGAAACTCATTTTTCCACCTCACAACCCTCAGTTGACTTTCTGTTGACTTTCTGGTTGACAAATGACTTAGAAGTGCTCTGATCAGCTTGAGCCTCAACCACTTGAGGAATTGGCTTCAAAATGAACCTTGGCTCATATAAACTCAATAGGATGATCATGTGATCCCACTCTTCATAGAATACCTCATCTCCTTGAAAATCACTGATTGGAAGAATGCAACTGATTAGGGTTGACCAGAGGTCAAAACCCTAATCCTAAGGAACCTGAGCATGAACAATGAACCCCTTACAGATGACAATAACCATGATGATGATGATGTACCCTTGCAATCAAGATAATACTCAACCTCCTTGAGGAACCAATAAAACCCTAATTGAAGAGCAACCCTCAGATGATTGATCATTAATTCAATAAGACCCTCAGGCATGAATCTCTTAACCTCTCTATCTTCTGAGAAAGACTTAGGAGGATGACTTTCTTATTATCACATGATATGCAATATGCAAATGCCTAATGTCCTAAAAAATGAAATGCAATATGCTAAACTAGTCCCAAGAAGAGGAGGGCAAATTTTGAGGTGTTACACAGCCCTGGACCATGTTGACAGATTTCCCATGCTCGGGCAATGGGTTCTTCTTCACATTGGGACCTACGTCCTCAAAACACAGAATGCCACACCTCACAAGGTCTTGAACCTTGGTCTTCAAAGGGTAACAATTCTCCACGTCGTGGCCGGGAGCACCAGAATGATAGACACAATGGAATTCGGGCTTATACCACCACTGGGGGTTAGCAGGTATAGCTGGTGGGTCTCTCGGAGTAATCAACTTCCTCTCTATCAAAGAGGGATATAATTCTGCTTACGTCATTGGAATAGGATCAAAAGTGACCTTTTTCCTCTCGTAACTCGTGCTGGTTTGATTACTGTTTCGAGGCTGGTAGGCCTGCTGTTGCGGACAGTGCTGTTGTTGTTGATATTGTTGATGTGGTTGCTGATTATTGTTATGTTGCTGATACTATTGATTGTCTCTGAAAACAGGTGCTATATGAGCCACCTGATGCTGGTTACCGGCGGGACACACGGTCTTCCTCCTCACAGAGGGTCTTCTAGATTTCACATGGGAGGTCACAACATGTGCCTCTCCATCTTTCTTCTTCGCAAACCCCCCATAACGTTTGGTAGAAGAGCCTTCTTCTCTGGTCAGACGCCCTTCTCTAACCCCTTCTTCTAGACGCATCCTCATATTCACCATCTCGGTGAAGTCAGAAGGAGCACTAGCAACCATCCGCTCATAATAGAATGAACTCAAGGTCTTCAGAAAGATCTTGGTCATTTCCTTCTCTTCTAGCGGAGGCACGATCTGTGCTGCCAACTCTCGCCACCTCTGGGCGTATTCTTTAAATGTTTCTTTATCTTTCTGGGACATGGCCCTCAATTGATCCCTATCGGGAGCCATATCCACATTATACTTGTATTTCTTGACGAAGGCCTCGCCAAGGTCGTTGAAAGAACAGATGTTTGCACTGTCCAGACCCATATACCAACGCAGAGCGGCACCAGACAGACTGTCCTGAAAGTAGTGGATGAGTAACTGGTCATTATCGGTCTGAGTAGACATCTTCCTGGCATACATGACCAGGTGGCTGAGAGGACAAGTATTTCCCTTGTATTTTTCAAAGTCAGGGACCTTGAATTTTACAGGGATCTTCACATTGGGAACCAAGCAGAGTTCGGCAGCAGACTTGCCGAAAAGATCCTTTCCTCTGAGATTTTTCAATTCCTTGTGAAGCTCAAGAAATTGGTCATTCATAGCGTCCATCTTCTCATAGACGTCTGGGCCCTCAGATGGCTCAGAATGATAGATGGTATCGTCTACCCTGGGAAGAGGATGCACGATAGGAGGAGGAACAGCAAGGACCGGGCTAGATGCCGGCATAGAGGCAAAAGTTGGAGCAGGACCCTCAGGCATAAAATTGGGAGGCATCCCCCACGGGAATCCGGCTGGCGTGGTCGTTGGAACAAAGTGTGCACTGGCTGCAAGCACAGTTGAGGAAACAATCTCATAAATGACTGTCCTCTGGGGAGGAGTTGAAGGCGTTGGAGAAGACTGGCTCTGGGCAGCCAGGAATGATTCCATCAAAGTACTCAGTCTAGCCACTTCTTGTTTCAGCTCACGGTTCTCTTGCTCTAGATGACCCATCAGTCTTGAAGTGTTGGCTCTAGTGTAGTACCGGTGAGTCAGCTTGTCTTCAAAATAAATGAAGAACCCAGAGTCAGATCATAGGATAAGAAAGCCGGGAACAAAACCTGCTTATGCACATGATGCATGCAATGCTTGTGCATATGATTTGTTTTTATTATTTATTTTTCAAAGGAACTTTAGGGTTTTATTTGGAAATTTTGGAAATATTAAACATTCATCACATATGGAAATATCTCATAAAATAATATCAGGGAAAAGAGGTACATCATTGTCAATCATATACAAAGGAAAATAATCATCCTATGGATCCCTTTAAACAATCATCCAAAGCTCGGGTCACGGGAAGATAAGATGCACGAAGCCTCTTCACCTCCCTCTCATAGGCGGCCTCCATATCTGCCTTCTCTTTGGCGAGTTGATCATACTTCCTCTTCCAAAACTTGGAAGACTGAGGAAGTAGAGAAGTCCATGCATCATCAGGGTCATCAATAACTTGATGCTCGAGGAACTCTATCAAAGCATCCTTCTCCTTAATCTGCTGAAACAACTCCTCTCGTTCACGGATCCAAGCACGTGAATGGTCTTCGTCTCTCAACTCCTCTACTCCTTGATTAGGGAGGGTTGAAGGCCCAGCCGTAACCAAAGGTGTAGGTCTCGGATACTCGTAAGGCATGAGATACTCAGACGCTCTCTTCCTCACCCAAGCAGTATAAGGCTCCATAGCAACACAATTCTTAGGACCCAACTCTTTCCTTCCTTTCCTATGAATCTTGCGCCAAGCGCGGACCATTCTGCCCTTCAAGCCTTGGGGATCTTTACCCTCCTGGAAGAACACACCCTATAACATAATGTTATTAGGTTTATCCTTTAGAGGGAACCTAAGATGACGACGTGCCAAAACAGAGTTGTAGTTAATCCCACCACATGTACCAAGAAGAGGTACATTGGAGAATTCACCACAAGAGTCAATAATCTGCACACCATCGTACACACGGTTGTACCAAGAGATATCATCATTAGTGAGAGACATAAGTCTCGTAGACCACCGTAGACGTCTTTTGTTCTCCTTATAGGCGACCGTCTGGGGTAAGTGCGAAATAAACCACTTATACAACAAAGGCAAACAGCATACAATGGCACCACCACCCTTTGCATTCCTCATATGCAAAGAGAAATAAGCATCACCCAACAGAGTCGGAACGGGATTGAGAGTAGAGAAGATCCTAATGGCGTTCACATCCACAAACTTGTCGATGTTGGGGAACAATACCAATCCATAGATGAGAAGTACAAATATGGCTTCAAAGGCATCCTCACTCATGGCCTTCCCATATACAGTAGCTTGAGCAATGAGGAACTCAGAAGGGAGACCTTGAATTCCACCTTTGGTAGTCATATGAGCACAAACCAGAGATTCATCTATGTGCAACATGTCAGCTATCTCTTGGGAAGTAGGAATACTCTCCAAGCCACTGAACGACAACTGGTCTAGAATAGGTACACCTACAAGGTAGGCATACTCCTCAAGGGTAGGCAAAAGCTGAAAATCCGGAAACGTGAAGCAACGGTACAAAGGATCATAAAACTGCACCAATACAGTCATCAACCCTTCATCCACCTGAGTAGTCAGAAGAGGAAGAAGCTTCCCAAAACGAGCTTTGAAACCCAAAGGATCTAGTACATAGGATGTCAGATTCCTTAACTCTTTCAAATCTGGTTGCTTGATGCTGTACTTCTTGGTATTCCTTCTTTCCCTTTCCATGTCTGAAATTTTCGCAAATAAACCCCTTAAGTTCCTTGAAAATTTTCTTCATTATTGATGATATGGATGCAAATGAGTGCATGAATGCATGAATGCAACAATCACACTCAAGGATCAAGCAAAGCACATCAAACAAAGGTTATGGGATGGATCATATCATCCTTAATATCAATCATCCATTTTGGTGGATTATGGTTTACACCTTATCAACACCCAAGTTCCATTAATATTAAGGATACATGAACGGATCAACCATGAATCAAGGGTTTGTTGCAAGTCACGAGCATGGAGTCTCGGTTAAGAACCACCCAAAGGGAATGTACTAAGGTTTAAACCTGCCAAACATGTTCTACAAGAGGTTCCCATAGTCATCATCCCATCTTTCGGATATTATCGGATAAACGACTACTCGTATCCCAAAAATATTCTCAAGAGAGACTCTTATGAGTGTAGTATCGCGTAACAATCGTATCAAATCTTAAACTTGAACGACTTTCGCACTACATCCTAAGAATAGGCCAAGATGGGCTTGGTAAACTAAGGTCCTTGGCTTCTAAGGTCTATATTGGAAGGAATAATGTCTAACCATAACTTACTTGTGTGACATTATTGATCCCAACATGACCTCCACCAAGTGAATGGACTTTCAAGTCAACTTGCTAAGGAATAACTCCACACAAGTCAACAAGACTACACCATTCTCCTATCCTAAGTGCACTCGAGTCCGGTTATAAAACTCATCTCACAAAGATCACCAAGCCTACAAGGAATTAATATCAAGCAATTCAATCATTACATACAATACAGTAATCCCAAATTGCACAAAAATATGTCACAAGACAATACAATACAACAAGCATGAAAAGTTGGCAAAACTCACTAGGCATTAATATCCCCAGCAGAGTCGCCACTTTTCTGTAATGGGGTATTCGTTACCATTAGAGATATTGACTAAATCCAAGGTAAATCATACAAGTCGAGTCGCCACCGCACTTCTATTTATCCAAAGGAATGGTTAGAAAGCGAACAAAAACCTAATAGTTTTAACAAAAACTAGTAAAAGAAACAGAGATCTGGGTAAGGGGGTTGGTTATGCAATGGGAAGGTGTTAGGCACCCAAAACATCCTAGGTACTCCTAGGGAGCCCTTTTCATACTTGTTGGGAAGGTTATTTGTTTTGTGAAAAAATTTGTTTGTGCAAACATGATTGAAGAGATGAGAAGAGAATATACAAGTTATTTACATTTTGTGTTTGGATGGATAAACCCATTGCCTACGTACCATCTTATAAAAGATTAGGATCAAAACCTCGTAGTTCGGGGTAAAAATTTCAAAAGAATAGGTGAATTGATTGGTCCCAAAAGCCTTAAGGTCTTTTCTTATCAAAGGGAGAAAACTCAACCAAACCACAAATCCACCATGTGAGGATAGCTTCAACATGCTAATGAGGGGTTAACCCTATAATAAGCATGGAAGACTCATTGTCCATCACTAAGGGTATAAGTGAGTATTACATCTACCACCAAGATAACTCAAACCTGATAGCTAAAGGTTATGAAAAGATTTTTGATTAAGAAGTGGCCATTGGAACCACAAAAAGAAATTTGAATGGGTTATATTTACCAATTGGAAGTATATACAAAAGTGGTCAAAGTTGACTTAAAGATTGAATTCAAAATAATTGTTATGAAAAGAAAGTTTGAAAATCAAAAGCATAAGGCTTAGGTTTCTAATGTTTGAAAACAATAGTTAAATGTTTGCACAAAAGGGTTTTGGCTTGGGTTAGAGTGGAGAGATGAAGAAGAAGGGGCTAAGTCCTAAGTAAAGCAAAAAGAGAAGGGATGAAGAATCAAAACCACACAAGGAGTTCCTCTCTTGAGATCATATGGATGATCCAAGTAGCTCCCATCATTTGGAATAAGCAACCACAAAGCATAAGCAATCAAACAAGTCTCATAAGAGATCCTCAATGTATCTTGTATCTTCCACTTGGATGAACATGGCAATGGTCCTCCAATTAAGCTCATAGAGTCCCTAATCACAAAAGTACACACATCAAAAGTTCCATGAAGTAAAACAAGAATGGACAAGAGTGAGTTTAGAGATTTGGTCCTTTCTAATCCATCTTCATCATTAAGATCCTTTTACTCCAATTTTGCATAAGGAAGGTCCTAGAATCTAAGTCCAATTCTCCATTTCTTTGCATAGGGAAAGTCCTAGAAACTAAGTCCATTTCTTTGCATTTGGTCCACAACAATCAAAACAAAAAAACACAAGCACAATAATATATACACAATTATGTGCTCAAGTGAGCAAAAGGAAAATGGCATTAACATAAACATGTGCTCAAGTGAGCAAAGGGAAAAACAAATGGATAATATGAGCAAGAATAGTAAATGGCATAAAGTAAATTGCATAAAATAAATGTTAATAGTCAATAGTTAGTGTTAGTAGTTAGTGAGCCATAAGGCAAATTTAGCACTATGTTAAGCAATCGTAATTGGACTTATGTAGAAGTCACAACTATCTGAGGTCGGTCAATAATAATGTAGGCAACAAACACAAGTTAGGAGTCTTGATTAGTGAACCAAGTCCCAACAACTTGCCATGCCAAAAAAAGAAAATGAGAAATGATCTTGTATTGGTTTAAGTCTTTTGCATGATTTAGAAGACAACCTATCCTTAATGCAAAGCCATTCACTTGATCAATTGATCAAGATGAACTAGATTTGAATCAAGGAAGGTTAAGTCTCGCTAATCAATGCCAACTTATCAACCTTCAACTCATTGATCAAAAAGAAAAGAAGTAGAAGAAGAAGAAGAAGATGGATAAGAGAAATGGAGATGGCAAAATTAAAGTACATTAAATGAAATACAATGTACCAATCCTCATATGTTGACCAATAACATTGGAAGTCAAGGTCAAACAATCAAAAACAGAAGTGAGATGAAGATTGGAAGTCAAGAAAAGAATAAAATATTTTTGGCATTTTTTAATATTAAAAATAAACTTGAATTAAAATATTAAAGAAAGGTCAAACTTCAAAATCACTTCAAATCAACCTTGAAAGGTCCAAGTGATTTATCCTAAGTTCAACAAGGTCAAACAAAGTTTGACAAAAAAATTTCAGCATTTTTAAAAGTCAGAAACTATTTTTAATCAATTAAAAAATGAATAAAAATAACCTAATTGAACTAAAATCTCAAATAAATCTCAAATCAATTCAAAAATTGATGAGAATATTTTTCATAGATCCATCATCATTCAAATAGGTTAGGAAAATATTTTTGTATTTTTTGAATATCAAAAAACTATTTAAAATGAATTAAAAATAACCAGAAAAGAGAAAATTCACAAAAAATATCAAATGACAAAATAAAAAATATTAAAAATCAGAAATAGAAACTAGAAATTATTTGGGAAATAATGCAATTGGTCCCATAATTTTTGGATAAAAAATGAAAGAGATATTGATTTTTGAAATAAAAGGAACTTAAGAAAATAAAAACAGAAATTATAAAATGCAAAAAAAGGGGCAGCGTTGGATCTGAGCTCACTAATTGAGCTGGCAGATCACACGCTCCTAAGGCGCGCGCCTATGGTGATCCACGATCAATGCGTGCACATGTGAAACAATAGAAAGTCATAACAAGCAATGGCTAAGATTCAATCTGGGAAATAGATCCAATGGCCAGGATTCAAACTGGAGATGATGAAGCCACCGGAGCCACCGTCTTCTCCGGTGAGCTTCAGGATTCCGGCCAAAATGCATAAACTCGAAAGGCAACCAAAACGTGCGATCTATACATCATTAGAAAGCTGGGATGATGTACATCATCCCTATACCATCCATTTTCCTTCTAGATCTCTATAGTGTGAGAAATCAGAGATGGAAAAATCTAGTGTTCATCTAGAACTCAATGAATTTCAAAAATTAAAAGCATAAACATGATGCCTCCATTGAGAGGACTTCAGCCAACACAAAATCTAAGCCAATAGGTCAATGGATTAAGAGAATCGAAGAAAATACCAGTTGGAATGTAAGCTTGAGTTCTGGTGATTTCAACACGATGCCTTGCTTGCTTTATCAAAACAGAAGTTCAATGAAGTGTATAATGAAGGTCTAGAAGCATTAGATCTAAGAATACAACCAGATGAAGCTGAATTCGAGATCTGAATTTTTTTTAGAAAAACGCAATTGCTTCTTTAGTGATGGTTAGGGAGAGAATTCTGCAGCATTTCAGGTTGAATTAGGCGTGTGAAATGGAGGGAATGAGGCCTCTATTTATAGAGAAAGTGGCAAGGAGAGTGTGAGCAATCCGTGTGCATGGCATGTGAAGCTTCATTGCATGGGCTTGCATGATCATGCACAAGGCCCAAAAACAATGCCAAATAAACTTTGAGCATCAGCCAAATGGAATTGGGCGTGTGAATTGCAAGGCAATTGCTTATGCACCAAGATTTCAAGTGAATTCCTTCTTTGTACCTAAAAATTCATCTCTTCAAAAGTACCACTTAAAAAATCCAAATATGATCATGCGAGTAATGGTTGGAAAGGTCTTTGTATAAGGAACAAATGTTATGTTGGACAAAAACTCATTTGAAGTGTGGAAGTTTATGAAATTTGAGTTTAAAGTGTGATGTGCAAAACATGTCAAGGCAAGGTTTCTAAAATTGGCCAACTTTCAAGCCCTTCTGTTTTGATGATGCAAGCTTCAAATGGAAAAACCTACAACATAAAAGTTGTAGATCTTTTCAAGACAATCAAAATGGACTTCAATTTTACATCATTTGGATTTTTGATGAAAGAGTTATAGGTACTTGAAGTTGGACTTTTTTGACTTTTAATGCATTTGTCCCAAAAGGACCTATAATGTCTTGCATTATCACATGTATTTCCTTTGGGATTTTGAAATTTTGTTCAACATAACATTTTAAGTATACATCTTAAGCTTTCCAATTCATTTGATCCCACCTCAAAATCATAAAAAATGAATGAGTTATTCCCTTGGGAAGTTGACCAACAATTAGGGTTTCAGTCAAAATGACCTATAATGTATTGGAATGGCAGATGGTCTTCAAAGCTTCAAATAAAATTTTGATGAACATTAAAGTTCTTCATATTGTCCTTAAGAACATTTTTTCTTTTGGGACCATCTCCATTTGACCAACATATAAAGAGTTAGGTCTCAGTGAATTTCAAAATAGTCAAATGAATTGATTGATCAACTTCTCAAGTCCATGAATCATACCTTGATGAATTGATGATTGAGGATACTCAAACAAGTTCAAATATGCATGAAATTAAGAGTTAAAGAACTTCCCTTGATGGTTTTTGACCATGGGATGAGATTGCTTCATGAGCAAGGCATTGTGATGCACAGATGAATTAGGGTTTCTCTGAAGAACAAGCCTCAAATCCCTTGACTTGCTTTGATAAAAAATGATGAATTGAGATACTAGGGAAGCATATTTGATGGATGATAACTTTGGGAACCATTACCATGCTTGCTATCATCTTCTCTTGACTATGTCTTTGTACATAGGATCTCCTAGAAGGTTTAGATCTTGTGATTGCTCAAACTACAAACAAAAGATGTTAGTGACATATTTTTGTGCTTTTGGTTAGTAAACAAAATGGGAAAAGCAATAATATACAATTCAAGCATGCTTGGTGATCTCAAACCACTCACAAGGGATCCCACCCTAAGGCAAAGGAAACCAAGATGCTCATGATCCTTGAGGCTTTGCAAATGCAATGTTATGATGCCATGAGGGATCTTAGGGACAAAATTGGGGTCTTACACTTCCCAAAAAAAGTAGCTTTAGCAATCAGAAAATCAGACGGGAGACCTCGAATTCCATCTTTGTAGAAAGAATAGACAGAAGCTTCCCATGGCGAGCTTTGAACTCCAAAGGCTCTAATACATAAGATGTCAAACTCCTTAACTCTTTTAAGTGGGGTTGTCAGAAACTGTACTTCTTCGTATTCCTTCTTTGCTTATCCATGTTTGAAAATTTGAAAATAGACCTCTTAAGTTCCTTAAAAACTTTTATTATTGATGATATGGATGCGTATGAATGCATGAATGCATGGATGCAACAATCACACTCAAGGATCAAGCAAGTCACACCACACACAGATCACGGGATGGCTCAGGTCATCATCAATATCAATCATCCATTGATATTGAGGATGTACGAGAACGGATCAACCGCGAATCAAGGGTTTGTTGTAAGTCACGAGCATGGAGTCTCAGTTAAGAACCACCCAATGGGAGTGTACTATGGTTAAACCTGACAATCATGTTCTAAAAAGGGTCCCCATAGTTATCATCTCATCTTTTGGATATTATCAGATAAAACGACTAGGCGTATTCCAAAAATATTCTCAAGAGGGACTCTTATGAGTGTAGTATCGCGTAACAATCGTATCAAATCTTACACTTGAACGACCTTCGCACTACATACTAGAATAGGCCAATATAGGCTAGGTATCTAAGGTCCTTGGATTCTAAGGTTTATATTGGAAAGAATAATGCCTAACAATGACTACTCGTGTGACATTATTGATCCCAATAAGACCTGCACCAAGTGAATGGGCTTGCAAGTTAACTTGCTAAGGAATAACTCCACACAAGTCAACAAGACTATGCCATTCTCCTATCATAAGTGCACTCGAGTTCGGGTATAGAACTCATCTCACAAGAAACCCCCAAGCATACAAGCAATTAATATATCAGGCAATTCAAACATTACAAACAATACAGTCATCCCAAATTTGCACAAAAATATGTCACCAATAAGTATAACCATACAACACACACATAAGCAAAAAGTAGGCTAAACCCACTAGAGAGATGTGCTCCCCAGCAGAGTCGCCACTTTTCTATAGCGGGGTTTTCGTTACCTTTAGGTTTATTGACTAAACCAAAAGTAAACATACAATTCGAGTCGCCACCGCACTTTTATTTGTCCAAAGGAAAGGCTAAAAAGCGAACAAAAGTCAAGGTAAGAAGTTTTTCAAATAAAAAACTAATAAAAAAGTCAGAGATCTGGGTAAGAGGGTTGGTTATGAAATGGGAAGGTTTTACGCACCCAAAACATCCTTAGTACTCTAAGGGAACCCTTTTTGCAAATATGTGTTGTAGGTTGGTATTTGTGAAAAGATTTGTGCAAAAGATTGGAGGGATGAGAAGAGAATAGATTATATTTACAAATTTTGTTGTTTGAATGGATGAACCCATTGCCTACGTACCATCACAAAGGTAGGATCAAAACCTCGTAGTTCGGGGTAAAAATCTCAAAGATTGGTGAATTGATTTGATCAAAAGCCTTAAGGTCTTTTGTTACCAAAGGGAGAAAACTCAACCTAAACCACTAATCCACCATGTGAGGAAGGCTTCAACATACTAGTTAGGGGTTAACCCTGTAATAAGTATGGAAGACTTATAATCCAATCACTAAGGATGAGGTGAGATTTACATCAACCACTATGATAACTCAAACCTATGACTAATGTTTTTGAAAAGTATTAACAAGGTGGTCATTGGAACCACAAAAACAACTTGAAGCGAGTTATATTTACAAGTTAGATTTATTTACAAAATGAAGTCAAAGTTGGATTAAAATTCATTCACAATGAGTATTTATGAAAATGGTTTTGAAAAGTCAAAGGCCTAAGGCCTAGGTTTCTAATTTGAAATAAAGTCAAAGTTTTGAAAATGATTTTTGGCTTGGTTAGAGTGAGGAGAAGAAGAGAAGGGCTAGTCCTAAAGCATACAAACATAAGAGTGGAAGGATAAACCCTTGGAGTTCCTTTTCTTGAAGTCATAGAGATGACTCAAGATGCTCCTTTCCTTTGGACTTAACACACAAGCAAGCAATCACACAATTGAATTCAAGTTTCTAGGATCTCCATTTGGCTTGTCTCTCTTAATTTGGCTACTCATGACAATGATCCTCTTTTCACTATCTCAAGATGGAATCCCTATCACACAAGAACAAACATCAAAAAGTTCACAACACAATAAGAGGAATGGACCAAGAATGAGTTTAGATGAGAAGTCCTTAAAGATCAACTTTGAGATTTAGCATTCTAAAGGCATGAGGCCTAGTTGCTCTTCAACAAGTTTAGCATTCTAAAGGCATGAGGCCTAGTTGCTCTTGAACTCCTTTAAGCATGGGTATGTCCTAATTCTAAGTCCTTTCTCCTTTTTGCATTAGGTTCACAAAAAACAAAGACAAAGCAAACACAAGACAACAAATATATTTATATACAATAATGGGCTCAAATGAGCAAAAGAAAAATGACATAAACATAAAATATGTGCTCAAGTGAGCAAAATGAAAAGCAATATGAATAAATGAGCAAGAAATAAATGGCATTAAAGTAAAAGACAAGAAATTAAATGCTCAAATTAAACTTAGTAATTAGTATGGTTATGTTAGTTTGTCATAAGACAATGTAGCGCTATGTTAAGCAATCGTAAGTGGAGTATGTAGTAGTCACACCTATCTGAGTCCGGTCAATAAAACTATAGGCAAATAAAAACAAGTTAGAGATCATGACTAGTAAGCCAAGCTCCACAAACTTTCCATGTCAAAACAAAAGAGGAAGGGCCTTGTATGGATTTTAGGTTTTCTGCTTGACCAAGAAGCAACCTATCTTGGACACAAAACAACTCACTTGATCTTGGATCAAGTTGAGTTTGGTTTGGATCAAAGAAGGTTAAACCTCTCATTTGTCAAGACCAACTATAAAACATTAACTCATTGGCCAAATGATGAAAATAATGGGATGAAGATGAAATGGAGGGAAAGAGAATTCAAGTATCAAGTTCAATTGATCAAATGTGAACCAAGTCATCATCAATCAATGCCAAACAGAAAAGAAATGAATATCACAAATCAACAAGTCAACCATATCTTTTTGGTAATTTTTGGATTAAAAATAAATGCAATATAAAATAAACAAAATATGGTCAAACCTCAAATTTAATTCAAATCAACTTCAACAAGTCCAATTAAATTCTCATAGGTCTAACATGGTCAAACAAACTTTGACAATTTTTTTCAACAATTTTAGAAACCAAAAACTATTTAAAAAACAAGGGAAAATAACACAACATGAACTAAAATCTCAAATAAATCTCAAATCAAATAAGAAATTGATGAGACTATTTTTCATTGACTTATCATGATCCATAAGTGTTAGAAAAATATTTTTGGATTTTTCAAAAGTCAGAAAGTATTTTAAAATGAATTAAAACTATTAAAAACCAAATAATTCACAAAAAATATTAAATGAAGTCAAAAAAATAATTGAAAATCAAAATATGAAACTAGATTTTTCAAGAAATTTTTTGGAATTGGTGTCATATTTTTGTGACTTCAAATAAAATTTCTATGAATTTTTGAAATTAAATGGAATTAACTGAAATTAAAAGAAAATAGAATAAATAGAAAAAAAGCGCAGCCACCAGATCAAATTCATTAATTGACGTGGCATGGATTAATGGCTCAGAGGCGCGGATGCAAGGTAGACCTAAGTCAAGCCCGCAACATAATGCATTAAAACAAGTAATCACATTTGATGGTCAAGATTATAACATTGAGACACGATCCAAAGGCTGGGAAGCAAACACGTGGGGATGGTGGTGGAAACCACCATCTTCTCCGGTGAGATACCAGATTCCGGCCACCACGCGCAAGGAAATGTTTTGTAATGAAAATAAAAAATAAGGACATCAAAATGAAGCTCAGGTGATGTACATCACCACTGTATCCATGGATCATCCTCACTCTTAATATTTAGAGAGAAATGTGAGATGGGAGATCATGGTATGTCAACTGGAAATGCACGAAATGAACAACTAAGACCACCATTGGCCTGCCTCAAGTGAGAGGACTTCAGAAAACCACATAAACCAAAGAAAATCACATTGAATTGCAAGATCTAGATCCAAAAAGTTTAAGGTTCTACCTCTGAGATGAAGTTTCTAATGCCACGAATTCTTCAAGATCTTGATCTGCTTTTGCTCTGGAAGTGTGATGGAGATGATAGGTTAAGGAATTGAGCTTTGAAAATCAACAAATGGATTTGAATTTCAAGCTTGAAAAAGAGAGAAAAATCTGAAAATTCCTTTGGTAAGGGTTGGGATTTCAATTCTGCAGCACTTCAGGTCTCCACTTGGTTGTGAAATGAATGAGATTGAGCATCTATTTATAGCTGAAATGTGGCTGAGATCATGCTTCCCTCGTGTGCATGGGATTTGAATCTTCCTTGCATGGGCCTGTACAGGCGCATGTAAGGCCCAATGATGGGTGCAAAACCAAGCTGAACTCAAATGAAATGGAATTGAACGTGTAATTGAAGTGGAATTGGCTTGCACATGAAGTTTCAACATGAAATGCAAAAATGAACATAAAGAGAAAGCTCTTCGAAACTCACACATGGAAAGTCCAAAAAAGTAATGTGAGTAATGCTTGGAAAGCCCCTTGAAATAAGGAACAAAAGTCATGTTGGGCAAAAATTCATTTGGCATTTGGAAATTAGTGAAAATTGGCTGTGAAAGTTTGGGCACAAAACATGTTTAAGTCACCCTTTGAAAATTTTCACCAAAAGCAAGCCTCTTCAAGCCCTTCTGTTTCAATGATACAAGCTTCAAATGGAAAAACCTCCAACATCAAAGTTGTAGATCTTTTCAATATGATCAATTTAGACTCAAATTTTGCATGATTTGTATTTTTGCATGAAAAAGTTATGGGCATTTGAAGTTGGGCACTTTTTCAAATTCAATGACTTAGGTCCAAGGTGACCTATAATGTTTTGTATTATCACATGTATTCCTTTTAGGATTATGAAATTTTGTCCAACATAACATTTAAAATACACATCTCAATATTTCCAATTCATTTGATCTCACCTCAAAATCATAAAAAATAAGGAAGTTAGGTCCTTGGGAAGTTGACCCAAAATTAGGGTTTTAGTCAAAATGACCTATAATGTTTTTAAATGAATGATGACCTTACAATTTTCAAATGGATTTTTGATGAACATGCAAGTTGTTCATATGGTTCTTAATAACATTTTTACTCTTGGGGTCATCTTCATTTGACAAACACATCAAAAGTTGTATCTCAATGATCTTCAGTTTAGTCAGATGACTTGACTGGTCAACTTCTCAAGGCCAAACTTCCAATCTTGATGAATAAATGATTGAGGGGCCTCACATAGGTTCACATACACATAAAATAATGAATGAAAGAAACTTCCCTTGATTAAATTTGATCATAGGTTGAGGTTGCTACATGAGCAAGGCACAGTTAAGGCCTAGTTGAATTAGGGTTTCCTTGGGAAATAATCCTCAAGCCCTTTGGGTTATCTTGATCAAATTGGAAAATTGAGATACTTGGGAGACATATATGATGATTAGGAGATTTGTGTACCATTTTCATGCTTTTTCTCATCTTCAACTAGTCATTTCATTGAGCTTAGGAACCTCCTAGGAGCATTGGAGCACATGATCACTTGAGCTTCAAAACAAAAAAGAGTTAGTGACATATTTTTGTGCTTTTGGTTAGTAATCAAAATAAGAAAAACAATAATATACAATACAAGCATGCTTGGTGGTCTCAAACCACTCACACAAGTCCCAACCCTAGGGTTAAGGAGCCAAACATGCTATGATCCTTGAGGCAATGCAATTGTGCAAATGATATGATGCCATGAGGGATCTTAGGGTCAAAATTAGGGTCTTACAATGAGTTAGAAGTTAGTATTGTTTTGCTTTTGCTTTTCATTTTAAGACATTCTTTGGAGAACATTCAACTCACTTATCACAAGCATGGATCCTTGAGTCAAGACATCTTCCAAAGGAAGGAAAATAGGCCAAGTTTCCACACAATATCATGAAAGAGGGGAGACTTACAATCTCACTAACTAGAATGCTATGCCTTTTGTGTCACAAATTTAGCGCTATGTTAAGCAATCATAATTGGACTTATGTAGAAGTCACAATTATCTGAGGTTGGGCAATAGAATTTTGGTGTTAATGCATGTTAGAGACATAGTATAATGGACTATGCTCATGAAACATACCACACACAAAAAGAATATGCAAAAGAGGTGGCCTAATCTCATCCATACTCATCTTAATTTTTCAATCAACTAGCTTTAGGACTTTGAGATATCATAGGCCAAATGAGATGAATGCATAAAGAAGGGGAATGAGATAAAGAGGGAGGGGAGTGGATCAAAACTCAAATTGATCAAAGGAGGACTTTTACCAAATTAATATCATCCATTCATTTTGGGAGATGGAATGTATGTTCCATCAATCCCCTAAATCCAATGATATTAACTTTACAAAGTCAAATCAACCTTGACCAAGGCCCAACAACAAGAGTCAAACTCAAACAAGTCATCATAATTGGTCAACAAAATTCTTTGGCATTTATTCAAATTAAAAATACTAAAATAAGGCATTTAAATTAAATATGGTTTGTCAAATTCCTAAAATCTCATCAAAACACCAAATAAATGGCCATGAGATTTATCCTATGTCAAAGGACCTTGGAGAAAAAATTTCAGAATTTTTAAAGACTTAAAAGTATTTTTAAACAATTAAAACCAAATGAAAAATCAATTAAATCATGAAAAATATTAATAATGATCCAATTTTTTTTTTTTAATTCAGAATATGAAAGAGGAAATTATTTGAAATTTTTTAGTGAAACTCTCGTATTTTTTGGATCAATATTAAAATTAATATGAATTAATGAAAATAAAAGGAATAAAAGAAAATCAGAAAAATAACAAAAAACGTTGACCACTTGATCTCCTCATTAATTGAGGTGGCAGATCAAGTGGCCAAAAGCGCGCGTTCCATGGTGCACTGCAATCAACGTGATATAGGCTTGGTATTTAAAAGGAAAGCATGAGATTAAAACAATTTGAACCAGATCAATGGCTCTAAACACTTCCAGCGCATCGCCGGCGTCCAAAGGCCGATCATCTTCTTCGGAGACCCTGGCCGGACTGGGTCACTCATCACCATCAAGAAAATGAAAAAGGAGGACATGATCTGAAAGAAAAAATGGCGTAGAGCACGAATCTGACCTCAATTTCAACTCACTCCAAATATATAAAAATATATGAGGAGTTGAATTTTGAGGTGTGTCAACTGAGTTACTTCGATTTGACCTTTAAGAAACTCAGTCTTCTTGCCTACATTGGTAGGACTTCAGACAACCAAAGATCCAAGAGAATTGAGTGGAATTGAGAGAGAATCGAAGATGTGAAATTTTCTGGAAAATACCTTCAATGCAGGTCTGGATTCACTTGTTCTTGCTTTGGCTGTGCTTGATCTTGCTCAGTATGCTTGCATAAGTATATTAGAATGCACAAAAGGTCTTGGATCCCTGGAGTTTTGAATCTCAAAACAGTGAGTTTCCAACTCAATTTCCAAAGGAGATTCTCAGGATTATACTCTCAAATGGAAGGGTTTGGTGTTTGGGATCAAAGCTGGCGCGAATGGGTTTCCAATTCTGAGCATATGGAGCTCTATTTATAGCTGAATCACATGATATTCGCACCTTTCAAATGAGTTTACAAAATTGGCAATGAGTGATGCATGTGTGCATGGGCGTGTACAGGCCCATGAGATTATTCCATTTGATCCATAATTGAGTGTGAACAAGTCTGAATTCAAATTGGAGTGCTAGGCAATTGTACATGGAAGCTTGAAGTTTGATTTTTACCAAATGATGATGCAATATTCAAGCCATGTGCAGCCCATTCAAACCTAGTCCAAAATGGATGAACTTGGACTTTTTGGAAAGGTTAGATCAAGAGGAACAACTTTCATGTTCAACACTTTTCCATTTGAAGCTTGTATCATGGTGAATATTGAGGTGGAAGTTTGGGAATTTTAACATATCAAATTTTTTCTAAGTGTCAAGCCATATATCTCAATATTCCACCTTGCTTAACTTTTTATGTGAGATTCAAATGAGAAACGTTTCTTCATCAAACCTGCATCTTTTTCAAAGACCTTCAAAATGGTCACCAATTTCATGTCATTTGGATTTGGGATGATAGGGTTATGCATTTATGAAGTTTGGAAAAATCATTTGTTCAATGGTATAGGTCAAAAGTGACCTATAATGTAACTTCATATCACATGCTCATAAAAGTTGAGTTAGCTCTCACTCTAAACATAAAAGTTGTAGTAGACATCCTGAATTTGATTGTGCAACTTGGAAATATTTCATATCATAAACATTGAGCAAGTTATGGCCTTGGGAAGTTAACTTTCAAATTAGGGTTTAGACAAAATGACCTATAATGTTTCAACATATAAATTGATTTTCCAAGCAAAACTAGCTCTAGGTCTCAACATGAAAGTTTTTTGGAATGGCATTTAGAGTAACTTTGCTTTTAGAATAATTTTCATACGGTGAAAATTGTAGGAGATAGGGTCTAGGGAGACCCAGTTTTGATTAGATGAAATCATCTTGCCAACCACCATCAACCAACTTGCTAGCCTTCAATTCTCTTGACTTTCTTGGCTCGTGATAGATCATATATGCATAAGATGATGAATTTTGAAGTGTACCTTGAGAAATTTGATCAAATGGCAAGATAGCTTGTTGGAGAAGCTACTCAAGATACCTAGTCAAACTAGGGTTTCCAAGACAAATCACCCTCAAACTCTTGAATAATGCTTGATCAATATAACATGTAGGAATAAATGGAACTCATATATGATGCTCTTAACCATTATTGAATCAATTCATGGTTGTTCTATTTGTCATGAGGGTCCTAAACCCTAGATATGAACTTGATAGATCAATGGTGATCATGCCTTACCTACAAAAGAGTTAGGCAAATGCAAAGACATATTTTTTGGTTTTTTGGTTAGTAAAATGATAATATACAAGTATGATACAATCACATGGTGCTTGGTGATCTCTCCCAAATTAAACCAAATGAAGGAGGGGTAAGGAGGATGCCAAGGTATGATCCCAATGCTAATGCTTATGATGAAATTGCATGAGGGATATTAGGGTCAAAATTGGGGTATTACAGCTGCCCCTATTTAAGGATATTCTAACTGAGGAGGCAAAGGTTAAAATCTTCATGTCGACTCAGTAGAATGGGCTTAAATAACAACACAGAAACAAAATTTGGTCCCTAAGAGACCTCATGATGCAAATGATATGAATGCAAAAGTTAATGCTCTGTGGGGAAATATGGCCACAAAGGAAAAGTAATCAGAGAGACCGAAAGTCCACAGGAGTATAATGCATTCCATAAGGAAAACTCACTGGGGAGATAGAGACTCTTGGGGATAAAGGAGTTATGCGCAGGCCAGGCTACGGCTTAAAAATACTAGGGGACTCGAGGAATTCCATACAAACATGGAAAGACTCATCCCGGGAAACAACAACATCTGCAGGGGATACGAGTAAGTCAGGATAAAACTGAAGTACTTGAATCATGCAGGAAAAACAATTTCACTAAGGAAATGTGCACTCAACTCAACTGGGGAAGCAATAAACTTCAACACAGGAGGAGCATAAATCTATTATCTACTACCTGTTACTGGGTGAGGAGATAATAAAGATCTTACAAAGAGAACATCCGTCATCGTTTAGGATGAACATATCAAGGATGACTCGCTGGGAACCAACAGAAGGGAATATTCATTACCGGTTATTGGGTAAGAATAGCCTTGCTGGGGAAAACTACAGAAAAATAGGATTTATAACTACTAGTTACTGGGTAGAAAACCAAGGGTGGGAGTATCCGTCATTGGTTAGGATGAACATATCAAGGATAAACTCGTCAGGAATGAAAATCAGTCATCGGTTAAGATGAACATATCAAGGATAGACTTTCCTGGGAAATGTCAAGGAGGATATCCGTCATCGATTAAGATGAACACATCAAGGATAAACCAACTGAACAAAAGGTAGTAATTACATCTATCGAATGCTGGATAGAAGACCATCAAAGAGAAAATTCGTCACCGGTTAAGATGAACATATCAAGGATTGACTCTGAGAGGGGGAGAAAGTATGAATTACATCTATCAGTTACTGGATAGAACACCATGAGAGAGAATCCGTCACTAGTTAAAGTGAATATATCAAGAATAAACTTTACAGAGGGGACAAAAGCAGGATTTACAACTACCGGTTACTGGGTAGAAGACCGCCAAGAGAAGGAAACCCGTCATCGGTTAGGATGAACATATCAAGGATTAACTCTCTAGGAAACAAGAATATGGATTACAACTACCTTTTTACTAGGTAGAATACCAAAGGTGAGAACATCCATCATTGGTTAGGATGAACATATCAAGGATAAAACTCAGGCAGGGGAGAGAAAGATATTTGTCACCGGTTAGGGTGAACATATCAAGGATATACTTCCTGGGGAATAGATCCACTGGGGACTCTACTGAGAAGAAAGACAAGGGTACTTTCACCGGGTATTGGGCAAGAAGTAACAAACTGCAAACTTAGAAGAATATTACCAGTTACTGGGAAATAGACTCTTAGGAGACTCAAAGCATCTATCTAGGTAAGAGCTAGAAAGAAGCAGTCAATTAAGACTCAACCCAATGAGGATATAACTCAAGGGGAGTGATTCCATCCAGATAAACAACTGGAAAGGAAACTGAAGTAATAATCATCCACGAGGAAAAACTCAGTGGGGAAGAGGAAAGAGGTTAAAGTCTTTCTGCCTAAGGGGCTGACGCTCTACAATTGAGGGAGGACAGACACCGAAATTTGCATCGGGATAAAGTACCGCCATACAGAGGATGAGAATCTCAAATAGACAAATCAAACAAATATGGTGGTGCCAATATGCAATTATGAAATTATATGAATGTATATGTATATGATGATTATGCTGACAAAACAATCACAAAGGATACAAAGGTGTCGCAAAGAATTTGAATCATCGGTACAATCCCCGGTCAATCCATAAAAAGAGGGAGACAACAGCTGGAAAGCAGAGAAATCACAAACCAAAAGCTCAAATCTAGTCGAAGGAGGAGATATACTGAGGAGAGGAGAAGTTATCGAGTCTGCAAGGAATTTTAGGTCAACACCATATCAAATGGGAGACAACCATGCAGAAGATAAACACAAATAGCTGCTCAGAAACCAGGAAGAAACTCTGACTGGGAGCGAGTCGGATGGCGACTGGTGGGGAAACCAATGCGTTCTACTGGGGAAAAGATCTTACTCTGCTGAAGATCAACCCCTTTGGGGAATATAGAAACACTACCAATGAAATAACACGCCGCAAGGTACTGAATCAACCAACTTAGCTGGAAAAAGGGATCAGAACTCCGCTTGGGAACTAACACTCCGCATGGGGACCGGAACAACATAAACAACCAGGGATAACCGAGGGGTTAACTGCTTGGGGAACCTCTAATGTTTCGCACTTGAGGACTCGTTGCTCTTGAAGTGCTGTTGATACTTCCTTTTTAATTGCTTTGAAAAATTCTTGCTTTCATATGTTTTTTTGAGAAAAAAAATGATTTTGATTTAGAAATTTAAATTTTCAAAATGATCATAATAAAATTTAAACTATTGCCTGAAGTAAATAAGAGTAGAAACAATTGGATAAAATCTCAACTTTATTTAAGGGGATGGTAGTCTGTAAATGACAAGACTCCATGGATTTTTACAAAATTGAAAATGGTAATTTACATGGAAAAGGGTTACATTGAATACAAATGACCACTAATCCTTCTACCAATCCTTTGATATCCACTGTGCTCTTGACCGCTGTTGGGATGATGAATTGACGTCAACCCTTGTGCTCAAAGTTCTCCAAAATTTTGAAGATCAACAGAATGAAGTTACTTGGCATAATCCATAATTTTTGCATAAGTTTCCCCAAGGTGGGGCACTCAACTTTTCGGGAAATTCTTCTGTTTTTATGTCTCTAATTCTTTCCTGGATTACCCTTTCAGGTTTTCAATCCACCGAGACGCTCATTTTTGCCTAAGTCGCCCTTTCGAGTTTTCAACTTAGCGAGCTGTTCTTTTCTTTTTTAGGCGAAGTATTTCTTGACTGCATCTGTGTTCACAGGACGGGTGAACTCTTCACCATCCATAGTTGTAAGAATCAAAGCACCGCCTGAAAAGGCTCTCTTGACAACATATGGGCCTTCATAATTGGGAGTCCATTTTCCCCTAGAATCTGGTTTGAACGATAAAATCTTAATGAGCACAAGGTCACCTTCTCTGAACATACAAGGTTTGAAAATCAATGGAATTAACTGAAAATAAAAGAAAATGAAATAAATGGAAAAAACCACAGCCGCGTGATGCAACTCATTAATTGACGTGGCATTAATGGACTGTCCAGATCTGATGGCGCATGGTGTGCTTGAGTCAAATGCGCAGTAACATGTATTAAAATAAGTCAGCACGATGGATGCACACGATTAGAACATGGATACAAGATCAAAAGGCCATGAAGGTGTACACGTGGTGATGGTGGTGGAAACCACCATCTTTACCGGTGAAACAACAACCTCCGGCCACCAGTTGCAGAAAATGAAAACTTAATAAAAATTAAAACCAAAGCCATGGAAATGAAGCTCGTGTGATGGAGATCACCCCTGTATCCATGGATCTTCCTCACTCTTCCTATATTGAGAGAAATGTGAAGAAGAAGATCATGGTGTTCAAACTGAAAGTTCAAGAAATGGAAAATTGAAAGCATCATAAGCTTGCCTCAAGTGTGAGGACTTTAGAAAACCACACAAACACAAGAATGCTACATTGAAATGAGAGTTATAGATCAAAAAGTTTGAATATATACCTCTGAATTGAAGCACTTATAGCCACGAAACCTCCAAGTTCTTTGCTCCTCTTTGATCTATGGATGTAATGGAAGTGAAAGGCTAAGGAATTAGGCTTTGAAGATCAGCTAATGATGCTGAATTTCAAGCTCGAAAGTGAGAAAAATTTCTGAAAAATTCCTTTGGTATGGTTATGGTTTCAATGCTGCAGCAATTCAGATCTCTAAAAGGTTACCAAATGAGTGAGAGGGAACCTTTATTTATAGCTAAATGTGGTTGATCACACACTTCTCTCGTGTGCATGAAATTTGAGCTTTGATGTGCATGGGCCTGTACAGGCATGTGGAAGGACCAATGATGGATGCAAAAGCTTGCTGAGTTCACCTGGAAAGGATTTGGACGTGCATTCTGGAGGAAACTAGCTTGCATACCAAATTATAACATGAAATGCCAAAATGCACATAAATGGAAAGGTCTTCGAAACTCCCAAATGGTAAGTCCAAAAGAGTATTGTGAGTAATGGTTGGAAATCTCTTGAAATAAGGTACAAAAGTCATGTTGGGAAAAAATTAATTTGGCATTTGGAAATTGATGAAAACTGGCTGTGAAAATCCAAGTACAAAACATATTCAAAACACTTTGAAAAGTTTCACCAAAAACAAGCTTAATCAAACCCCTCGGGTTTCATGATGCACGCTTCAAATGGAAAATCCTCCAACATAAAAGTTATATATATTTTCAAAATGATCAATTTAGACTCAGAGTTTGCATCATTTGGGTTTTCTATGACAAAGTTATGGGCATTTGAAGTTGGGTACTTTTTCAAATTCAATGAATTAGGTCCAAGATGACCTATAATGTTTTGTATTATCACATGTATTTATTTTATGATTATAAAACTTTTTCCAACATAACATTTGAAGTAGACATCTCAAGATTTCCAATGCATTTGGTCTCACCTCAAAATCATAAAAATTAAGGAAGTTATGCCCTTGGTAAGTAGACCTAAAATTAGGGTTTCAGTCAAAATTACCTATAATGTTTTGAAATTAATGATGACCTTACAAGTTTCAAATGGATTTTTGATGAACATTAAAGTTGTTCATATGGTTCTTAGGAACATGTTTGTGCTTGGGGTCATCTTCATTTGACAAACACATCAAAAGTTATATCTTAGTGATCCTCAGTTTAGTCAGATGACTTGACTGGTCAACTTTTCAAGGCCAAACTTCCAATCTTGATGAATAAATGATTGAGGATTCTCAAATAGGCTCAGATATGCATAAAATGATGAATGAAAGAGCTCCCCTTGATTAAATTTGATCAGAGGTTGAGATTGCTTAATGGGCAAGGCACAGTCAAAGCATAGTGAAATTAGGGTTTCCTTGGGAAACAATCTTCAAGCCCTTTGGGTTATCTTGATCAAATTGGAAAATTGAGATACTTGGGAGACAAATATGATGATTAGGAGCTTTGTGGACCATTGTCATGCTTTTTTCTCATCTCCATCTAGCCATTTCATTGGGCTTAGGAGCCTCCTAGGAGCATTGGAACACATGATCACTTAAGCTTCAAAACAAAAAGAGTTAGTGACATATTTTTGTGCTTTTGGTTAGTAATCAAATAAGAAAAGCAATAATATACAATACAAGCATTCTTGGTGGTCTCGGACCACTCACACAAGTCCCAACCCTAGGGTTAAGGAGCCAAACATGCTATGATCCTTGAGGCAATGCACTTGTGCAATAACATGATGCCATGAGGGATCTTAGGATCAAAATTAGGGTCTTACAAGCATAAATTTGACACTTGTGGCATTTCTTCACAAATTTGCAACAGTCAGATTCCATTATCAGCCAATAGTAACCATCTCGCAACATCTTCTTCGCCATTGCATGTCCATTGGAATGAGTACCAAAGGAACCTTCATGCACTTCAGTCATCAACAAGTATGCTTCGTGTCTATCCACGCATCTGAGCAAAACCATGTCGAAGTTTATCTTGTACAGTATATCACCATTCAAGTAGAAATTACTGGCTAATCTTCTCAAAGTCTTCTTATCTTTCAAAGATGCCCCTGGCGGGTAAATCTGACTTTGGAGGAAACATTTGACGTCGTAATACCATGGCTTCTCGTCTTTGATCTCTTCAACAGCAAACACATGAGCTGGCCTATCAAGACGCATCACAAACAAATTGGGAACTTCATTCCAATACTTTACCACAATCATTGATATCAATGTTGTAAGAGCATCTGCCATCCGGTTTTCATCTCGAGGGATATGATGAAACTCAACCTTTGTAAAGAAAGTTGAAATCCTCTTCGCATAATCTCTATGTGGTATTAAACCGGGTTGATCTGTATCTCATTCACCTTTGATCTGATTCACAACCAAACCTGAATCTCCAAAGACATCCAAATATTTGATTCTGAGATTCATCGCCTCTTCAAGCCCCATAATGCAAGCCTCATATTCTGCCATGTTGTTTGTACATTTGAAAGTCAATCTAGTTATAAATGGTAGATGTGTGCCTTGAGGAGTAATGATCATTGCCCCAATGCCATTTCCATACTGATTAACAGCTCCATCAAATACCATGCCCCAATGGAACCAGGTTCTGGCCATTCTTCAAGCAATGGTACGTCACAATCTTTCATTTTCAAGTACAAAATCTCTTCGTCAGGAAAATCATACTGCACTGACTGGTAATCTTCAATTGGTTGGTGAGCCAAATGGTCAGCCAAGATACTACCTTTGATCGCTTTCTAAGATTGATATTCGATCTCATACTCTGATAACAACATCTGCCAACGGGCAATCCTCCAAGTTAAAATAGGCTTCTCAAATATATACTTGATCGGATCCATTTTGGATATCAACCAAGTGGTATGATTCAACATATACTGGCGCAGACGCTTAGCAGCCCAAGCCAATACGTAACAAGTCTTCTCAAGCATAGAACACCGAGTCTCATAGTCGGTGAACTTCTTGCTAAGGTAGTAGATTTCAAATTCTTTCTTTCCAGTCTCATCTTGCTGACCAAGAACACAACCCATACTGTCTTCAAGCACAGTCAAATACATGATCAACGGTCTTCCTTCAACAGGTGAAGACAAAATTAGAGGTTCAAGAAAATATTCCTTAATACTGTCAAAAGCTTTCTGGCAGTCTTCGGTCCAATCACAAGACTGATCTTTCCGAAGAAGCTTGAATATAGGCGCACATGTGGCAGTCATGTGGGAAATGAATCTGGAAATATAATTCAAGCGGCCGAGAAAACCTCTGACTCGCTTCTCAGTTTTGGGCGCATGCAACTCTTGTATTGCTTTGACCTTGGCAGGATCGACCTCAATACCCTTCTTGCTAACAATAAAGCCCAACAACTTACCAGAACGAACACCAAAAGTACACTTATTGGGATTCAAGCGGAGTTTATACTTCCTCAAGTGCTGGAATAGCTTCAACAAATGCTCAACATGTTCCTCTTCATCAATTGATTTAGCAATCATGTCATCGACATAAACTTTAATCTCTTTATGCATCATATCATGAAAAAGAGTAGTCATTGCTCTTTGGTAAGTTGCACCAGCATTCTTTAGACCGAAAGGCATCACTCTATAACAGAATGTTCCCCAAGGTGTAATGAATATGGTCTTCTCCATATCTTCGGGTGCCATCTTGATCTGATTATATCCGGAAAATTCGTCCATGAACGAAAAGACGTTGAATTTAGCAGTATTGTCTACCAACATATCAATGTGTGGTAGAGGGAAATCATCTTTCAGACTGGCTTTATTCAAATCTCTATAATCAACACACATGCAGACTTTTCCATCTTTCTTCGGCACATGCACAATATTGGCCACCCATTGAGGATACTCAACGGTCACAAGGAAACCAACATCAATATGTTTCTACACATCCTCTTTGATCTTTATATCCATATCAGGATGCGTTCTTCTCAACTTCTGCTTGACTGGCGGGCATTATGGCTTCAACGGAAATATATGCTTCAAAATCTCAGAATCCAAACCAGGCATGTCTTGATAGGACCAAGCAAACACATATGAATACTCTCGAAGAAGATCAATCAACCCCTTCTTGACATCTGGACACAGTCGAGAGCCAATCTTGACTTCCTTCACATCATCCTCGACCTAAAATATAAGGAATTCAAAATTTGGAAAAGGAGAAGGATCATTGTATTCAATAGGGTTAGGAACCAACCTGCATAATGATTTGATATTTTGATTTTAGAGAAGTGAATTTGTGACCAAATATTATGCAGATGGACAATTATATTGTTTATTTATGTTTTTTGTGATTACCATTTTCAGAATAAAGCAAAAAGTAAAAACAAAACATCATAGATGTGGATGAATAAAATTAATTTTATTAATGATCAATTTGGAAATGCCCAAACAATGTTCACTTCTCCCTTAGGCATAGGAGAAGGATTTTTTAAAAACGTATAAAAGCAATTACTTAGATCTATGCAAAATAAAAGGAATATCAACAGCAATCCAATTGTTGCAAGCCTTTCCAGGCGTCACAAAATTGGTGCAGTCTTCCCTTTCGTCATCCTCTAGCACATCATCTAAGTGTTGTTCATTGCCATGAATGAACCCTCCGCTACGGGAGCTAAGTTGCATATCTTCAGTCCTTACAGTTGATGAACCTTTCCAGAACCCCAGACCGGCCTATCTTTGTTGTCGGAGACCTCTACCATGCGCCCCCACTGATCAACATTGCCTTCTTCCACAATCTTCTTAGCATCTTTCAATGAGGGCATATGTGCTCCAACTCTCTTTTTAACAGCAATAGATAAGGCTTAGAACTGAGTTCCAACCTCATCCTCGGCTTCAACGTAAGAGAAAGATGACAAATGGCTAACCAACAACGCCTTCTCTCCACCGACAATCATAATATTCCCATTCTTCACAAATTTGAGCTTCTTGTGCAAAGTGGAGGTAACAGCTCCTGTCTCATGGATCCATGGCCTTCCCAACAAGCAACTGTAGGTAGGGTGGATATCCATTACTTGAAAAGTAATTTGAAAATCACTCGGAACTATCTTAACTGGAAGGTCCACTTCACCAATAACTGTCTTGTGCGAACCATCAAAAGCTTTGACGATTACACCGCTATACCTCATAGGCGCTCCTTGGTATGATAACTTTGACAGAGTTGACTTCGGAAGCACATTCAGTGACGACCCTGTGTCAACAAGCACATTTGACAAAGCATCCTCTTTGCAATTCATAGAAATGTGCAAAGCCAAATTATGGTTTCTTCCTTCCTCAGGGAGTTCCTCATCACAGAAGCTAAGATTATTGCAAGAAGTGATGTTAGCCATGATATGATCGAATTGATCCACTGTAACATCATGTTCTACAAAAGCTTGTTCCAGAACTCTCTACAGTGCTTCTTTGTGCGCTTCAGAATTCATGAGCAGAGACAACACTGAGATTTTTGAGGGGGTTTGGAGCAGCTGCTCCACCACATTGAACTCACTCCTTTTAATTAACCGAAGTACCTCATCATCATCATTGGCCTTCGTATCGCTGGACTCACCAGACTTACCTTTTGAAGCACCAACTACATCTACAATAGGAACTTCCACCTTTTTACTTACAACTAATTCCTCCTTATCCTTTGGGAACACCGGCAAAAAATACACGACCACTGCGGGTCACCTTGGTAACATCAACAATGCTCACCACTGAACTAGTCGTAGGTAACAGGACCTCTTGACCACCTTCTATCATTGTAGCATTATACTGATACGGTACAACTTTATCAGATGAATACAGGATTGGGCCCGCTAACCGTATTACCAACGGCGATACTGATCTTTTGCTGACACTATTACTGTTGTTGTTGTCGTACTGGATTACCAAGCTCTCTGGCTGCTTGAAAACGGGCACTATGACATTTACATCATCATCTACATGACGGGATTGAACAATCTGAATCATGCCTTCATCCATCAGTCGCTGGATGTCCCTTTTCACAACTTCACAACCCCTCAGGTTAACACTACAAACAGCACAACCATCATGGTCGTGCTCACAATCACTTACCAACCAAACATCTTTATGCATCTGCACCAAGGACCTCCTGATAAAACGTACATCAAAAACCTTAAACTCGCCAGGACAACCATCCACCATATTCACAGAAGAGTTCCCATGAGCGGGCAATAGATTTGCTTTAACATTCGGCCCACGGTCCTCGAAGGACACCATTCCACTCTTCATCAGCTTCTGAACCTCATACTTGAGCGGATAACAGTTCTCAATATCATGTCTGGGTTCTCCTTGATGAAAAGCACAACGGAGCTCAGGCTTGTACCACCATGGAAGTGGTTTTGGAATTTGTGGCGGGTTTCTCGGTTGGATTAGGTTCTTGTGAACCAAGGATGGATACAATTTTGCATAAAACATAGGAATCGGGTCGAAAGAGACCTTTTTCCTCTCAAAGTTTTGTTGATGATGATTGTTGTTGGTATTGTTGTTGTTGTAAGTGTTCGTTGGTTATTGCGGTTGTTGTTATTGACATTGTGGTTGTTGCTGAAGTGGTGTTGATTGTTGATTAGAAAATACCGGGATAACGAAAGATACTTGATGATGATGTTGACGTGATGATTGATTCCTTCTGATCTGAGGCCTCCTCTGCCTCCCACTACTTATTGCATTCGCTTCGTTTTCCTTCTACTTGTTGAAACTGCTGCCATACCTCTTGCTCGTCGATGCCTAATCTTTCGACAAACGTACCTCTTGGACTTCTTCCTCAAGCCTCATCCCCATGTTTAACATTTCGGTAAAGTCACTGGGGGCACTAGCAATCATTCGTTCATAATAAAATGAACTCAGAGTTTTCAGAAAGATCTTTGTCATCTGTTTTTCCTCCAAAAGAGGAGTGATATGGCAGCCAATTCCCTCAACTATATGCATACTCCTTAAATGTCTCCTTATCTTTCTGAGACATAGACCTCAGCTGGTCTCTATCAGGCGCCATGTCCACATTATACTTATATTGCTTGTGAAAAATCCTCTCCCAGGTCATTGAAGGTACGAATGCTGGCACTATCCAACCCCATATGCCAACGGAGCGCAACACCGGTCAGACTGTCCTGGAAATAATGAATCAACAGTTGATCATTATCGGTCTGAGTAGACATCTTGCGAGCGTACATCACTAGATGAATGAGTGGACAAGTGTTCCCTTTATACTTTTCAAAGTCATGCACTTTGAACTTCACCGGGATCTTGACATTGGGCACTAAACACAACTCAGCAGCACTATTTCCAAACAAGTCCTTACCCCTTAGCGTCTTCAATTCCTTGCGCGGCTCAAGAAACTGATCTTTCATTTCATCCATTTTCTCATAAACATTTGGACCCTCAGACAGCTCGGAGTGATAAATGGTGTCCTCTATACGAGGTAAGGTGTGCACAACGGGAGGTGGCACAAATATGACCGTGCTAGATCCCGGCATGGAAGCAAATGTAGACGCAAAGCCTTCAGACATAAAGTTGGACAACATTCCCCACGGGAATCCGGAAGGCATAGTAGGCGCAAAATGGGCGATAGCAACAGGCATGGTAGAGGTAGCCACCTCTGAAGTAACCGTCCTCGCAGGAGGAGTTGCAGGTGTTGGAGAAGATTGAATCTGAGCAGCAAGAACTGGCTCCATCATGGCAGTCAGGCGGGCGGTCTCGTCCTTCAGCTCTCTGTTCTCTTGCTCTAGATGCTCCATAATTCTTAGATGATTAGCGCGGGTGTTATACCAATGAGTCAGCTTGGCTAAAGCACATAAGAAACACCAATGAGACATCTGGCGAAAGAGAAACCTGCTTATGCAAATGATGCATGAAATGCAATTCTTTTTTATTTATTTTTGTTTTCAAGGAACTTACTATATTATTTGCAAACATATATATCAAAAATCTCTTTTCATTAATATAATTGGAAGGATTACACTGAGTACAATTTCAGAAACCAATATGAAAAATACAAGGGAAAAGAAGACGAGTCATCCTAAGGATCCCTAACAACGTCAGAAGATTTGGCTGAAGGCACATACTTCCTTCGAATGCGTCGAATCTTGGTCTCAAAAGAAGCCTTCATCTGAGTCTTCTCGAGAACAAGCTGATCAACAATCATCTTCCAAGCAACAGAAGGCTGAGGCATGCTAGAAGATGAAACCTCTGGCTCTCTCTGTCTCTTTGTCACTCGGTCTTCAAGTAGCTCAATAAGTGCATCTTTGTCTTTAGACTCCAACTGCAACTCTTCATGCTTCTTGCTCAAAGCACGGAAACGCTCTTCCCACATGTCCTTCTCTTGATTCATCTTGACGAGTGCGTCTTCCAACTCCTCCACATATTGGTTAGGGAGAGTTAATGGATCAACCACAATCATAGACATAATCTTTCACAAGGATAAGGCATCTTCAACTCCAAAGCACTCTTCTTCACCCAAAGAGTGTAAGCTTCCAAAGCTAAACAATTGCGCGGAACAAGCTCGGATCTTCCTTTCTTGTGCATATTATGCCAAGCATACACAATCTTCTACTTCAGATGTTGGGGATCTTTACCCTCTTGATAGAAAAGACCTTCTAACAAATTGTTATTAGGTTTGTCTCTCAAGGGGAACCCAAGTTGACGACGATTCAAAGCAGGGTTGTAGTTAATTCCTCCTTGTGTACCAATGAAAGGCACATTAGAGAATTCACCACAACTATCAATAATCTCCAAACTGCTTAAATACGGATCATACCAAAGTATATCATCATTAGTGAGAGACATAAGTCTCTGACACCACCTTAGACATTGTTTCTTCTCCACAAAAGAAGGCGTATGAGGCAAGTGCGAAATAAACCACTTGTACAAAAGAGGAATGCAACAGACGATAGTTCCACCACCCTTAGAATTCCTTAGATGCAAAGAGAAATACATATCACCCAATAAAGTAGGCACATGATTCCCAATCAAGAAAAGTCTAATGGCGTTAACATCAACAAAACCGTCAATGTTAGGGAACAAAGCTAATCCATAAATGAGCAACACAAAGATAGCTTCAAAAGCATCTACACTATCGGCTTGAGCAAAAGCAGTAGCTTCCTTAATGAGGAAATCAGATGGCAACCCAAACAATCCTCCTTTCTTCACCCAATGAGCCTCTATCTCAGACTTCTTCAAGTGAAGAGCTTCAGCAATAAGATTAGATCGGGGAATCTCCTCCAATCCACTAAAAGGTACTCTACTAGATATGGGTATCCCCAAAAGATGAGAATACTCCTCCAAGGTAGGCACAAGCTGAAAATATGGGAAAGTGAAACAGCGGTAGAGAGGATCATAGAACTGCACCAATACACTCAAGATGCTAGCTTTCTTAACTCTTTCAAGTCGAGACATCTGAAATTGTACTTCTTAGTGTTCCTTCGTCCATAATCCATGGTCTGAAAATATTTTCAAATAATACCTTAGTTCCTTGAAATTTTCGTGTGATGAATGTTATGATGCGCATGAATGCATGAATGCAACAATCACAAATAAGGGATCACACACAAGGCAAACAAAGGTCAAGGGATGAATCAAGTCATTGTCAAGATCAATCATCTATTTTGGTTGATTATGGTTTACACCTTATCAACACCCAAATTCCATTGATATTGACAAGACTTCATTGGATCAACCAAGAATCAAGGGTTTGTTGCAAGTCACGAGCATGGAGTCTGGGTAAGAACCATCCCAAAGGAGTGAACTAAGGATAAAAACCTGTAGCTCATGTTCTAAAAAGTTCCCAGAGTCTTAATTCCATCTATCGGATATTACAGGTTAAGATGACTGACTCATCGACCCATAATATTCTCAAGAGAAACTCGTCTGAGTGTATCACGTAACAACTGTTATCAAGTCTACACTTGAACAGTTTCCGCACTACGTCCTAAATAGGCCAAGAGGGGGTAAATGTTCTATGGTCCTCAGCTTTTCGGACCCAAATTAGAGATATTAATGCCTAACCACAAATACTTGTGTGACATTTCCAAATCCAAAAGAGTCTCCACTGAGCAGATGTATCTCAAGCCAACTTGTTAAGGACTACTCCACACAAGTCGAACATGACTATACCATCCTCCTATCTTAATTGCACTCAAGTTCAGGTTAGAACTTATCTCACCACTCAGAGATCACCAAGCACAACAAGCAGATTATATAACACATACATATATACAAACATCACATATATACAAATATACACACACAAAAAATAGGCTAAACACACTGGAGATTACTCCCCAGCAGAGTCGCCACTTAATTTCTGTAGCGGTAAATTCATGATCATCAAACTATGGATAAGCTAAAGATCAAATAACAAGAGTCGCCACCGCGCTTTTATTGTTTCCAAGGGAAAAGGGGAAAAAGTACGAACAAAACCCAAAAGTAAGAAGTTTTCAAGTCAAAACTAATAAAATGTCAGAGATTACAGGTAAGGGGGTTGGTTACACAGAGGGAAGGTGTTAGCACCCAAAGTGTCCTAGGTACTCCTAGGGAGCCCTTTTTGTGTGCATATGTATTTGGTACAAAATGATGTTTGCAAACAAATAGAATGGGGGAATGAGGAAAGAATTCATTAATTATTTTTGTGTTTAGCAAGACCTTCGGTCTTGTGCCTACGTAGGAACATAAAATGAGGTATCAAAACCTCGTAGTTCGTGATACAAATTTCAAAGTGGATGCATTGCTTTTAACAAAAAATAAGTTTGAAAGGCACAAAGGCGCAAAAATGGTTTGAATGAGTTAGTTCTTTTTTGGATTTTTGAAAGTTTAAGTCCAGTATAGTTAAGTTTATTTACAAATTTGATTTAAGAAAATAAGTTTGAAAATGCAATGGCATAAAGCCAAAGTTTCTATCTTTTTGCAGAGTGGTCAAAGTTTGGAACAAAATAAGTTCAATCAAAGAAAATTTTGAAAAAAGGGAGGGAGAGATTTTGAAATTAAAGAAATGAGGAGAAGATGAAGGGAATAATCCTATGCACAAAATTAAAAGTTAAGAGTTGAAAAGATCTGACCAAATGGGTAGCAATCCAATAGACAAGAATGTCAATAGAAAATCCAGAATTCCCTTGGACATTTAGAATCATGCAACACACAAATGCACAATTATATTATCTTGAAGAGCAAAGGCATCAAATAAAGATAGCCACATCCAAGATTTAGCCATTCCATGATCCTCTTAAGATTAGCCCATGTAACAGATGGATTCCACAAGTCACAGGTTCAAAATAACATCTTCACAATGATCATGTTGTAGATGAACTCAGAGGGATCTTAAATGATGTATCAGATGAAGTTTCAAATTTCAAGCACTTGGTTTCTTAATAAGTTGGCATTGGCCAAGTCCTTTAGCATAGGAATGTTGCCTAAGTTCTAAGTCCATTTGTCCAAGATCAAGCCAACAGTCCACTCAAACGTTTTTTAGGGTTTTTGTTGTTATTATGTACATTAATGGTCAAAGACCACACAAACAAAAAAAGTGTACACAAACAAGATATATCACATAATATGGTCCAAGTGGACAAAGGGAAAATTGCATTAACATAAACAATTAGAATGATATGAACAATGGCAAATGAATAAAAGCAAGAATTAAATTACATTAAAGTAAATGGCTTAAAATTAAAGTTAGTTGTTAATGAGTTAGAAGTTAGTATTGTTTTGCTTTTGCTTTTCATTTTAAGACATTCTTTGGAGAACACTCAACCCACTTATCACAAGCATGGATTCTTGAGCCAAGACATCTTCCAAAGGAAGGAAAAAAGGCCAAGTTTCCACACAATACCATGAAAGAGGGGAGACTTACAATCTCAGTAACTAGAATGCTATGTTTTTTGTGTCACAAATTTAGCGCTATGTTAAGCAATCGTAATTAGACTTATGTAGAAGTCACAACTATCTGAGGTCGGGGAATAGAACTTTGGTGTTAATGCATGTTAGAGACATAGTATAATGGACTATGCTCATGAAACATACCACACACAAAAAGAATATGCAAAAGAGGTGGCTTAATCTCCTCCATACTCATGTTAATTTTTCAATAAACTAGCGTTAGGACTTTGAGATATCATAGGCCAAATAAGATTAATGCATAAAGAAGGGGAATGAGATGAAGAGGGAGGGGAATGGATCAAAACTCAAATTGATCAAAGGAGGACTTTTATCAAATTAATATCATCCATTCATTTTGGGAGATGGAATGTACATTCCATCAATCCCCTAAATCCAATGATATTAACTTGACAAATTCAAATCAACCTTGATCAAGGCCTAACAACAAGAGTCAAACTCAAACAAGTCATCACACTTGGTCAACAAAATTCTTTGGAATTTATTCAAATTAAAAATACTAAAATAAGGCATTTAAATTAAATATGGTTTGTCAAATTCCTAAAACCTCATCAAAACACCAAATAAATGGCCATGAGATTTATCCTAGGTCAAACAAGGTCGAAGGACCTTGTAGAAAAAATTTCAGAATTTTCAAAGACTTAAAAGTATTTTTAAACAATTAAAAACAAATGCAAAATCAATTAAATCATAAAAAATAATAATAATGATCCAAAAAATAATTTAAATTCAGAATATGAAAGAGGAAATTATTAGAATTTTTTTAGTGAAACTCTCATATTTTTTGGATCAATATTAAAATTAATATGAATTAATGAAAATAAAAGGAATAAAAGAAAATCAGAAAAATAATAAAAAACGTGGACCACTTGATCACCCTCATTAATTGAGGTGGCATATCAAGTGGCCAGAAGCGCGCGTTCCATGGTGCACTGCAATCAACGCAGCATAGGCTTGGTATTTAAAAGCAATGCACGAGATTAAAACAATTTGAACCAGATCAATGACTCTGAACACTTCCAGCGCATCACCGGCGTCCAAAGGCTGGACTGGTTCACTCATCACCATGAAGAAAATAAAAAAGAAGGACATGATCTGAAAGAAAAAATGGTGTAGAGCACGAATCTGACCTCAATTTCAACTAACTCCAAATATATAAAAAGATATGAGGCGTTGAATTTTGAGGTGTGTCAACTGAGTTTCTTCGATTTGACTTCTAACCAACTCAATCTTCTTGCCTACATTGGTAAGACTTCAGACAACCAAAGATCCAAGAGAATTGAGTGGAATTTAGAGAGAATCGAAGAGATGAGATTTTCTGGAAAATACCTTCAATGCAGGTCTGGATTCACTTGTTCTTGCTTTGGCCCGTGCTTGATCTTGCTCAGTATGCCTGCAGAAGTATATTAGGATGCACAAAAGGTTTTGGATCCCTGGAGTTTTAAATCTCAAAACAATGAGATTCCAACATAATTTCCAAAGGAAATTCTCAGGATTATCCTCTCAAATGGAAGGGTTTGGTGTTTGGAATCAGAGTTGGCGCGAAGGGGTTTCCAATTCTGAGCATATAGAGCTCTATTTATAGCTGAATCACATGATATTTGCACCTTGCAAATGAGTTTCCAAAATTGGCAATGAGTGATGCATGTGTGCATGGGCATGTACAGGCCCATGAGATCATTCCATTTGATCCATAATTGAGTGTGAACAAGTCTGAATTCAAATTGGAGTGCTAGGCAATTGTACATGGAAGATTGAAGTTTGATTTTTACCAAATGATGATGCAACGTTCAAGCCATGAGCAGCTCATTTAAACCTTATCCAAAATGGATGAAATTGGACTTTTTGGAAAGGTTAGATCAAGAGGAACAACTTTCATGTTCAACACTTTTCCATTTGAAGCTTGTATCATGGTGAATTTTGAGGTGGAAGTTTGGGAATTTTAACATATCAAAAAAATTTCTAAGTGTCAAGCCATATCTCTCAATATTCCATCTTGCTTAACTTTTTATGTGAGATTAAAATGAGAAAAGTGTCTTCATCAAAATTTTAGCTATTTCAAATACCTTCAAAATTGTAACCAATTTCATGTCATTTGGATTTTGTATGATAGAGTTATGCATTTTTGAAGTTTGGAAAAATCACTTGTTCAATGGTATAGGTCAAAAGTGACCTATAATGTAACTTCATATCACATGCTCATAAAAGTTGAATTAGCTCTCACTCTAAACATCAAACTTGAAGTAGACATCCTGAATTTCATTTTTCAACCTAGAAATCTTTCATATCATAAAAATTGAGCAAGTTATGGCCTTGGGAAGTTGACTTCCAAATTAGGGTTTAGACAAAATGACCTATAATGTTTCAACATAGAAAATGATTTTACAAGAAAAACTAGCTCTAGGTATCAACATCAAAGTTGTTTGGAATGTCATTTAGAGTAACTCTGCTTTTGGAATCATTTTCATATTGTGAAAATTGTAGGAGATAATGTCTAGGGAGACCCAATTTTGATTAGATGAAATCATCTGGCCAACCACCATCAACCAACTTGCTAACCTTCAATTCTCTTGACTTTCTTGGCTCATGGTAGACCATATATGCATAATATGATGAATTTTGAAGTGTACCTTGAGAAATCTGATCAAATGGCAAGATAGCTTGTTGGAGATGTTACTCAAGATACCCAGTCAAACTAGGGTTTCCAAGACAAATCACCCTCAAACTATTGAAGAATGCTTGATCAATATAACATGTAGGAATCAATTCATAGTTGTTCTCTTTGTCATGAGGGTCCTAAACCCTAGATATGAACTTGATAGATCAATGGTGATCATGCCTTACCTACAAAAGAGTTAGGCAAATGCAAAGACATATTTTTTGGTATTTTGGTTAGTAAAATGATAATATACAAGTATGATACAATCACATAGTGCTTGGTGATCTCTCCCAAAACAAACCCAATGAAGAAGGGGTAAGGAGGATGCCAAGGTATGATCCCAATGCTAATCCTTATGATGAAATTGCATGAGGGATCTTAGGGTCAAAATTAGGGTCTTACACATATCAAACTATTTATTTCCATTAAAAGTCTTCTATAATCTATAGTATGGATGATTAGTTCTTACATATTTTCGATGCCCAAGGTAAGTACTATTTTTTTTTCATTTTTTAACTAGTGGAAGCATGTATTATCTTCACATATTAGACACGCTTTATGTCCCTTGACACTGTACCTAGACAAATTACCATATGCATGAAACTCATTGATTGTGCAAAACAACATACCATGTAGCTTAAAGTTATCACTTGTATGTGCATCATCAACATTAACACCTTCCTCCCATAAAATTCTTAAATCTTCATCAATTGTGAAAAATAAACATCTATGTCATTCTGTGGTTGTTTTAGACCTGAGATCATCATTGGTAACATCCTATATTTGCGCTTCATGCACAACAACAAAGATAAGTTGTAAATCATGAGAATAACATGCCATGAAGTATGGTTAATACTCAAGTTAACAAACAATTTCATTCCATCGGTGGCAAGTCCAAGCCTTAGGTTCCTTAGCTCAAGGGAAAAATCTAGAAACAACGTATCAGTTTTCTTCCATTGTAATGAATCGACTACATGGTGAATTTGCACATCACATAAACTATCATATGTGTGACATCTAGTATTCTTTGTGTCATTTACATTAGAAAATAGTCTCTTGAACCTTTGAATTATCTATAGATACCATATCACCTTGGGAGGAACACCCTTTCTAGTTACACCATCATCGTCTTTAGAACTTTGTAGTGTGACTCCCCACACCTCAAACGCTCTTTCAAGTTATTATAATCGTTCCTATATAATATGTAATCATTAGTACATTTGACATGATCCAAAGCCATTTGACACAATATCTTCTTGGTCTCATAACATGTTACCTTCTAGAAGTGTTTCTTGCAACAATTCAAGCAATTCAACAAACTTTTATCCATCCACCCACCCTTTTCCTTAAGATTAAATAGTCTTAATACATATGACAATCTTGAATTTTTTTTGTATCTCGGATATAACAACTCATTCATGTCACTTTTCAAAGTATCTACCATATGGGATTTCTTAAAAATATCTACTCCAATATCACGAATCATATCTTGTAGAGTATCATTCAAAATTCATCATCTTCAACTCTATGTGACGTAAGTCTTTTTCTTGTCACTTCACAACTCCATACCTATTCCGTTTAATTTTCAATAATTCAATCATAACCACAACAGTTGAATATAACAACACTTGGATGTTTTTGCGTGTTTCTGTAGACTTTACAAGAAAAAATATTATTATCATCAGGCAGGTTTTTTTCCCGCAAATTCAAGAAATTGAGTCAATCCATTCTCATACTCTTTACTTAATCTATTGACTCTTATCCAACTATGATCCATAATAACATACAGCTTCTGGATGTAAAATAAAAATGAACATTCCAAAATAACACAACAATAACAATAAACTACAACAACTACAAATACCTGAAAAATAACATTGTACAATATACCTTAAGTCTAAAGAACCATGACAATAGCAACAACAACAACAATAATAACAATAATAACGATAACAACAACGGCAACAGTAACAACAACAACGACATCAACAACAACATTCACATGAGAGAGTTCTACATATCGGAAACGCGACGAAAAATGTTGATTTGAGATTCAAGCTTCCTTCCTCCTGCTCCTTGGAGAAGATGATATTTCAGTGTGTTAGCTGGAGAGAATGGCGTTTCAGTTCGTTTAGTCGAAGAAAAGTTCTAGGGTGTTAAAAGTGAATAAATGAAACTTAATATTCTGATGAAAGAGTAAAGTAATAAATAGAGTTAACATCCCAGTCTTAAAAAAATGAAGGAATTAACAGAGGTAAAATTGTTTCAAGTTTTTTAAACATAATATTAATCAACTTATAATGTCGATTTTCTAAAGAATGAAACTATAAGATGATTTATAAAATAATGGAAAAAATTTTGGTACTAAATAAAGCATAAATTTTCAGGAGCTAATAATTGTAGATCAAACCCGGATCTATATAACATGTAAATTTTCTACAAAACCGAGGGAAAAGATTAAACATTTTTAAAAATAAATAAAATAATGCATTTCAAGTCATTTGACCTCAGATTTTATTTGGTTGAGGTGAAAGCTTCGTCATGAAATGTATTATTTGTAATAGTGAAGGTTCCACACGTTGAATCCCTAATTCCTAGGGAGACGTGGACCAGCTACTGGCCCTAACTTCTCTCTGACCAAGAAACATCTTTTTTCATATTTTCCTGCAACTAGGAGAAAAGAGGGTAATTGGGGCGAGGCAATACCTCATGGAGGGTGACATTTGTTTTTTCCTCTCGTGGGGGTTGCTAAGATCCCGCCCTTTTTAGGGTATTTACAAACATAACACTACAACATTTATATTAGACAATGATCTTAACCTGAACAAACATCTGAACCTTTTGATACCTGTAACACTTGAAATTTCAAATAACTATAACATACCAAATTGTAACTATAATAATTTCATTCAATTTTTTAATCTTTTCGGCTCATAATACTAAATATCCGAGTTGAAAAATTTTACAACAATTTTTTTCCTTATTCCATGATATATTACAAGTAATGAACACCATGGTAAAATTCACATATATTTGAGGCACTTCAAACATTTCATTTTCATCATATTTCATCATTTAAACAATAAAATGGAAGCAAGTTATCATTTCACATTTTTTTAGTGGATTGGGAAACGGAGCGCAAGAATTTTCGTGTATTTGATATTTAAGAAAATGTGAGAGAAAATATATTTTAGAACATTTTGTGTACTTTAAAAATGTAAAAATCTCCTTTTTATGTTTAGGATGACAAATATTAAAATCTATCATAAATTTACTTTATACTCTCCATTTTTTAAGGTTTAAATAATTAAAAAATTGAAAAAAAGAGGTGAAAGAACTTTGAATTATGAAAATGACATTTTTGATTTATTACAAATTTGGGAATGTGACAAGTACTTGTAAAATGAGTGGAAGGTGAATACCTCCTACTATCATAACTTAACAATATTTTTTCGAATGAAAAAATAATATATTAAGAAAGAGGTAAAACCCACTAAAGTACAAAGAGGAGGGTATTATTTAGGACAAGAAGTGTTAAGTGGACCACGTCAAGGAAAAAGAAAAGGTGCAACAAGAAAAATTAAAAAAAAAAAGTAGAAAAACATTATAATAACTAAAAACCCATATGTATCTCACGGTAAAAACACCTAAACAACTAGAAACCTTACCTTTTAGGTTTTAGGTTCACAACCATAAAATCACGACCAATCATCAAATCAAGACAAATAATTGATTTGTTATTAGTTAAAGAAGATGATATGATTTTGAAACCAAACATAAAAAGTATATCAGTTCACCTACACTCTACCTAAATACCATTTATAGACCAACAAAATACTTTTCTCCTAACCTCAGGGAATTGGCATGTTAGTGAATGCTTGACACCTGAAAGTGTGCTCTTCTCAGGGTCTTAGGTTTGAATCTCGCTCGGTGCAAACAACCCTTATGTTGGGTCAGTCCATAAAGAGAAAAGATCTAGATTTAAATTGCCCCAACTAGTGGGAGGTATTTGTTACCTTAGACTAGTCAGTCTCATAGCCGGATACCAAGTTTGAAAAAAAACTATTCTCGTAGATATTGAAATACTATTAATGATAAGATCATTACAAACCCTTCAAATAGTCCAGACCACAACATGGCAAAGCATATTGTCATACCTCAATTTCGTCCGGTTGTTTATTCTATTTCTTTAAATTTAACAAAAGAAGTTAATTGTTATTATAGTCATTGCAGTTATTTCGATTAATAATTTGATGATTATTTTCTTCATTTTTTAACCTTGAGTTAGTTTGATTCTTATTTAGTTTGATTTTCATTTTTGTCTAAATTGTTTTGGTTTTATTTTAGGTCGATTTTTGTTAATTAATTTGATTTTTAGTTAATTTATAAAATATTTTAATTTGCATTTAGATTTTTATTTATTTATTTTATTTTATTTATTTATTTAAGATATATATAGTTTGATATAAGAAAATAAAAAAAAAACTATAGCTAATTTATTTTATTAGCCAACTTACTAGTTAACAATTTGATATGATTTTCTCGTTTGGGCATCACGTGATCTTATTTTGGTAGTGTTTGGTTTTATTTCTTTTACTGTTAACATAGTTTCTATTATAAATACAAATATAAACCACAAACAAAAAGCACTCCAAAAACCACTTTCTCACTCATGTGTGATTTTTCAACCAAGAAAAAATTACACAACAAACCAACCCAAAGAAAAAACCACACAAATTCTTACATACTCTCTCCCTCCTCACGTTTTATAGTAACAAAATTTACACCCAATAACCAATTTTATTACAACCCAATCCTTCAACAAACCCAAACCACATATCATCATCCTCCAACATCAATCCACACCAAATTAACCACCATTACCTTCATATAAGCCATAACATAACATAAATCAAAATTTGAAAAAAAAACATATCTTCAAGACCAATCACATCCGCTATACCACTTTTAAACACAAACCAAAATTACAATAATAATCAATGTAACATCCACATATAATATATGTCTAGAATACATATCATACATAGTGTAATACTGGTATTGAAATACATAAGCGCCTAGCAGCACAATGTACATAATTACATGCCAAAAAGGAAACACTACATGGCATAAAACATACACACAAAAGTTCCCAAAATAAAAATAAGAACTAGATAACTGTAGAATGATCTCAAAAATATATACACAGCGGAGTAGCCATCTAAACATCAGGTAAGCAAGGCATTACTCTATCTTGTCCTTACCCATCGCCTGCTCAGAACCACCTGAAAAATAATCAACAACATGGGGTGAGATAATAATCTCAGTGGGTTCCCTATCTTATGAGTCCACTCGGCTCTACAGGGTTTTCTAATCAAAATCCAACTAAAGTCAACAAGGGAAAGAAGACTTAAGTGGTGTGGAACTAACTCGGAATGTATGACAACATGCACCTGAGTTCTCGCAACTCAAAACAAGATCATTATATAGATTCATGAAACATCAATCCTCAGGCGAACCTACGTCTAGGGCAAACCTAGTTCATGCATGCTCGTAGATTCGACTTTCACGGTGGCTATCAGGTCCTCTATGAGTTCCAAACTCATTTCAAGCATCTGTCACCCGTATGGGCCTCTAACCCACTTTGGGTATATTTCACCGTATGGGACTCTAACCCACTTAGGTGTCCACCTTTCCCCCACGCCCACCGTGGTTAGGGCTCAAACCCAATTGAGGTACGAATCATCGGTCTCAGATCTTATTGCTTACTCATCTAAGCATATCAATTTGACATGTGCACCACCAAGGGAAAAACATTATGAATACATGATCAGTTTTACAAATCATAACAAGAATCATCAATCACAGGTAACTTCATTCACCAAAATACACAAGCAATAACATGGCATGTTCCATACAAAGCGTCTCATTCTCAACTATGGAAACCATTCCTTCCACGACCTCCACATAAGCATCGTACGAATGAATGTCGCCTTCTAATGTTATCTAAGTCATAAACCTAACTTACGGCCTAATACCAATCCTAGGTTAACTCACTAGATTCATTATGTAATTTTCACAATGAACATGGATTCAATACAAGCATAGCATCATAAATGATTAATGGTTGAAGGAATGCACTTAGAAACCTTTAAGAAATGGATTTTGAAGTGTTTGGCATAAGGCAATCGATTGGTTGGGGAAGCCCAATCGATTGGTTCCTCTCACATTTCTGTTTTTCAAAGATTACAAAGGATCAATCGATTGATCCTCAATGTCAATCGATTGGCTCAAGAAAATTTTCCAACTTTCTAAAATAGAAAGTTTATGCAATCGATTGTAATCCCCTGTCAATCGATTGGTCCTGCTAAAATTTCCTTTTCTGCAAAACAAAAACTTTGGCCAATCGATTGGAGGAGTGTGTCAATCGATTGGTTCTCAGTAAATTTTCACATTTTCCAGCTTTGAGTTTGTAACCAATCGATTGGCTTGGAGGAAACACCCAGAACCAATCGATTGGTCCTTACCATTCTTACAGAAATACTTTCTATAACACTTAGATTTCCACCTGTATAACTTGTTTCTTTTCTAATAGATAAATCCACTCCTTCTACAAACCAAACCCATCATACAACATACCTATACATAGATATATCATGGATTTCAAGTTCATAACCACAACTATAACCAATCATTTAGTCATAACAATCATGAAGAACATATCGAAGCACTTCTTCATCGGGAATTAACAAAATCAAGAGAAAACATTCACCATATATCATGGATTCTTATAATCAACCTATGATTCTACAACCTTAATCTCTAGAAATCTTAGGGTTTCTAACTAGAAGCCACCTCAAGAAATGGAAGAGGAGAAGTTGTTGAGGATGACATGATGATATGAAGATGATGGAGATGATTCCAAGCCCTTGATTTCTCCAAGTTTTTCATCTTCTTCTTCTTCTCTACTATCTTGTTTCCTCTTCTTCTATTCATCTTATTATTTATCTCTATTCACTTGTTTGATGCATAGGGAAAAGAAATGGCATATGGGTAGGTGGTAAGAGATATAAACATGTGGCCACCATTTTCCACAAGAAACATGTGGTTAGAACAAGGTTACCGGTTGTATTAAATATCTCAAGTGGCACTACACTTGTAATATTTGTTCTACTAGAGCTATTGACCCATTATCAGTGTTACAAAAATGTGCCAATTAATAAAAGGTCAATGTCAATGAATATTAATTAAGTCAACCTGAATTCACTATTTATTCTATTTATGCCAATTGATAACTTTTTAGAACACATAGGAACTCAATTGATCTCAATTAATAGGAATTTGAGTATTTAAGGAAATACAGGGTATTACATCCTCCCCCCTTAAATAAAATTCGTCCTCGGATTTAAAAATTACCTGGAAGAGATGAGGGTAAGCTTCTCTCATTTCTGACTCCAGTTCCTAGGTAACATCGCCCAGATGTGATTCATCCCACTGAACCTTAACAATAGGGATCTCCTTATTCCTCAATACCTTAACTTCTCATCCTGCAATACGACTTGGTAGAGGTTCGAAAGTTAGGTCTTCTTCTACTTCTATTGAATCTGGAAGAATAGGCTGAAGAGAATCTGGAATGAACTTTTGAAGTTGAGATACGTGAAAAACGTCATGCATTCCTAATAGAGAAGGTGGTAAGGATAATTTGCAGGCTACTTCTCTAATCCTCTTTATAATCTGGTATGGCCCTATGTATCTCGGACTTAGCTTTCGTGACTTAAACGGTCCTTTCAGTCTCAACCTCAGAGTCACCTTCAAGAATACATGATCACCTTCATCAAATTCCAATGGTCTTCTTCCGTGATCTGCATAGCTCTTTTGGCAATCTTGCGCTTTCTTCATTCTATCACGAACCATCCTTATCTTTTCTGTAGTCTCTTGAATAATTTTCGGTCCTAAGATTCTTTCTTCACCAACTTCCTTCCAACATAGAGGTGTTCTACATTTTCGTCCATATAAGGCTTCATAAGGAGCCATCTTGATACTTGCATGGTAACTATTGTTATATGAGAATTCAATCAATGGTAAGAGCTCCTTCTAATTCCCTCCATTTTTAAGTACACAAGCTCTTAACATATCTTCCAGTGTCTGTATCGTCCGTTCAGTCTAACCATCCGTTTGAGGATGATTAGATGTACTAAAACACAACTTCGATCCCATAGCTTGTTGGAATTCCTTCCAAAATCTTGAAGTAAACTTTGGATCTCTATCGAACACAATACTAGTTGGAACACCATGCAGTCTTAGAATTTCTGAAATGAACAACCGTGCAAGATGACTTGCCTTGTAAGTAGTCTTCACGGCCAAGAAGTGTGCGGACTTAGTTAACCGATCCACAATCACCTAAATTGAATCATAACCACCTTGGGTCCGAGGTAACCCTACTGCAAAATCCATTGAAATACTATCCCATTTCCAAAATGGAATCTCTAAAGGTCACAATAAACCACCTAGCTTCTGATGTTCGATCTTTACTTGCTGGCATACTATGCATTCCGACACATACTCTGCAATATCCCTCTTCATTCCAAGCCACCCGTAGTCCTTCTTCAAGTCTTGATACATCTTTGATGAAACTGGGTGTATGGTAAACTCCCCCTTGTGGCCTTCCTTTAAAACTTTTCTTTTCATCTTGGCATTATTCGGAACATAAATCCTTTGATTAAATAGAACGACTCCATCTGATGACCGAGCGAAACCTAGTTGAATCGACATCTCTTGCAACTTCTCATCTATCATTTATCCTTGTTGGATTTATTTCCTTAGGTTATAAGTAACATTCAAATTTCCCATTATCACACCATCCTGCGTCCAACTAAATTGAAGATTAAGATCTCGGAACTTTTCCAACAATACGTATTCTAACATCATTAACTCGGTCTTATGCATCTCTTTCTGACTTAAGGCATCTGCAACTTTATTCGCTTTCCCCGGGTGATACTTATGCTCAAAATTAAAATCCTTCAAATACTCCAGCCATCTCCTTTGTCTCATGTTTAACTCTTTCTGGTCAAATAAGTATTTCAAACTCTTGTGATCGCTAAACATCTCAAAATACACTCCATACAAGTAATATCGCCACACCTTCGATGTAAAAACAACAACAGCTAGTTCAATATAATGAGTTGAATAGTTCTCTTCACGAGGCTTCAACTGACGGGAGGCATAAGCTACAACGTGACCACTCTGCATTAACACCCCTCCTAATCCTTTCTTAGAGGCATCATAAAATACTTCATAAGACTTAATAAGGTCGGGGATGACTAAAACAGGAGCAGTTGTTAGCTTTTCCTTCAAACTCATAAAACTCTTCTCACACTTTGAATCCCATTTAAAAGAAATTTCCTTTTGGGTTAGTCTAGTCATTGGTAAGGCTATCTGCGAAAACCCCTTTATAAACCTTTGATAGTAACCGGCCAAACCCAAGAAACTTCTGACTTCTGAGCATTCTTCGGTATTTCCCAATTAATAACTGCTTCGAATTTAGATGGATCCACTGATACTCCTCCTTGTGATATTACATGACCAATAAACTTCACTTCGTTCATTCAAAACTCACACTTACTTAACTTGGCAAAATGTTGCTTCTCTTGCAGTACTGATACGACAATCCTTAGGTGTTCTCTGTGCTCTTGGGGAGTACAAGAATAAATGAGAATGTCATCAATAAATATCACCACGAACTGGTCCAAGTATGGTTGAAATATCTGATTCATATAGTCCATGAAAACAGCAGGCGCATTCGTCACACCAAACGACATTACAAGAAACTCATAATGGCCATATCGGGTTCTAAATGTGGTCTTTGGTACATCCGAATTCTTAACTCATATTTGATGATAGCCTGATCGTAAATCAATCTTTGAGAACACACGGGCTCCTTTCAACTGATCTAGCAAATCGTCTATCCTTGGTAGAGGATACTTGTTCTGAATGGTAACTTTATTCAACTGGCGATAATCAATACACAACCGCATACTACCATCCTTCTTCTTTACTAATAACACTAGACCTCCCCATGGTAAGACACTAGGTCGGATGAAATGATTGGTTATCAACTCTTCCAATTGATCCTTCAACTCTCTCAACTCGAGTGGCACCGTAAGATACAGAGAAACAGAGATTGGAGCCGTCCCAGGTATCAAATTAATAGAGAATTCCACTTCCCTTTCAGGAGGAATAGAAGAGACAACCTCAGGGAAAACTTCTGGAAATTCACAAACGATAGGAATTTGTGTAACACTCAGATTGTCGCTAGGTTCCTTGGTGAGAACCAAGAGAACTGGCCTTTCCTTCTCAAATAAGAAATTAACCATGCCAATCGTACCTTCCAAGATAGTAGTTAATACATCTTTTGGAGTAGCTTCACTAGATGGAATAATAATCAACTTCTCTTCACATTCAATAAACACCAAATTGGTGGAAATCCAATCCATCCCCAAAAACACATCAACCTTCTTAAGTGGTAAACAAATCAGATTAATCTGGAAAATTCTACAATTCATCGAGAGCGAACAATTTTCACAAGTCAACGGTGTCTCAACCACATCATCCATGACGGTAGTAACCACCATAGGAGGAGACAAGGGAATTGCTTACAAGCCAAGACGCTTCATGCACTGAATTGATACAAAAGAGTATGTATCCCCACAATCAAACAATACAAATCACGAATGATCATTGAAGAGAAACATACCAGCAATCAAGGCATTGTTTCTCTTAGCCTTGCTTGCATCCAAAGTATAAACTCGACCAGTGCTCCTCCCCTGCATCTATTTCTTATTCTGAGGACAATCCCTAGCCATGTGTCCCTCCCTCTGACAAGTAAAACACTTAATTCCACTGCTAACACATCTTCCAAAATGGGACCTCTTACATACTTGACATTGCGGAGGATGGTTAGGTCTTGCATGCTGCACTTGTTTCCCTTTGAAATCTTGAGGTTTAGGCCTAAACTGGTTACCTGGCCTCCCTTGGTCTCTCTGTTCACTTCTATACTTATCCCATTCTTCTTGAACTTTCTTCAAACTATTCTCAGCCACATAGCATTGCCTTAACAATTCAACATAAGTAATGAATTCCCTTTGAGAAAAACTATGAGAAATTTCACCACTTAGACCAAAAAAGAACTGATCAATCCACTTCTCATCTGGTGCGTACTCGATCTGTCTAGAATAAGCAACCATATCTTCAAACTTCTCAGCATACGCAGCTACTATCATAATACCCTGTCTAAGCTGCTGAAACTCAAATTCTTTCTGAGTCCTCAAAGAGCAAGGAAAATACTTATCCAATAAAGTAGTCTTAAAATGCTCTCAATCACTAGGTACTCCTTGATCGATCATAAGAGTCAAAGCACCCTCCCACCATCTCACAGCGGGACCCTTCATCATGCGAGAAGCAAACACAACCTTATTCTCCTCACTACAATGCTCTATCTGAAAAATCCTCTCCATGCTACTTATCAACTCATGAGCCTTCACAAGATTTAATCCACCATGGAATTCAGGAGGATTCATGCGAAAGAAATCTCGGAAACTACCACCTGCAGCTTCTTGTGGAACCCCTTGAGGATGAAGACCACCATTCCACTGTTGCATCATCTGTTGCATGAATTGGTTCTGTAGCTATTACATCTGTTACACGAACTGAGTCCATTGAAACCTTCACTACCACTTGGCAGTTTAGAGTCGGAATTCAGAGTTCTGGATCTACCACGACCTCTACGTGTGTCAGCCATGATCCTGAATGTCATACAAATATGATTAAGTTGATCAAGCTCAATACTATGAATATAACACCAAGGACAATGATGACAACCCATATATGAGGCAGAAAGAAATACTTATAATATCTCATGGCTAGGTCGAGGATACGACCTGCTTTGATACCAATTGTAACACCCACATATAATATATGTCTAGAATACATATTATACATAGTGTAATATTGGTAATGAAATACATAAGCGCCTAGCAGCACAGTGTACATATTTACATGCCCAAAAGGAAACACTACATGGCATAAAACATACACATAAAAGTTCCCAAAATAAAACTAAGAACTAGATCATTGTAGAATGATCTCAAAAATATATACACATCGGAGTAGCCATCCAAACATCAGGTAAGAAAGACATCACTCTATTTTGTCCTTACCCTTCGCCTGCTCAAAACCACCTGAAAAATAATCAACAACATGGGATAAGATAATAATTTCAGTGGGTTCCCTATCTTATGGGTCCACTCAGTTCTACAGGGTTTTCTAATCAAAATCCAACTCAAGTCACCAAGTGAAAGAAGACTTAAGTGATGGGGAACTAACTCGCAATGTATGGCAACATGTACCTGAGTTCTCTCAACTCAAAAGAAGATCATTATTCAGATTCACAAAACATCAATCCCCAGGAAGACCTACGTCTAGGGAAAGCCCATTTCATGCATGCTCGTATGATTCGACTTTCACAGTGGATATCGGGTCCTCTATGAGTTCCAAACTCATTTCAAGCGACCTTCACCCGTATAGGACTCTAACCTACTTAGGGTATCTTTCACCGTATGGGACTCTAACCCACTTAGGTGCCCACCTTTCCCCCACGTCCTCCGTGGTTGGGGCTCAAACCCAATTGAGGCTCGAATCTTCGGTCTCACATCTTATTGCTTACTTATCTAAGCATATCAAATAGAGATGTGCACCACCAAGGGGAAAACATTCTAAATACATGATCGATTCCATAAATCATAACAAGATTCATCAATCACAAATGACTTCATTCACCAAAATACACAAGCAATAACATGGCATGTTCCATACAAAGCTTCTCATTCTCAACTATGGCAACCATTTGTCCACGACCTCCACATAAGCGCCGTACAAATGAATGTCTTCTTCTAATGTTATCTAAGTTATAAACCTAACTTACAACCTAATACCAATCCTAGGTTAACTCACTATATTCATTATGTAATTTTCACAATGAACATGGATTCAATACAAGTATAGCATCATAAATAATTAATGGTTGAAAGAATCCACTTAGAAACCTTTAAGAAATGGATTTTGAAGTGTTTGGCATTATCCAATCGATTAGTTGGGGAAACCCAATTGATTGGTTCCTCTCACATTTCTGTTTTTCAAAGATTACAAAGGATCAATCGATTGATCCTCAGTGCCAATTGATTGGCTCATAAAAAATATCCAATTTTCCAAAACAGAAAGTTTATGCAATCGATTGTAATCCCCTGTCAATCGATTGGTCCTGCTAAAATTTCCTTTTCTGCAAAACAGAAAGTTTGGCCAATCGATTGGAGGAGTGTGTCAATCGATTGGTTCTCAGCAAAATTTCACATTTTCCATCTTTGAGTGTGTGACCAATTGATTAGCTTGGAGGAAACACCCATGACCAATCGATTGGTCCTTACCATTCTCACAGAAATACTTTCTGTAACACTTAGATTTCCACCTGCATAACTTGTTTCTTTTCTAACAGATAAATCCACTCCTTCTACAAACCAAACCCATCATACAACATACATATACATAGATATATCATTGATTTCAAATTCATAACCACAACCATAACTAATCATTTAGTCACAACAATCATGAAGAACATATCAAAGCACTTGTTCATGGGGAATCAACAAAATCAAGAAAAAACATTCATCATATAACATGGATTCTTATAATCAACCTATGATTCTACAACCTTTATATCTAGAAATCTTAGGGTTTCTAACTAGAACCCACCTTGAGAAATGGAAGAGGAGAAGTTGTTGAGGATGAGGTGATGATATGAAGATGATGGTGATGATTCCAAACCCTGGATTTCTCCAAGCGTTTGTTCTTCTTCTCCTTCTTCTTCTTCTTCTTATTCTTATTCTTATTCTTATTCTTATTCTTCTTCTTCTCTACTAGCTTGTTTCCTCTTCTTCTCTTGAGCTTCTTCTTTCTCTCTATTCACTTGTATGATGCATAGAGAAAAGAAATGGCATAGGGGTAGGTTGTAATAGAAATAAACATGTGGCCACCATTTTTCACAAGAAACATGTGGTTAGAACAAGGTTACCGATAGTAACAAATATCTCAAATGGCACTACACTTGTAATATTTGTTCTACCATAGCTATTGACTTATTATCAGTGTTACCAAAATGTCCCAAGTAATAAAAGGTCAGTCCCAATTAATATTAATTAAGTCAATCTGAATTCACTATTTACTCTATTTATCCCAATTGATAACTTTTTAGAGCACATAGGAACTAAATTGATCTCAATTAATAGGAATTTGAGTATTTAAGAAAATACGGGGTATTATAATCAATATCATAATATTATCAACAATAACAAGGCCATCACCAACACATCAATATCACTGAAATAGAAGAAAAAAATTCAAATAAGAAGAAGTGGACGCCAGAAATGCAGTCCGATCGCCCCATACTCGTTGACGCCATAATCGACGCCCCTACGCATGTAACTCTTGGTGTAAGCCCTAGAGGCCAATACTTTTGGTACTTGTATCGAATTATTTATTAATAATAAAAGGCATTTTCTTTATTATGGTTGATTAATAAAGTCCCTGGAATAGATAGTCTGTTTAATGTATTAAGTGTGACTTAATCATGAGAACACATTAAACATAAGGACACTATTCTTAAAGTATCCGTAGTCGAGCTTTAATGTGAAGTGGGATAATATTAAAGCATTAAGACTATTATGTTTGTAGACTGATGATCACATCTCATGGGTCATGGATAAAGAGTTATTAAGTCTTAAACATAGGTATGAATATTAGGAGTAATATTTATACCGGATTGACCCGCTATGAGAATACTATATAGAAAGTTATGCAAAGTGTCATAAGTTATTCTCATGGTGATAATAGTGTATACCACTCTTCGACCTGAAACCACTATGGATCCTAGATGTAGAGTCGAGTATTTTGTTGCTGATCTAACGTTGTCCGTAACTGGATAACCATAAAGACAGTTGATGGGTACTCCATAAAGCATGCTGAGGGACATGAGTGTCCTAGATGGAATTTGCCAATCTTGCGTAACAGGATAAATGCGTGATTTAATATAATTGCCAACGCCGCGAAAACCTATAGGGTCACACACAAAGGACGAATTAATGAGAAATAGAGTAACTAAGGAACACCGTAAGGTACGATGCACTTAAGTGGAAACGAAATATGGTAAGGTACCAAATACTTAAGCGATTTTGGCATATTATAAGATATGGGCCAAAATACACTTAAGTGGGCTTTTTAGCTTGAAGCCCACACAAGTGGTTCTATAAATAGAACCCCTTGGGTAGAAGCATTGTCACTCCACTCCACTCCACTCAGACTGAAATTCAAGTAGAGACTTGGAATTTTGTTTCCCTCTTTATCTCACTCAAAGCCTTCATTCATAACAGCTAGCACTGCGATTGAAGGAATCCATTCGTGTGGACTGAGTAGAGACGTTGTCATCGTTCAACGTTCGTGATCGCCCCGTGGATCTGTATCAAAGGTTTTGATCATTATCAGAGATCTGCACCAAAGGTTTGAATCGCCGCAAGAGGTAACGATTCTATCACTGATCATGCCCATTCGTAAGGATCACTAAATGGAGAAATTTTTAAATTCCACTGCGCCTTGGATGGCAATTCTCCTTAAGAGTAACACCACTACCACTCCGCACTGTCCCCATCATCGGTCACAACACTTGTGTGATTCAATGCCTCTGTAACCAACACAGTAGTTCCGTTTCCATTTTCATGATTGTGTTGTGTTACTTGGTGGTGTTGTGATTTGATTTGTGATTGCATGCTTTGGTGGAGATTTTTTAGTTTGTTAATGGAGTTTTTTATGAGAAAAATGATGACAAAAGAGAGGTGGAGAAGAAGAACGTGAGGGTACAAATGAGAGAGAAAAGAAAAAAAATAGATTTTTGTTGTTTGTGTTGTATTTTACTACTCCGACCTGATATATAAGAAAAAAAGACAAGTTTTACGCTTATTAAGAAATATAGTTAACTACATTTAAGTTTCTAGATTTCATGTGAGAGACAACACAGTTACTAGTATATCCTCAATTAAGTGATCTTCTACTAATAATATTAAGTAATTAATGCAGGGATACTTTTAGAATAAATACATTAAATGCACATAGATTTGTTAACATTTTGCTTATATTTAAGACCAAAAAAATTAGAAGATTTTTGCTTATAAATAAGGTCGGAGGGAGTACTTTTTGTTTTAATTCACTAGATGTCGCGTATTAGGGTGTTGTTTTCTAGTTTTATATAAAGTGAACTAATTCTATGTGAATGCCCCTTTAAGATCTACCGGAGGTTCTCTTATGGGGACCATTGGATTTAGATCTAGTAGTCAGGATCCCTTCAAATCTGAGAGTGGATCTAGACCGTCTGATGAATCAGACTGTCATTATGGCTCCTGAGTTTTTAATTCTTTTCTATTTTTTTGGGCCAACTTGTTTGGGCTTGGTTCTTTACCTCTTTTATATCTTATTTTATTATTATTTTTATTTTTTCTTACAAGTGGACAAGAGGAGGATAATTAAGGTGAGGTGATATCTCCTGGAGGGTGACATATGGTCTTCGTCTCTCCTAGGGTTGCCAAGATCTCTCCCTTGTTAAGGTATTTATAAACATAACACTACAACATTTATATTAGACAATAATCTTAACATGAACGAACATATCTGACCATTTTGCTACATGTAACACTTGAAAGATCCAAATAATTATAACATACCAAATTGTAACTACAATAATTTCATTCCATCTTTAACCTTTTGTGCTCATAATACTAATTATTCTAGAGTTGAACAAATTTACAAACAAAAAAAATAACTTTCCTTTAAGTAAATAAGTTTATTGAATAGAAATTAATAATTTAGCCCTCTTAAACATACATTTCTAGTGGTGAACACCATGATAAAATTCACATATATTTCAGGCATTTCAAACATTTCAATTTCATTATATTCCATCATTTAAATAATAAAAATGGAAGTAAGTCATAATTTCACATTTTTTTAGTGGTTAGGGAAAAGGAGCACAAGAATTCCGCATATTTGATGTTTAAGAAAATGTGAAAGAAAAGATGTTTGAGAATATTTTGTGTACCTTAAAAATAATCAATATTAAATTCTATCTTATATTTACTTTATACTCAACATTTTTTAAAATTTAAAGAGTTAAAAACCACTAAAGCACGAAGAGGAGGGTATTATTTACCACAAGAAATGCAAAATGGACCATGTCAAGGAAAAAGAGAAAAAAATAGAGAAACATTAGAATAACTAAAAACCTCACAAAAAAAACCCAAGCAACTAGAAACCTTATCCCTTGGTTTTAGGCTCATGGCCACAAAATCACAACCAACCTAAGAAATCAAGACAAATAATTGATCCATTATTGGTTAACGAAGATGATATAATTTTAACACTTAACATAAAAAATATATGAGTTCACCTCGACTCTACCTAAATACCATTACAAACCAACAAAATACTATTCTCTTAACCTTGAGGGGTTGATTTGTTGGTGAAGGCTTGAGACTTGAGAGCGTGCTCCTCTCAAGGTTGCATGTTTGAATCTCGTTAGGTGCAAACAACCCATATGTTAGGCATATCCATATAGAGAAACGATCTGGATTTGAATGGGCTCTACCTAGTGTAAGGGATTGGTTCCCTTATATTAGTCGGTCATTGCCAGATACCAAGTTTTCAAAAATAAAAAACTATTCTCACAAATATTTAAATATTCTTAAAGATAACATCATTACATACTCTTCGAATAGACCAAGCCACGACATGTCAAATCATAATGCCATACTCACTACGCCAAAAAGTGCTTTTGGCAGCACCAAAAAGAAAGCGCTTTTTAAAAAAAGCGCTGTAATAGCTTGAAAAAAAATTCGCCTATGTAAAGAAAGCGCTTTTAAGGTAAAAGCGCTCTTATAGGTCTCCACTTATGAAAGCGCTTTTAAGGTAAAAGCGCTCTTATAGGTCTCAGTCTCACATCTATGAGTTTCACACTTATGAAAGCGCTTTTAAGGTAAAAGCGCTCTTATAGGTCTCATGGGTTTCACACTTATGAAAGCGCTTTTAAGGTAAAAGCGCTCTTATAGGTCTCAGTCTCACACACTTATGAAAGCGCTTTTAAGATAAAAGCGCTCTTATAGGTCTCATGGGTTTCACACTTATGAAAGCGCTTTTGAGGTAAAAGCGCTCTTATAGGTCTCATGGGTTTCAGACTTATGAAAGCGCTTTTAAGGTAAAAGCGCTCTTATAGGTCTCAGTCTCACATCTATGAAAGCGCTTTCATGGTAAAAGCGCTCTCATAGGTCATTTATAAAAATTATAATAAATCTAATTTAAAAAATAGATAGAATCATGATTACTTTAAAAATTTAATTGAAAATATTGATTTTAAAAATCTTATTTCTTAATAAATCGTGTTTTTATCTTTTAAAAATTAATGTAAAAAAAAGGCGAATTCTTAAATACTTATATAATTAATTGAGTATTGTTACCTTCAATAAAAGTTGATTTAAAATATTGATTTGTTTTTCTTAAAAGTAAATATAAAAAGTGACGTACGTTCAATGTTATTGTTTAATTGGACGAGGTATGATATCCAACTAAATCCCAAGTTATCGAAGTGTTCACCGTAAAAATTATCGAACCTGCGTTTGATTAGGGTTTACACTTCGGAACTCTGAATTCTGAGCGGCATGGGAAAGAAGGAGAAGTCGAAAGCCAATGCAAGAGAGCACGAACAAGTCGGCGAAGCAACCGACAATCTCGACGGCGCTTCCACGCCATCACTCGTGTTCAGTAGCGATGATGATGATGACGAAGCCATACAAGATCTGAGTCTCAGAATCGTTGAAAAGGCCCTACGAGCGCGAGAGGCAAAGCTTGCAACAAACGACGCCGTTTTAAACGGCGTTGATTCTTCTCTTGTTTCGCCATCGCAGCAATCTGAATTCAAGGTGATGCAAAGCGACGGCGTTTTGGATGGGTCGAGTGGGATCACTGCTTGGGAAATGATGGAAGAGAAGAAAACGACGAAGTTAATGGTGGACTCTGGGTTTTCAAGTGTACGTCTTATGCTGTGTTTGGTTTCTTCTAATTTCTGAAAAAGTGTTCTATTTTCTTCTGTTTTTATTGATTTTATATAGAATTGAATTTTCTTAGCGTATTTTGATAAATTGGAATAGACACACAAACTACTCCTTTGGAAATCAATTAGATTATGATTGTACTGAAAATGGGAAATTAGTTCAAAAATTGCATTGTATAAGTTTTTAATTTAAGTTTTGAGGTTTTTTAGTTTCTAGGATTTGGGTGAGATACATTGGATATTTTGTAATGCTTTTCTTTTTTCTGTAGGTTATTGTAGCTGCAGATCAAGAGGTGGAAGAGATAATCAAAACTACAGAGAACCGTGAGTCCGTGGATCTGGAAGCAAGTTCGGGTCAGATAGGCGACAATGTGGTTCTGCGAAAGCTGCTTGTGAGTTGATATATTTGATCTGAAATGTGATTGATTGATTTTCAAAATACTGTAAGCTGAGGAATGCTTAGTTGGGTATATCACTTCATGTTTCTTTTCTATCAGCGGGGTCCAAGATATTTTGACCCTCCAGATAGTAGTTGGGGAGCATGCTATAATTGTGGCGAGGAAGGTCATGCTGCTGTAAACTGTACAGAAGCGAAGCGGATGAAACCGTGCTATGTATGTGGTGGTTTGGGACACGTTGCAAAGCAATGTACTAAGGTATGTTTGCTTGCCTATTGGCTTCCGAAGGTTTAAAAGTGTTTATACTGAGATCTGCTTGATGTTTCTGTAGACGAATTGCTATATCTGTAAGAAAGGTGGCCACCGTGCCAAAGATTGTCCAGAGAAGCACATGTCGGCACGTGTTCCTAAAAGCTTAACGGTGTGCTTGAAGTGTGGGAATTCTGGGCATGATATGTTTTCATGCAGGAATGATTATTCACCGGATGATCTCAAGGTTGTTCTTTTCTTTTTTGTCATATATTACAAATTTGCTAGAGGTTTTTGGTTTAGTTTTCATTAGAATAGTGCCTTACATTGGATATGAATGGCTCAGTCAGTGATTCTTTTCTTTCTTTCTTTCTTTCTTCTGTTTGATTAGGAGATTCAATGTTATCTCTGCAAGACATTTGGCCATTTGTGCTGTGTCAATACTGCTGATGCAATACTGGGAGAAATTTCTTGTTACAAATGTGGTCAGATGGGTCATACTGGTTTGGTAAGTTATATTTAATAAATTATATTGTTATTTACGCGCCTTTCCTAATGTTTTTACAAGGGAGATTTTATCTGTCCTTTTGATCAGTGCCAGCTTCCACACAATTACATATTCATAATTTGAGAATAATTTAATAAAAACTAAAAAATATACTGAAAATCTCTTTCAATCACTACCCTTAAATTTCTTGGTGGCATTTATGGTATAACATTAGGAGTGCATATTGAGAACTATAAGCTGAAGTGCTGAACCCTTGAGAACTTGAAGTTAAATGGGTCATTTTATGCATAACTAATTATATGATATTAATAGTTCACAATTAGATATTCCCTAAAATGAATGGATGCTGCATCATAACTAGCAAGTAGCAAATGCATGTACATCTTGTAAGGAAGGACATGGTAAACATGGGAATGAGAACTGAATTGGGACCCGTGAAGATGGTGAATGGACAAATTATCCGGATATGAAGCAATTAGTTGATACGTAAGTGAGACTGTTCTAAATATTCGTGTATATTTATGTGAGATTGTTCTAAATATATGTTTTTATTTTGTTAGATCAATAAAAGTGTTCCGATCTCAAAGACAAGCTCGAGTACCACGTACTAAATCCAGCAACATTACGTGGATAAAAGTGCAGGTACTTTAATTTTCACAATTTTGCTTATAATAGTGATGCTACTTGATAAGAAAAGATAACTATACATTCTTATTTATTTTTCTATGTAGTGTCCTCTACAGCGCAACGGTATCGATTGCAGATACTTTGTAATGAGGTTTATGAGGGAAATCATTAATATGAATCAAATAGAGATTCCAATCATGGTATGGATTTATAACTTAGGATTTGTTTTAATATTTATCGAATATTTCATATTATTTATTACTTTTAACTAAATCATGCATATTATGTTTTGTTATGTAGTACTTTGATGAATACAAGTGTGCTCATTACACGAGACTGCAGTTGGAACAAATCAAGGAGGAATTGTGTCAATATTTTATTGAGAAAAGATTAATTAGTATATAATGGTTTCAAAATAACATGAATACTTTGATGAAGAATGGTTTCTGGTTGGCAAGTGTATAGTTCTTTATATTTTTAACAGATTAGTTATGACTCCAAATAGGCCGTATAACATATTAGTTTTGACTTGTGTATAGTTCTTTATAATTTTAGTGATATCTTTAATTTCATGGATAGATTAATGTGTTCATTCTTGTGTTGGTTTGCTTTAAAAAATTACAAATGCTTGAATTATGACTCCAAATGTGTTCAGTGCCTATCTATCCTTGTGTTGGTTTGCTTGAATTATGACTCCAAATGTGTTCATTCTTGTGTTGGTTTGCTTGTGTTGGTTTAAAAAATTACAAATGCTTGAATTATGACTCCAAATGCTTGAATTAGAGAGGCTTGATTTACAGGTTTATGGGATTATTCCCAAAAAATATTACAGGTTGAAATGGTAGGCTTAAACTGAAGGCAGCGTTTTGTTATTTTACTAGAGGAAAAGACAGCGCTTTTTAGTAAAAAGCGCTGCTAAAGGTTGTCAATAGAGAGCGCTTTTTACTAAAAAGCGCTGCTAAAGGTTGTCAATAGAGAGCGCTTTTTAGTAAAAAGCGCTGCTATAAGTTGTCAATAGAGAGCGCTTTTTACTAAAAAGCGCTGCTATAGGTTGTCAATAGAGAGCGCTTTTTAGTAAAAAGCGCTGCTATAGGTGGTATATAGACAACCTTTAAGAGCGCTTTTTACTCAAAAGCGCTGCTAAAGGTTGTCAATAGAGAGCGCTTTTTAGTAAAAAGCGCTCTTAAAGGTTGTCTATATACCACCTTTAGCAGCGCTTTTTACTAAAAAGCGCTCTCTATTGACAACCTTTAGCAGCGCTTTTTAGTAAACAAAAAGCGCTGCTAAAACCTATAGCAGCGCCACCTACGGCAGCGCTTTTAAGCGCTTTTAAAGGCCAAAAAAAGCGCTCTCATAGGTCTTTTTTGGCGTAGTGACTCCAATTTCGTCTGAGTGTTTAATTTTTTTCTTTATATTTAACAAAAGTAGTTAATTTTAATTCAGTCTTTGCAATTATTTAGATTAATAATTTGATGGTTATTTTCTGCATATTTTAAACTTGAATTAGTTTCATTCTTTTTTAGTTTGATTTTCATTTTGTATAAATTAGTTTGGTTTTATTTTAGGTTAATTTTTGTTATTTAATTTGATTTTTAATTGATTTATAAAATAGCTTAATTTGCATTTGGATTTTTATTAATTAAGTTGATTTTATTTTTTATTTAAGTTATAAATAGTTTGATATAACAAAAATATATATATATATATATATATATATATATATATATATATATATATATATATATATATATATATATATATATATATATATATATATATATAATTTGTTTTATCAACCAACTTACTGGTCAAGAAAAATGAGATATTATTTGATATGAGAGGTCATCCTCTTTGGATCTAAGAAGAGACACACATTTACACCAAAAAGAAGCAGATCAAAAACTCGAGGTTCTTATCCCAAAGAGAGGAAACAACTGAGACATTATATCTTGCTATAAGAATATCACCTGAAATACCTCCATCTCCATTTATCCAAAAAGGGTTAGGTTTACGAGTCGTGGGTTCCATACTAACCACAATTTGTTCTCAGGTTTACAAACATTATCCCACTTGATCCAAGAGATCTTAGAATCTCTCTTCACTCATCCTCAAAAGAAATTTCTTTGAATTTTAACAAGTTTCTTCGGAACCTTCACCGACATCTTCAAAAAAGACATGAAAATAATATAAATAACATTAAACACAAAATAAAGAAGAACCACTCTACCATCCAAACTAACATATATGTTTGTATATGAATGTAGCCTCTTTGTCAACAAATTGACTAAAAAGTTCCAAATAGATTCGAGCCTAGGGTTAGTTCCATTGGCTGACATAGATATTTAAACGAAAGGGTTTAAATCCAATTATGGATGAAATCACATGCATAAATCAAAATGACAGGGTCCACATTAACCTTATAAAACTGTTCTTGAAGAAATTAATCTGAAGATCGATCTATCAATAGTGTATAATTAAAATAGAAAATAAAACAAAAAAATGTTTTATGAAAGTAAATCGCCTCTAACATTGGCCTTAATTCTTGAACTTTTTTTACTAGGGTTTCTCATTAAAAATATATGAAATATAACATTGGTTTCAATTCCCCTTTGAGATATGCAAGGGTTGGAGTTTCATGCAAGTTGCTTTTAAAGCAATTTTGTCCATAAACAGAAATATAAAATGTTGTCACAAATAAAGTTTGATAACACTTTAAAATTTGATTAGTTTGTCATAAAGCTAATTAGGTGCTACACAATAATTTCCACTAAGATTTGATTTATTTAAAATATTATCCCAATTAATTTATGTTTCCATTTCCACTAACTTATTAGACTTTAGTGTCCCAACAAAAGCAAAGTGGTCTGCCTATACCTTTTTCCTATTTGAATATTATTATACATTCTAATTACTTCAAATTAAGAAAACTGTCAACCTCAGTTTTTGTTGTCAACAATTTGTCCTTGCAATATACATAGGAAACATTTGTTTTGTGAAAGTTACATGTAGAAAAATACCAAGGACCACACTCATCATGGATTTCATGTTTCTCAAGAAGTTTACACTCCTCTTTCTCCTCATTTCTGGATCACTTTTATCAACTTCTTTTGCAGGTTTTTTTTTTAATTAGGTCTTTTGCAGCTTTATAGTTTTTCTTATATATTATATTAAGTTTATAACATTGGAATATGGAATCTAAATTAATTTAGATTTGTTTCCATGATATTGCTCTTTTGCTTCAAGCCCTTGAAGTGGGAAGCATGTGATCAACTTGATAACTTTAATCTTTGAGATTGAATTCTTCATAGTGTTATCAATTATATATGTATTAGATAAACTATATATATAAGCTATGAAAGTAGTTTGATGAAAATAAAATTTACCTAGTGTGTGCTTAATGCATATGCAGGTCGAGCATCGAAGTTCATGAGAAAGTCAGATGAAGATGTGAATAAGGTATGCATGACATGGAATATTCACTTCCATAGTACATAATTATTTTCTTTAATTTATTATAGAAATCTTAAATAATAAATACTACCAATTATAAACTTACTTCTTGATGTATCTAACTAGCTATATCTATCTATCTTTTTAATCTCTCATCATGTTTAAAGCCTTGTACCTAACTATCAAATGGTGCAAAGCTCATGAACTACCAAATCTAGGTTTTAGTAGGGTTTGATGAAAAAGCAAACATATAAGAGTATGGTTTGCAATTTTTTTTCGTTTATTTTATAGCATTTTTCATATATATTTGAAATTTTGGCCACTATGCACTAATTTTTTTAACTAGGTATGTGTTCATGCTTTCTGTATTTTGACAGGTAGCAACAATGAAGGCAATGGATGAGGAAGAAGTAAGCATTATCCGTGAGAGGCTTCTTAGGGCTAATACAAAAGATTATGGACGATATGATCCATCGCCAACTTTTTCTAAGCCTCCTTTCAAGCTCATACCAAATTGAGTTATAACGTTCAAAGAATGAATCCTTGGAAGTTGGTACCGGAAATATAAGTACTATATAATATAAATAATACACTGTTTAATGATCTTAGTGTAATATAAGACTTTCATATATTTTATTATATAGACATGTATAAATATAAATGCTTAGTCATATGTTTTGAAGTCTATAATAACTCAGTTATTATAGGAACATGTACGTGTACGTGTGTTTTTAAGTTTTAATTAATATCACTATATATATATAGGTCTAGTTTTGTGTAATGTATGCTTTGATTTGATATACATATAGAGATATATATATTTTGTGTATTGTCTTTTATATATATATATATATATATATATATATATATATATATATATATATATATATATATATATATATATATACTCTGTTTTTTTATAAGCAATCATACATAGGATAGGATGGTGTATTGCATGAAAGGAAATGGTTAACGAGATTATAGATGTTATGTTTGAGTGTTTGTTATGCTCTTCAAACATTATTTTTTGGATTTGGAGAAAGTGGGTGAGATACATAAGATATGATTTTTAGTTAATATTTTATTATATTTGTTGATATAGTATAAACGATTAAAGAGAAATGAATGTAAAGACAATAAATATATATTTTTTTTAGGAGTTTTCACATGATATGAATGATACATAATAATCTTCACCTTGTCGAATATCAAATTTTTATAAAGACTTTCTAAAAGACGATCACAATCACATTGTGACAAGTGGGAAGGTGCATTTGTTGGTTAACACTGAAAAACACATAATACTAAACCAAGCATAATATCCAAAAACCATAATGATGTCTTAAAACTATAACAAACCATAAAGAGGTTTGAAAACAAAATAACTTAAAGAAAATATTCAAAACAAGTAAATAAACAAGAACAAAAAACATAGTTAAATGTCTCAATCTTGGTTCAAGGTCTCATGTCCTTGTCCCCTATGAAAGGCTTCCAAACTCTCCATCCTTCATGAAAGCCCAACCATATCTTGTCGCATGTTTACAAAGATCCATACAATCAAAACCTTGAGCTATGAAATCTATAACCATCTGGTTGGTTGGTGTGTGAGCTTCACGTTGTTAGGATGAAGAGAAAAAGGTTTCTCTCTTAGATATGATTCCTGGTCTTTCCCAATGAATATATGTAATGGTTTGCTAACATCATATGAAATTTCACTATCAGCTTCAGACTTCTTGTAGCAAAGTTCATTGTTAAGATTCACTATGAATTTCCTGAAGACTTTTGTGAGGAGCCGAGCATATGGAAGACCAACAGATATCTCATGGTGGGTGAGAGAGAGAGAGAGAGAGAGAGACCAATATTTAACTGAATTTTAAAAAAAAATTGGAACTCATGACACGGTAAATCGATTTACCCAAGAATGTAAATTGATTTACATTTCTTTTGTAAAAAAAATAGCAAAATAAAGCATGTCAATCGGTTTACCATATATTTCAATCGATTTACCTAAGTAAATTTTTAAAAAATTCATACATGGTCCAATTTTGGCTAAGTGAGAACATGTTACATCACACATACATATTGTATATCACACATAACACAAATTGGCATAAGAACATATACTAGTGATGATTAAACTTCGATAACTCACAAATGCAATTGTGAATTAATCATTCATCATAAGAAAAACAAGAATCATGTACCTTGGATATTTCGAGAAGAATTTATATCTTATAATATATCTTTGTGGTTTTTATACATCATTTTCATCCAAAATTCCAAGTTCTCTCCATATCTTATAAAACAGCTGCCTTTTAAGGGATTTTGTTAAGATATTCGCTAGTTGATCATTTGTATCTAGAAATGATATTTCCACATCTCCATTTAGAACATGATCCCTTAGAAAGTGATGGCGAATGTCAATATGATTGGTATGAGAATGCATAATCGGATTCTTTGATAAGTTGATCGCACTGGTATTGTCATACCTTAAGGAGATGCATCCAAGATTTACACCATAGTCACAAATTTGTTTTTCTAACCATAGTATTTGAGCGCAACGAATTTTGGTTGTGATATATTCTACTTCTGAGTTTTAAGTGTAACACAAGCATGTTTTCTTGCATGACCATGATAGTAATACATCTCCAAAGATGTGGCATCTCCCACTAGTTCTTTTTAGTTCAATTTGACAACCTGCATAATTAGAATCAAAATAACCAACTAAATTACAGACACTATTTATAGTATACCATAGGCCGACATTCATTGTTTCCTTCAAGTACTTCATGATCCACTTCACAAAAGAAATAAGTGATTCTTTTGGACAAGCTTGATATTATGCATAGAGACAAATGCTAAACATGATATCAGGACGACTAATAGTTAAATATAATAAAGAGTCAATCATACCTCGATACTTTGTTATATCAATTGGAATCCTGGATTCGTCTTGATAAATATAAGTATTATAACCCATTGGAGTTATGATCTCTTTGAAGCTTTCCATGTCAAACTTCTTTAAAAGTTATTAGCAGTACTTGGATAGGTTGATGAATATACCATTCTTTAGTTGATTAATTTGTAGTCCAAGAAAATAATTCAACTTATCCATCATGGACATCTCGAATTCTCCTTGCATCATTATTGACAATTCTTCACATAGGTCTTTATTTGTTTATCTCAATAGGATCTCGCCAATGTATATTTGAACTAATAAGGTATGATCTTTGATTTTCTTAATGAATAATGTAGTATCAACCTTACCTTTTTCAAATTCTCTTTCAGAAATAAAGTTGTTAAGTTTATCATACCAAGCCTTTGGTGTCTGCTTTAAGACATAAAGAGTCTTTCTTAATTTATAGACATGTGAAAGACTCTTGAAGTTTTCAAAACTGGGAGTTTGATTGACATATACTTCTTCATTGATGTATCCATTCAAGAATGCACTCTTGATGTCCATTTGGAATAGCTGGAAAATTTAATGAACAAGCATAAGCAAGTAGTAATCGAATAGCTTCTAAACTTACAACCGGGGTAAATTTTTCATCAAAGTCGATACCTTTTTCTTGATTATAAACTTGCCCCACCAATCTTGCCTTGTTTCGAACAATTATACCATTCTCATCAAGCTTATTCTTAAACACCCATTTTGTACCAATGATGTGTTTACCATTAGGTCTAGGAACAAGTTCCGGAACTTTCTTTCATTCGAAATGGTTTAACTATTCTTGCATGGAAATTATCCATTGGCCATATTCTAAATTTTCATTAGTCTTTTAAGTTTCTATTTGAGAAAAAAATGCCATGTTCAAGCAACCATCCTTGAGATTCATCATTTTTTATACTCCTTTTCTAATGTCACCAATTATGTTGTTGATTGGGTGATCATAGTGGGTTCTCCATTCTTGAGGTAGATCATTTTGATTTTTCGCTTGTTGAATAACTCCATCTTTTCGTCCCGATTGTTCAACATCATCATCTTTGACAATATCTTTAATAGGTACTTCTATTATATCATCATAGTCACAAACAACTTTATCCTCCTTAGATGGGTTAGATTCATCAAAGAAAACATGCATAGTTTCTTATACAACTAATTTTTTTATATAAATTCTATAAGCCTTAATTGAATGAGAGTGACCAAGAAAGATACCTTCATCGGATTTCTCATCAAACTTACCGAGATTTTCTTTTTCATTGTTAAGGACAAAGCATTTGAATCCAAAGACATGAAAATGTGAGATGTTTGGCTTCCTTCCCTTGAAGAGTTCATATGGAGTCTTCTTCAAGATTGGTCTTATTATAACTCGATTACGTACATAACATATCGTGCTTACCGCATCCGCCCAAAAATATTTTGGTAGATTTGAATCCCTAAGCATTGTTCTTCCAAGTTATCCTAATGACCGATTCTTTCTTTGAACTATATCAGAATGGTGTGATGCCGCTGTAGCGGTAAATTCATGACCACTAAGCTATTGGTTAACTCAACGTCAATAAAACCAGAGTCGCAACCGCGCTTTTATTATTTCCAAAGGAAAAGGGTGAAAGTACGAACAAAACCCAAAGATAAGAAGTTTTCAAATCAAAACTAATAAAATGTTACAGATTACAGGTAAGGGGGCTGGTTACACAGAGGAAGGTATTAGCATCCAAAGTGTCCTAGGTAGTTCTAAGGAGCCATTTTTGTGTGTAAGTGTTTTGGTTGAAAAGATGTTTGTTTTAAAAATAAAATGAGGGGATGAGAAAAGAATTCATTTATTTACATTTTGTGTTTGATAAGACTTTTGGTCTTATGCCTATGTACCAACATAAATGAGGGATCAAAACCTCGTAGTTCGTGGTAAAAATTCCAAAGATGGGTGAATTTATTTTAACAAAAGCTTAAAGATCTTTTGTTATCAATGGGAGAATACTCAACCAAACATCCACTGATAATGAGGGATTTACAACATTTAAGAGGGAGGGCTCCAACTTGGATTAAATTAACAGGTATACCACTAACCCCTAGTAAATGGAAAGTCTTACACTCAACGTATCATGGAATGGGATAATTATATCTCAACCAAGGATAACTCAAATCTAAATGCTCTCTTTTTGAAACGTTTAAAAGGAAAAAGGCACCAAATGGCTAAAATGGTTAGATTAGGTTGCTAGTTCTTTTTATTCTTATTGAAAATAAAGTTAATATGCTTAAGTTTTTTTGCATGTTTGATTAAGAAAATAGTTTGAAAATCAATGGCATCAGGCCAATGTTTCTGCTCATTTAAACAAGTCTAAGTAGAAAAACAACAAGCAAAGAAGTTTTGAAATGAGAAGGAGATTTTGAAATTAAAGAAGAAGGTGGAGATGAAGAGGCTATCCTAGACAAGATTAAAAGTTTTGAGTTGAAAAGATCTAACCCATGGGAATCACCCACTAGACAATAGTGTCAGATAGAAACCCATTTCCTTTGGATTATCAAGAAATCGACAAAGCCATGACCATCCAAGCAATTAATAAAAAACCCAATGGCATCAAATAAAGATAACCAATCATCCAGGCTAGCACTCCAAAGCAAACAATCTTCAATGTCCTTTATGTGTATCAGATGAAAAATCCCTTGAAACATACTCAAAGAGAAAACATCAAATAATAACAATAAGATCAAAATAACAATTTGGACAAAGAGAAAAAATGTATCAGATAAATGCAAAGGAGTCTCTCAAGCTTGTGTCGGATGAGTGGCATTGGCCATGTTTGGGTTTCAAATTAATGGCATTGGCCGAAATTTCTTCCGTAGGTCAGGGATGTTTCCTACTCTAAGTCCATAGGTCCAAATCAAGTCACAGACAAAGATCCAATAGTACGCCAATGTGGTTTTTAGTGTTTTTGTTTTTATTAAGTGTTTTAAGGTCCTAAGACCACAAACTAAATAAGATCACAAGCACAAATATAATGGCTCAAGTGAGCAAAAAGAAAATGACTGAAGCATAAACATAGGCCCAAGTGGGCAAAGAGAAAATACGATATGAGATGCTAAAATAAAAGCAAAAAGTAAACAACAAGAAATAAAAGCAAGAAGTAAATGACACTAAAATAAAATTAATATAATAAGATGTTAGTAAATGTTAGTGAAAGAAGAAAAGATGTTTTAGTCACTTTTTGGAGAACACTCAACTATCCACTCACAAGCCTGAAAATATGAACCTATACATTATTTATGAGAATGGCTCCAACTTGGATTAAATCAAGAAGTATGCCACTAGCTCTCACAAATGGAAAAGGAGAAAAAATTTCACACAATACCATGAGGAATATGAGACTTACAATCTCACTTATAAAAATGTCATTGCCCTTGGGACAAATTTAATGTTATGTTAAGCAATCATAATTGGACTTACGTAGAAGTCAAAACAATCTGAGGTCGATCAATAATAATAATGGTGTTAATGCATGCTAGAGACAAGGTATCTAAGACCAAGCTCCTAAAGAATACCACACACAAAAATAAGAGGGGATGAGCCTATCTCAATCAAGCTCAGGTTGATTCATCTAACACAAAGTCATTGATGAATCAACTAGAAAATGATCCATGAGAAGTCATTGGCCAAGAGATGGTTGGGGAAGAAATAACATGAAGATAGAGAGATGAAATGAAAGATATCCCAAATTGGGCAAGGGATGAACCTCACTTGTTCAATACCATTCATTCATCTTGAGGGATGAAGTTTTAAACTTCACCAACCTTCTAAATCCAATGGTATTGACCAAGTCAAGATCCAATTCAACTAAGACCAAGGCCAAACAGAAGTAAGATCAACACAAAGTCAAAACAAAAGCTCAACAAAGCATTAAATCAATTAAACTAATTTTAAAACATTTGAAAACTGAAGAAAAATAATTTTTCAAAGGTCAAAAACCTAATCCTTCAAAATACTAAAGAAATGGCCAAGGTATTTATCATAGGTTAAGCAAGGTCAGAGGACCATTGACTAATTTTTTTGGCATTTTTCAAAAGTCAAAAGTAATTAAAAACTAATTAAAAGAAGTTAAAAATCACAAAATTCACCAAAAATATCAAACTTAATCCAAAAATTAATTTTAAATCATAAATGGGAACAAGAAAATATTTGTGAATTTTTGGTGTTGGTCCCATAATTTTTTGATCAAAAATGAATTTATAGTGAATTTTCGAAGAAAAGGCTATTTAAAAATCATTTTAGAAAAATATAACAAAAACAAAAAAACCATATCCATCAAATCTTCCTCATTAGTTGAGGTGGCAGATCTGATGCTCAAAAACACGCGTTCCACCAATGCCTCAGTCAATGAACGCACACGCGTGCTAATCGAAACCAAAGGTCAGGATTAAAACGTGGAAGGGAGATCCAAGGGTGATGGACTTGCCACAACACCATTGGAGCCCTAGCTTTGGTCATCTTCTTCGGTGAGGGTCACCGGACTGGGCAGATCGAATTTTCACCGAAATGGATGGATCATACATCATTTTAAAGAGAAAATTGCAAGGATCACGAATATCACATCCATTTGTTCCATCTTTCACTCTATAATTAGAAAAGTGGAGATGAAAACTGAGGTGTCCAACCTGAGTTGCTTTGAATCAAGTCCAAAATAAATCAGTCATGTTACCTACATTGGTAGGACTTCAACCATCATAAAATTGAGTTCAGATCTAGAGTATCGAGGGAGAATCGAAGAGATGAAATTCTGAGAAAATCACCTTCTGTAAGCATCTTTTAAGCCTTGATATTGATGCAATCCTTAGTGATTTCTCTTCCTTTTGCTTGCAGGAGTTTAAATGAGTGGAAAAGGGATTGAATCCTTGGAGTTTTTATTCATAAACTGGAGTTGAACAAAAACTCGATTTCTTGAGAAATCTTCAAGGAACTCTCTGTTCTGAGGTTATGGAATTGGCTAGCAAAGTTGGGGCAGGGTTCTCCTTTGATTTTGAGCCAATGCACTTTGATTTATAGGCCAAGCAATTGATGTTCACACCTTTCTAAATTTTAATGAAAATTGAGTAATCTTGGTGCATGGGTGCATGTTCAGGCCCAATTGATGATTGAAATCCACTCAAATTTGTGCCAAAATTTTTCCGAAGTCATCACACCAAGCCATGCAAAACTGTGCAATGTTTGAAGTTTGAATCTTGCCAAGATAAGCCATGGAAAGAACTCATGTGTAAGTCCCTCATTTCTCATCCAAACGATGTGATCTTAGACTGTTTGGAAATCTCTTGTCATATGGAACAACTTTGATATTGTGACTTCTTCAATTTGAAGCTTGGAAAATAGAGAAATATGGCCTTGAAGATGTAGGTATCAAACATACTTAGAATTTTTTTTAAGCTAAAAGCCAAATGACCTCGTTTCCACCTTGAATAATTTTTTATGTGAGCTTAAAATGAACTTGGTGAAGGTGAGAAAAACAAGAAAGGGGGGTTTGAATTGTTTTGGAAAATAAGCGCTTTTTCAGAATCAGAACACACAGGATTTTATACTGGTTCACTTATAACACAAAGCTACTCCAGTCCACCCGGCCAAGGTGATTTCGCCTTCAAAAAGGACTTAATCCACTAATCTTGAAAGATTATTACAACCAACGTCTAAGAGAAGGATCTCTTAGTCCTCCCAAGTATACAGACTGCGCAGAGTCACTTGAGGAATAAAAATCAATTTAGGTAAAAACAGAATTTGTAATCTAGAGTGCTTCTAGGATAAAGCAAGTATTACAGCAATTTGAGCAAGTAAGAAGTTTCACGTTATGAGCAAAAGCTCGTGAAAGATTAAGAGAGAGAGAGTAGAGTATTTCTGTGTGTTCAGATGTATCTCTCAAAGAGGTTCGCCGTCCTTTATATAGAGGTGAAAGGACCATTGTAGTGATGGCAGATATTTTGTCTTGATGAGAGTTTAATGCCATAACTTCTGTTGTTTCTTGCCATAGCAAGTTTGTCTCCCTGAATAACTTCTTTCCAAATATAATTTCTTTCTATTTGAAGTTGTAGTTGCCGTTACTCTTTCTGGATAAGGAAATTCTTCGTCAGAGTCTGAATTACTCTATTAATCTGAGATCTGAGAAATGACATTAGAGCTTCTGATAGTCCTGGTCTTTTAGATCGTCAGTGTTGACTTCAGAGGAAGTTGAGAGCTTTTGGTGTTCTGATATGCTGTTGCTCAGAGTCAGAACTTCTGGAGCGCGCTTCTTCTTCAGATGCTTCTGATATTCTGATATGTTGTTTTGCTCAGAGTCAGAGCTTCTAGGGCGCGTTTCCACTTCAGATGTTTCTGATCTTTTGGTACTTTGTATCTGATTTTATTCTGTATCTGATAAATCGATCAGATTCCTTTGTTCTTGTTCACAGTCCTGCACACTTAGAAACTTTTCGTTAGAGTGCCATTTTTGGTTTCATCCTTTGTTATCATCAAAATCCTGGAATCTGTTGTAGAACTATTTTTGTTCTTACAATCTCCCCCTTTTTGATGATGACAAAACAAACTTAAATGACATATGAAACATTCAGGTATAAGAGTTTATCAGATCAGATAGAAGTGAGCTCCCCCTGAGATAGGCTAGGGAGTTCAAAAGTTCTTACCATAGCTTCCAAGAAATGAAGTTTCTAGATACCTTTCTGCAATTTTCTAAGTCAAGAGTGTTAGATAGATTTTTATTGAATAGTATGTTTGCAGAGTACTTAAGGAATTAGACAATTTTTCATCAGAGCTGTTTGATTTCTCCCCCTTTTTGTCAGAATCAAAAAGACTTAAAAAAATAACAAGCAGGAAGAAAATATATATAGATATATCCAAATAAGAGCAAAAACATCAAAGACAAAACAAGAAAAGCAACAAGCAAGAAAAACATCCTAAGTGCCTAAGGGTTGGGAGGAGGAGGCATTCTCTGAAGCAGTTGAGTCAGCAGATTCTGGATGTTGGCGTTGACTGTGTCCTATTGATCTAATCTGGCTCGGACTTCCTTCTGCTCTTTCTGAAGTTCCTCAAGGGTTCTGAGAACCAGAGGGGCAAAAGTAGAGGACTCCCCCTGAGTCAGAGCACTCTGTTCTTCAGCGGCTTTGGCTTCAGCTTCAGCAGCAGCTTTTGCTTCAGCTTCAGCAGCAGCAGCATCAGCTAGAGCTTTGGCTTCAGCTTCCCTTACCCTTTGAAGTTCTTCTTGTCTTGCTCTCTCTTCTGCTTCCCTTCTGGCCTGTTCCTCAGCTTCTCTAGCTAAACGCTCTTGTAGTCTTGCCTCAGCGTCTCTGATAAAGTTGTTTCTGACTTGCTCAGAGAGGTTCTTCAGCTTAAAGGCCTCAGAAGTCATCCAGCCAATGACTCTGTTCCAGTGTGTCCTAATAGAGGCAGCATCATCACTGATGCCAGAGTTGATGGTCAGAGACTTGACCTTTTCAACTGATGCTCCTGCAAACATCATAATTGCTTCTTCTAGGGTTGGCAGGGAGTGTTCAGGTTTAGATGGTAGAGGAGAGGAAGTAGGAGGGCTTAGGTTGAGAGTTTGAGGTTCAGCGAAAGTGTTTGGAGGGGTAATGTCAGAGGTGTTGGGGTCAGAGGGTTGAACGTCAGATGGAGTGACGGTTGGTTGTTCTGTGGGTGGTGAGGTAACTTCAGGTTCAGGTGGAGGTTGTTGTGGTTGTTGTGAGGAAAGGTGTTGAGTTTGAAGTTGGGCTAGAGTGGGAGAGGCGGGGTCAGAGAATTCTGTGTCAGATGAGATGATACAGTGAGGAGGTGATTCTGGGGCTGAAGAAGAGGAGGTGGTTTCATTCATTTGTCAGCTTCAGATATGGGTAAAGAGGTATTGGCGAGGTTAAATTTTGGGAGTGGTTGAGATGTTCTGGTCGTTGAAGGAGGGGTTTCAGATGGGGTGTATAGAGGGGTTGGTAGAGGAATAGAAGAAGCAAGTTGCTGTACAGAAGGAGCAGGAGAGGCAGACTTACCAGAAGACTCATGCAGAGGTGCTGGAGGTCTTGATTCAAAGGATTCTCCTAGCTTCGCTTTCTTCGCCTATGATGTCTTCTCAGAGGGACCTCTTTTATGCCTCACGAAGTTGGGAGCTTTATCTGGCAGTTCACTCAACCTGAATTTTGAGATGTCTACTCCTTCATCCTTCAGACGTTGGAGATAGTGGAGAATTGCCTCTTTGGGTTCTTCCTTGGAGAACAGATATAGACCATGGGGAATTTTCCTTTGATCTTTTAAGGCTTCCCAAGAGGTGTCCAGAGTAGGTCTAACGTTGACCTTCTCCAAAATTCCCATGCTTTTCAGATTCCTGAAGTTCAGAGGCCTTCCAGTGTCGATTGCCATGTCTTCCATAAGCCTGAGTTTTACCAGATGGTCCACGAGACCATTTTCTATCAGCACATCTGAGAGGAGTCTTCCCAGAGGAATGTAAGTTTTGGGCTTCATGTGATTTCTGGTTTCTCGTACAGAATCTCTGAGGTATTTGAAGAGGAGAGTTGGGAGGCATAGCTTCAGACCTTTATGAATACAGTACAGAATACATTTCTGATCTGTATTGATGTAATCTGATGAATTTGACGCTGGGCGATGATGGATTGTTCCCAGAATGATTTTGAGCCAAACCCGGAGATTCTGATGAAGTTCCTTGTTCTTTGAGGGGTTGCCTTCTGTGTTTAGTTTGAAGATCGTTGGGTTGATTTCTTGAGATATGTATTTCGCCCTGGGATTGATGTTGTAAATCCTTCTTCCTCCATCTTTCTGCATGTTCAGCAAAGCAACGATGGACTTTTCAGTTATCACAATCTTTACTCCCAGAACGTATGAGAAGATTAAATGATCGTCAGCATCAGCAAATCTCCATAATTCCTTAATGAGATTTGGGTAAACTGGACCGTAGAGGCGTTGAAAGTAGTTTCCCCAACCTTGTTGACGAAGTTCTTCAGTGAGGTCTACGCCATTTCTTCTCATGTTATCAAAATCCACCAGGGATTCACACAGCACGTCCAGTGTTTCAAAAGGTATTGCAAGGTTAATATGGGACTCACGGTCAAGAATGTGAGGCTCTTTGTAAACTGGTGTTATAACTACGCCTGTAACCGTTGGAGTAGGGTTGCTGGTGCTTTGAGCTGGGTTGCTGGAATCCATTTGCTGAGAGTAGTTGAACACAGATTGTTGTTGAGTATCCATGGTGTTGATGAAGAATTGAGATGAAGATGAACTGTTTGCAGAAATGCCTAAGAGAACTGGGTTTAAACGAGTGAGTGAGAGTGAAGTGTGTGCAAAGTGTGAAAAGAGTGTTTAAATACCCAAAAGAAATGCATGCAAAACGACACGTAAATCAGAGTTTTAGCACAAAAACCAAGTTAGCACGTTTAGAGGGAGAAATGATTATGGCTCATAAATGATGTCTAATCCCAACAGTTTGCACACTGCTCGAGGAGATCTCAAGAGTCTGTTCTTTGATTACTGCTGGACAGCTGTCTAGAAGTTCCAAAGTTTAGACGCAAGTCACTCCACGTGTTTTGATTTATCTGATCTTCAGGAATACCAAACGATTGGTTCCTGGAGATTTCCAACTCAGATAACTTCTAACTGGGTAGAAGTATCAGAGTCAGAGGCAGAATCCATTTGTTTATGTCAGAGTCTCATTTAACCACTTCAGAGGCACATTTTATTTAGGGCAGTTTTGAATGTTCAGATTTTCTAAGATAAAGAGGAATCTATCTTCAGCTAAGGGTTTAGTGAAGATATCTGCCCATTGATGATCTGTATCAATGAACTTCAATGTGACTATCCCTTTCTGAACATAGTCTCTGATAAAATGATGTTTTATTTCAATGTGCTTAGCTCTGAAGTGCAAAATGGGATTCTTACTTAAACAAATGGCAGCAGTATTATCACAAAAGATAGGAATGTTACTCTCGAAGATTTGCAGATCTTCTAACTGATTCTTCATCCAGAGCATCTGAGTCGTGCACAGTGATGCTGAGATGTATTCTGCTTCTGCAGTGGACAGAGCGATAGTTGATTGCCTTTTGCTTGCCCATGATAACAGATTATTTCCCAGGAGCTAACAATTTCCATATGTGCTTTTTCGTTCCAATCTATCTCCTGCGTAATCTGCATCACAGTAACCAGAAAGTCTATACTCTGATGTTTTCTCATACATCAGGCCCAGGTTAGGAGTTCCTTTCAGATATTTGAGAATTCTCTTAACTGCAGTTAAGTGAGTTTCTCTAGGATCTGATTGGAATCTGGCATAGAGATAGACACTAAAGAGAATATCAAGTCGAGTAGCAGTCAGATAGAGAAGGGAGCCTATCATACCACGATAGAGATTCTGACAAACCTTTTTACTGACTTCTTCCTTTTCAAGAATTCATGTTGGATGCATGTGAGTCTTTGCAGAGTTGCATTCAGCCATGTCAAATTTCTTCATAACATCTTTTATGTATTTGCTTTGATGAACGTACGTGACTTCTGAAGTTTGGTTAATTTGAATTCCCAGAAAGAACTTTAGTTCTTGCATTAAGCTCATTTCAAATTCTGTCTGCATTAACTTGGAGAATTCTTGACAAACAGAGGCGCTAGCTGAACCAAAAATAATATCATCAACCTATATCTGGCATATCATGAGATCATTGTTAAGGTTTTTACAGAAGAGTATTGAGTCAACTTTTCCTCTGATGAAATTATGTTCCAGAAGAAAGTTGCTTAATCGTTCATACCAAGCTCTGGGAGCTTGTTTAAGTCCATATAAAGATTTTTTAAGTTTAAAAACATGTTCTGGATAATTTGGATTTTCAAAACCTGGAGGTTGGTTGACATACACTTCTTCTGATATATAACCATTAAGGAATGCGCTCTTGACATCCATTTGATACAGTTTGATAGAATGATTTATAGCGAAGGATACAAGAAGACGAATAGATTCTAACCTGGCGACTGGAGCAAAGGTTTCATTGTAGTCAATACCTTCTTGTTGACTGTAACCTTGAGCTACCAGTCGAGCTTTGTTTCTGACGACTTCTCCTTTCTCATTCAGCTTGTTTCTGAATACCCATCTGGTTCCGATAACGTGAGAGCCTCTAGGCTTGGGAACAAGATCCCAGACATCGTTCTTTGTGAATTGATCTAACTCTTCTTGCATGGCTAGAACCCAGTCGTTATCTTGAAGTGCCTTATCACAGGACGTAGGCTCGATCAGAGACACTAGTCCTAGAGGAGTCTCTTCAGAGGTCTTGAAGGTAGATCTGGTTCTGACAGGTTCGTCCTTGTTACCCAGAATCAATTCTTCAGATATGTTGAGGCGACTTTTAGATTTCTTTGGGATTAATAGAAGATTAATTTCCTCAGGATCTTGAATGGCAGTTACTTTTGGAGTTTTGTCAGATCCTGCAAGAGTGATTTCTAAATCTGCAAAATTCTCAACTAGCTTTGACTTTTCAGGGTCAAGCTTATCGTCAAATCTGACATGAATTGATTCTTCCACAATTTTGGTTTCTGTATTGTATACTCTGTAGCCTTTAGAGCGTTCTGAGTATCCTAACATAATACCTTTCTGTGCTTTGGAATCAAACTTGTTCAGATGTTCTTTAGTGTTTAAAATAAAACAGGAGCATCCAAAAGGATGAAAATATGAAATGTTTGGTTTTCTTCCTTTACACAGTTCATAGGGAGTCTTTTCCAGAATGGGTCTTATGGAGATTCTATTATGAATATAACACGCCGTATTTACAGCTTCGGCCCAAAAGTGCTTAGCCACATTTGTTTCATTGATCATAGTTCTTGCCATCTCTTGGAGTGTCCTATTCTTCCTCTCTACAACTCCATTTTGTTGTGGAGTTCTAGGGCAGGAGAAATCATGGGATATTCCATTAGAGTCAAATAATTCCTCAAAAAAATTGTTTTCAAATTCCCCACCATGATCACTTCTGACTCTTATGATTTTAGAGTCAAATTCTTTTTGCACTTTGGAACAGAAGCTAGTGAATACAGAGTGAGACTCACTCTTGTGCTTTAGGAATTTCACCCATGTCCAGCGACTGAAATCATCAACAATTACTAGTCCATATTTCTTTCCATTGACTGATGTTGTTTTCACAAGACCAAATAAATCAATGTGAAGAAGTTCCAGAGGCTTAGAGGTAGTAACAATAGTTTTCTTTTTGAAAGATGTTTTTGAAAATTTTCCCTTCTGACATGCTTCACACAGAGCATCTGAAGAAAACTTCAGTTTAGGCAGGCCTCTGACTAACTCGAGTTTATTTAGCTGAGATAATTTCATCATGCTAATGTGGCCCAAGCGTCTATGCCATACCCATTTCTCTTCGTGAACGGACATCAGACACTTCACATTTTGTTCTTTTAAATCAGACAGATTAATTTTATAAATATTGTTTTTCCTCTTGCTTGTGAATAGGACAGATCCATTGTTTTGATTTATGGCTTTACATGTTTTTTGATTAAAGATTACATCATAACCGTTATCACTTAATTGAATTATGGATAACAGGTTATGCATTAATCCTTCTACGTAAAGGACATCAGATATAGAGGGAAGAGTACCATTACCAATAGTTCCGGAGCCTCTGATCCTTCCTTTCTGATCTCCTCCGAACCCTACGAATCCAGCGTCTTTAAGTTCCAGGCTTTGGAACATAGACTTTCTTCCCGTCATGTGTCGCGAGCATTCAGAGTCCACGTACCATGACTGGTGTTTGAACTTTGCTGCATAAGATATCTGCAACATAAATAATCTTATCTTTTGGTACCCAGAGTCTCTTGGGTACTTTATGATTAGTTTTCCCAGAGTTTCTGATTACCTTGGGTTTTCTAGCATTATCAAATTTTTGTTCTTGTGTGTGTGTATAGTGATATGAAAATGGGGATTTAGGTTGGTCACTAGTAGAAGTTTTATCTTCCTTCGGATCATACCCAATTCCTCTTCTATTATTCTGACTGACTCCATAAATCATGGATGCCATTACACTCCTTCCTATCCCATTTTTCAGAAACTTTTGAAAGGCTTTTTCGTATTTATGAATTATCGTGTTTGAAGTTTGTGGAGCTTGAGATAATGCTTCTTCTAGTTTTAAACAATTTTTCTTAGCTGCATCTCTTAGTGATGTTAAAACTTTATTTTCATCTTTTAGTTCCAGAATAGTCATCTCAAGTTTGCCACATTCTTCAAATTTTTCTTCAAGACAGCCTTTTATTGCTTTAAATTTTTGTTTTAGTTTCTGATATGAGCTAAGAGTTTCAGACAAGCATGATTCTAGGTCAGATCGAGAGAGTTCAGAAAATACCTCTTCTGATTCAGATTCTTCATCTATGGTAGCCATGAACGCCACATTGGCCTGTTCATCAGAGTCAGATTCTGATGAGTCAGATTCACTATCATCCCAGGTGCCCATTAATCCCTTCTTGGTTCTGAGGGCGTTTTTCTTGAAACTCTCTTTTCTGGAGCTGTCTTTCTTTAACTTTGGGCATTCGTTCCTGTAGTGACCTGTTTCTTTACATTCATAACAAGTGACATCTTTGTTAGTTTTACCTTTTGAGGTTAATTCTGATCGATCCCCTCTGGGTCTTGGTCTCCTGAAGTTATTGTTCCTCTTTTTCCAGAGTTGTTTAACTCTTCTAGTTAGGAGGGACAATTCTTCTTCATCATCAGAATCTTCCTGTTCAGAGTCATCAGCATCTTCTGTTTCGGCCTGGAATGCTTTGTTTCTGTCAGATTTGCGTCTTTCAGATCTGGACTTTAATGCTACAGACTTGTTCTTCTTCTGAGGCTCATCTTCCTCTAGTTCTATCTCATGACTTCTAAGTGAACTGATAAGTTCTTCAAGACTGATGTTGTTCAGATCCTTTGAAAGCTTTAAGGCAGTGACCATGGGTCTCCACTTCTTTGGCAAGCTTCTGACTATCTTTTTGACATGGTCTGCAGTTGTGTATCCTTTGTCTAGAACTTTGAGACATGCAATAAGAGTTTGGAATCTAGAGAACATTACCTCTATGGCTTCGTCATCCTCCATTTTGAAGGCTTCATATTTCTGGATTAGAGCCAGAGCCTTTGTTTCTTTGACCTGAGAGTTTCCTTCATGAGTCATCCTTAGAGAGTCGAGTATGTCTTTAGCTGTTTCTCTGTTGGTAATTTTTTCATAATCGTTGTACGATATGACATTGAGAAGTATCGTTCTGGCTTTGTGATGATTCTTGAATTCTCGCTTCTGATCGTCTGACATCTCACTTCTGGGAACTTCAACTCCGACATCTGTTACAGGAGGTTTGTATCCATCTGTGACAATGTCCCAGAGATCAGCGTCATAGCCTAGAAAGAAACTTTCAATTCTGTCTTTCCAGTAATCGAATTTCTCTCCATCAAAGACAGGAGGCTTAGCATTGTAACTGTCTCTCTCATTTGTGTGGGCCATAGTTTTTCTCGTTCTGGATCTCTCTACACTGTTAAGTGTTTGATTAGAAAATCAATAACAGAGCCGAAGCTCTGATACCAATTGAAGGTGAGAAAAACAAGAAAGGGGGGTTTGAATTGTTTTGGAAAATAAGCGCTTTTTCAGAATCATTACACACAGGATTTTATACTGGTTCGCTTATAACACAAAGCTACTCCAGTCCACCCGGCCAAGGTGATTTCGCCTTCAAAAAGGACTTAATCCACTAATCTTGAAAGATTATTACAACCAACGTCTAAGAGAAGGATCTCTTAGTCCTCCCAAGTATACAGACTGCGCAGAGTCACTTGAGGAATAAAAATCAATTTAGGTAAAAACAAAATTTATCATCTAGAGTGCTTCTAGGATAAAGCAAGTATTACAGCAATTTGAGCAAGTAAGAAGTTTCACGTTATGAGCAAAAGCTCGTGAAAGATTAAGAGAGAGAGTAGAGTATTTCTGTGTGTTCAGATGTATCTCTCAAAGAGGTTCGCCGTCCTTTATATAGAGGTGAAAGGACCGTTGTAGTGATGGAAGATATTTTGTCTTGATGAGAGTTTAATGCCATAACTTCTGTTGTTTCTTGCCATAGTAAGTTTGTCTCCCTGAATAACTTCTTTCCAAATATAATTTCTTTCTATTTGAAGTTGTAGTTGCCGTTACTCTTTCTAGATAAGGAAATTCTTCGTCAGAGTCTGAATTACTCTATTAATCTGAGATCTGAGAAATGACATTAGAGCTTCTGATAGTCCTGGTCTTTTAGATCGTCAGTGTTGACTTCAGAGGAAGTTGAGAGCTTCTGGTGTTCTGATATGCTGTTGCTCAGAGTCAGAACTTCTGGAGCGCGCTTCTTCTTCAGATGCTTCTGATATTCTGATATGTTGTTTTGCTCAGAGTCAGAGCTTCTAGGGCGCGTTTCCACTTCAGATGCTTCTGATCTTCTGGTAGTTTGTATCTGATTTTATTCTGTATCTGATAAATCGATCAGATTCCTTTGTTCTTGTTCACAGTCCTGCACACTTAGAAACTTTTCGTTAGAGTGTCATTTTTGGTTTCATCCTTTGTTATCATCAAAATCCTGGAATTTGTTGTAGAACTATTTTTGTTCTTACACTTGGTTCCTTCTAAAAAGTTGTAGTCCTTCCAATTCTATTTAATTTTACCACAGATGTGGCACCATTTGGAGTTTGGATGATGTAGTTATGGATTTTTGAAGTTAAGGAAATTTTCTTGTTCAATGATGAGGACCAAAATGGACCTATAATGTTTCCTCATGGAAGATGACTTTGAAAGTAGAATTTGATCTTTCTTAAAGAAGCAAAGTTTAAGAATACATATTGAAATTAATTATGAAACTTGGATCATCTTCATATCATCAAAATTGAGGAAGTTATGACTCTTGGAAGTTGACCTTCTATATGGCACAAACAAAATGACTTTCCATGCAAAATTAACTCTGGAGGCCAACATGAAAGATGTTTGGAATGTCATAAAGAGTAACTTTTTGTTTGTAATCATTTTCATATGACAAAAATTATAGGAGATAGGGTCTAGGAAACCCTAGATTTGACTAGTTGACTTTTCTGGTCAACTTCCTTGAATTAACTTGCACACTTGAAGTTCCTTTGCTATTCATGGAGGATCATATATGCTTATGATGATGTAAAATGAAGTATCCCTTTATGTCTTTGACCAATTGTTGAAGAAACTTGCTAAGGATGGCACACACGATACCCAGATGAATTAGGGCTTCCTTGACAAACAAGCTTCAAACTCTTGATGAACTCTTGATCAAAATGACAAATAAAGAACATGGGGATCGATATATTATGCTTAGAACCAATGTGGACATTTTTTTGCTTGATCTCTTGCATTGAGGGTCTCAAACCCTAGTTGTGGGCTTGGTGAGGCACAAATGGACACACACACTACCTACAAAAGAAACAAACCTATACAACACATATTTTTTTGTATTTTGGTTAGTAAACAAAGTAAATAAAGTATGATACAATCATATGTATCTGGTTATTTCTCCCAGTACAATCCCAATGAATGATAGGTGAGGATAATTCCAAGGTGTAATCCCAATGTCAATGTAAAGCTATGAGATGGCATGAGGGATATTAGGGGTCAAAATTAGGGTATTATAGTTGCCCCTATTTAAGGTCTTTCTATCCGGAGATGTGAAGGTTAAAATCTTCGTATCAACGCGGTAGAATGGACTTAAATATTAAGAACAAGAAACAAATTTTGGTCTCTAAGAGACCTCATGATGCATATGGTATGAATGCAAAATAGAATCTTCGTGGGGGATACATTGCCATAAAAGGAAAAGAAATCTAGAAGAAACTGAAAGTCCACAGAAGTATAATATATTCCAAAAAGAAAACTCACTAAGGGGACAGAGACTCTGGAGATAATAAGCTATGCGTACGCCAGTCTACGACTTAAAAACTGTTGGAGACACGAAGGGATTTCCATGAAAATAAATCAATGGAAAGACTCGAGCTGGAGAAAAATCTACATGTATCGGGATACCACCAACACATCCGAAAACTATCCACTAGGGATAAGCGTGAATTGGATTATCCACTACCTTTTACTGAGGTAAAGTAAGGATAAACAGCCCAAAACAACAAAGTGTCCACAAAGGGACAAAAGTAAGAATTACCCACTACCATGCTTAACTGGTAAATGAAGGATATTCAAACAAAAGAAATATCCATTGTCATGCTTAACTGGTAAATGAAGGATATTTAAACCGAAAAAGTGAATTGGAACAACGCCAAAACAATTAAAATATTTACTGGGGAAATGCGTAAATCAGAACGATGTTGAAATACCCATCTGGACTCAACTTGGGAATTTAAACTTCAACACAGGAGAAAAGAGATATATTATCTACTACCTGTTACTTGGTAGCTTAAAACGTAAGATAATACACACGGTCAGAGGAACACGCGTTACCAGTTACTAGGCAACATATCAAGGATGACTCACTGAGGAAAAGGAGAAAGAATTACCAACTACCAGTTACTGGGCAGCTTAGCAGAGGTAATCAACCACAGGAAATAGTTATACTACCATTTACTGAGCAAAATAATAAAAAGGGAGGAATATCCATTATCGTTTACTGGGTAAGGATAACCTACTAGGAAAATGAAAAAGTAGGATTTATAACTACCAGTTACTGGGTAGAAGACCAAAAAGCAGGATTTACAACTACCAGTTACTGGGTAGAAGACCAAAGAGCAGGATTTACAACTACGAGCTACTGGGTAGAAGACCAAAGGGAGAATATCCGTTACCAGTTACTGGGTAACATATCAAAGATAAATTCTCGGGGGGAAATTTCAATGAGAATTTTCTTGTTAACTACCAGTTAATGGGTAGATAATAGAAAAGCGACCAGCTAGAAAAAAGGATAAACAATTACCAGTTACTAGGTAATTGAGAAATGATAATCTGTTGGTGAAAAGATAAGATAACCCGTTGGGGAAACAAAAGCAAATTCGCTATGGAAATCAAAGAAGTAAATTACCTTTTACCGGTTATTGGGTAAATTAACACAGGTAAAGTAATCAACATCAAGAAGGATATTACCAATTACTAGGTAATAAATTCTCGGAGAACCAACGGATCTATCTAGGTAAGAACTAGAAAGAAACGGTCAGACAAGACTCAACCCAATGAGGATATAACTCAATGGGAGTGGTTACATCCAGATAATGAACTAGGGGGAAACAGAAATAATAATCATCCACGAGGAAATAACTCAGTGGGGAAGAAGAAAGGATAAATTCTTTCTGCTTAAGGGGCTAACACTCTACATTGAAGGAGGACATACACATCACATTTGCATGGGGAAATGATATCATCAAAGCAGGGGATCATAAAAATTAGGTTAATGCATAAAAATGCATAATGAAATATTTGATGTTATGCTTATGCATGAATATGTATATGATCATGCTGACAAACGAGCATAGAGGATACAAACATGAAGATCCAATCCCTGGGGATATTACACAACCATGCACTCAAGGAAGGTTGTGGATATCACAATTCAAATTCAATGCTCAACTCTGGTTGGGGAAAGACATAGAGAACATGCATCGGACCAAAGACTGCTGAAGACTCAACACTCAGAGGAAATGAAAAATACATATATCAGTAGCAGTCACGGGGATTAAAACAAATCCAACTATCAAACTCAGCTCTCAGAAGAGGAGGAATAACTGCTAGGGGATAAGTAATGATTGACAAAAATCTTTCTTAAAGCTCAAACTCTTCAGGAGAGGAGAAAATACAGCTTGGTGACTTCATTGGGGATGAAAGCACCGTTGAGGATATCAACCAATATGCTAAGGATAAGAGAGATATGTTGAGGATCCACATCTCAAGCTGAGGGATATATATATATATATATATATATATATATATATATATATATATATATATATATATATATATATATATATATATATATATATATATATATATATATATATATATATATATATATATATATATATATATATATATATATATATATATATATATATATATATATATATATATATATACTTCATAGCAACAAGTCAACACTACGAGGGATTTTAGTTCAACACCATATGAAATTGGAGACAACCCTACAAGGGACGGCTACACCAATACTGCTCAAAATCAAATATTGTCTGAATGGGGAAATCTTCCACCAGAAGAGGAAACTCTACGGGGAATCCACATCACAACAAGAGGCAAAACTCTGAGTGGGGAACCAGTGAGAAGACAAGACTCCAGCTGGATATTTCATCAGTCAAGTCAACTATGTAGGGATTTCAGTGGGGATCAAAATCCGTCCAGACAAATCATGCGTGGGGATTACCTCTAACAAAGAAATAAACGTCGCACAGGGATGTAAAAATGCAAGCAGATTCCTCAAAAGGAAAACAATCAGTCATAAGACTCTTCTTGGAGATTGAGAAATAAACCAATTCCGAGGTACCAGACATCAATCAGACTTATAGGAACTCACAAAGAGAGAAATAATTCCACGGCTATGCAACAACCAAATAAAGGTGTGTTGGGGATCAGAAAACCAAATAAAGGTTTTACCGGAGATCCAGGGTTCAATCACAAAAATATGCAAGTCGAAGATGAAAATCCACAAAGGCTCTCAACTGGAGAATGATGATAAGCTACAAGGAGAATAACACATCCGCTCTACTAGGGATAAACAACAAACTATTTGAGGAGCAAACACTTCCAAACACTTCTTGGGGAAGGCAACAATGCTTCACACGTCAAGACTTACCGTTCTCAGATTGCTGTTGACATCGAATTCAATGTTCTTAAAGTAAATGCCTTATTATTTCAAGAAAAATGGTTATTCATTAACTTATTTATTTCAAAATTATCATCATAAAAATGTAGTTTTATTGAACAGACGCAAATAAGAATAACAACGAATTTGATAAAGGCTCAACTTTATTTAATAGAATGGTAGTCCGCAAATGGCAGGACTCCATGGATCTTTAAAAGGTTTGAAAATGGTAATATACATGGGAAAAAAACTACATTGAATACAATGAAAAATACTCTCCCTACCGACTTTGAAATCCAATTGTGCTTTATCCTTGGTCGAGAATGATGAATCAGAACCAAGTGACTGGCAATGTTGCTTCAACGATCAGGTCTAGCTGGATGCAGTTACTTGCCATAATCCCTAATTTTTGCCTAGATTTCCCCAAGGTAGGATACTAAATCTACCGGGATGATTTTTCTGTTTTATGTCTCTAATTTTTACTTGGATCGCCCTTTCGGGTTTTTAATCCACCGAGACGCTTATTTTTTCCTAAGTTTCCCTTTCGTATTTTCAACTTAACGAGTTATTCTTTTCTTTTTTTAGACAAAGTATTTCTTGATTGCATCGGCATTCACAGGAAGAGTGGACTTTTCACCATCCATAGTTGTAAGAATCAATGCACTGCCTGAGTAGGCTCTCTTGACAACGTATGGGCCTTCATAATTAGGAGTCCACTTGCCCCTAGAATCAGGTTTGAAAGATAAGATCTTATTAAGAACGATGTCACCTTCTCGGAACACATGAGGTTTGACCTTCTTATCAAAAGCTTTCTTCATTCGCTGCTGATATAAGTGGCTATGACACATGGCAGTCAATCGCTTTTCTATAATTTAATTCAACTGATCATATATGCTCTAACACCATTCATCTTCGGTCAAGTTGTATTCCATCAACACACGCATTGATGGGATCTCAACCTCCACGAGGAGCACAACTTCCATGCCATAAACAAGAGAGAAAGGGGTTGCCCCTATCGAAGTGTGAACGTATGTATGGTACCTAAGCAAAGCAAATGGGAGAATCTCATGCCAATCTTTATACATCACAACCATCTTCTGGATAATCTTCTTAATATTCTTATTCGCAACTTCAACAGCCTCATTCATCTTGGATCTGTAGGGAGAAGAATTATGATATGATGTTTTGAAGTCTTTGTAGAGCTCATCCGTCATGTTGTTATTCAAGTTCGATCCATTATTAGTAATGATCTTACTTAGCACACAATATCGGCATATGATCTTATTCTTGGTAAACCTTACAACAACTTTCTTGGTTACATTAGCATACAATGCTATTTCAACCCACTTAGTGAAGTAGTCAATAGCCACTAAAATGAATCGATGTCCATTTGATGCCTTGGGCTCTATCATGCCAATCATATCAATTCCCCACATGGAGAAGGGTCGTGGAGAGGAAATAACATTCAAAAGTGTTGGATGATCATGAATCTTATCCGCGTAGATTTGACACTTGTGGCATTTCTTCACATACTTGTAACAGTCAGATTCCATTGTCAGCCAATAGTAACCTTCTCTCAACATCTTCTTTGCCATATCATGTCACTTAGAATGAGTACCAAAGGAACATTCATGGACTTCAGTCATCAATGGGTCTGCTTAGTGTCTATCCTCGCATCTGAGCAAAACCATATCAAAATTTCTCTTGTAAAGAACATCACCATTTAGGTAGAAGTTGCCAGCCAGTCTTCTCAATGTTTTCTTGTCTTTCAAAGATGCCCTGAGCTGGTAAATATGACTTTGGAGGAAACACTTAATATCATGGTACCATGACTTATCATTTTTTATCTCTTCAATAGCAAATACATCAGTTGGCCTATCAAGGCGTATCACAGTCAGATTAGGAACTTCATTCCGAAAATTCACAACAATCATGGAAGCTAACGTCGCAAGAGCATCTGCCATCCGGTTTTCATCTCGAGGGATATGATGAAACTCAACCTTTGTAAAGAAAGTTGATATCCTCCTTGCATAATCTCTATATGGTATCAAACCGAGTTGATTCGTCTCCCATTCACCTTTAATTTAGTTAACGACCACAACTGAATCTCCATAGACATCGAGATATTTTATTCTAATATCAATGGCTTCGTACTCAGCCATATTGTTCATACACTTGAAGATTAATCTAGTTGTAAACGGAAAATGAGTTCCTTGAGGAGTAATAATCACTGCCCCAATGCCATTACCATATGAATTAACAACTCCATCGAATACCATGCACCAACGGGAACCAGATTCTGGCCATTCTTCAAGTAATGGTTCATCATAGTCTTTCATCTTCAAATACAATATCTCTTCATCAAGGAAATCAAATTGCACTGACTGATAATCATCAATAGGTTGGTGAGCCAAATGGTCATCTAAAACACTACCTTTAACCGTTTTCTGAGCTTGATATTCAATATCATACTCAGATAACAACATCTGCCAATGGGCAATCCTCCCAGTTAAAGCATGCTTTTCAAATATGTGCTTGATTGGATCCATCTTGGATATCAACCAAGTAGTATGATTCAATATATTCTGGCGCAGACGCTTAGCATTCAAATCCAAAGCACAACATGTCTTCTCAAGCATAGAATATTGAGACTCACAATTGGTGAACTTCTTACTGAGGTAGAATTCAACTTGCTGACCAAGAACACAACGCATACTCTCTTCAAGCATAGACAAATACATGATCAATGGTCTTCCTTCAACAAGCGGAGACAGAATTGAAGGCTCAAGCGGATGTTCCTTAATACTATCAAAAGCTTTCTGGAAATCCTCGGTCCAATCACAAGACTGATCTTTCTGAAGGAGTTTGAATATAGGTGTACATGTGGCAGGCATGTGCGATATAAATCTTGAAATATAGTTCAAGCGGCCGAGAAAACCTTTGACTTGCTTCTCAATTTTGGGTGCAGGCATTTCTTGTATTGCTTTGACCTTGGCAGGATCAACTTCGATAGCCTTCTCACTGACAATAAAGCCTAACAACTTACTAGATCAAACACCAAACATACATTTATTGGGATTCAAGCAGGGTTTATACTTCCTCAAATGCTGGAATAACTTCAATAAATGCTCAATATGCTCATCTTCAGACCTTGATTTGGAAATCATATCATCAACATAGACCTCAATCTCTTTATGCAACATATCATGGAAAAGAGTGGTCATGGATCTTTGGTATGTAGCACCAGCATTCTTCAAACCGAAAGGCATCACTCTATAGCAGAATGTTCCCTAAGGTGTACTGAATGTGGTTTTCTCCATATGTTTGGGTTCCATCTTTATATGATTATAACCGGAAAATCCGTCCATAAAAGAGAAGACATTGAATTTAGCTGTGTTATCTACCAATATATCAATGTGTGGCAGAGGAAAATCATCTTTAGTACTAGCTTCATGAAGGATCACAACTGAGTGTTTTTCTTCCTAGTGGATGAACCCTCCACTACGGAAAATTGGTTGTATATCCTTGACTTCCTTCTTGAACGGTCCTTGCTCGAGTCCCAAATCGGCCTGATTCTTGTTCTCAACTACTTCCACGACACGGCCTCAATTGTCTGTGTCACCAGCTTTAACAATATCTTGCGCATCTTTCAAATAAGATATGGATGCCCCAGTCTTCTGGATCACATTAGCCACAGACAAAGCTTGGAGCGGAGTTCCAACAACTTCCTTGGCTTTAACATACATGAAAGATGATAAATGGCTCACCATTAGTGCCTTCTCACCTCCAATAATAACAAGCTTCCCATTCTTGAAAAATTTGAGTTTTTGGTTTAAAGTTGACGTGATATCATCTGCTTCATGAATCCATGGCCTACCTAATAAACAACTATAGGCTGGGTGAATATCCATTACCTAGAAAGTCATTTTGAAATCACTCAGACCAATCTTAATTAGGAGGTTAACTTCTCCAATGATGGTTTTGTGAGAACCGTCAAACGCATTCACAATCACACCATTATATCTCATGGGTTCTCCTTGATAAGATATCCTAGCCAAGGTAGACTTGGGTAGAACGTTCAAAGATGAACCAGTATCTACCAAGATATTGGACAAGGCATCCTCCTTACAATTCATAGATATGCGGAGATCCAGATTATGATTCCTACCTTCTTCTAGAAGGTCCTCATCATAAAAACTCATATTGTTGCACGAAGTAATGTTAGCAACGATGTGATCAAACTGATCAACGATAACATCATGTTCAATGTTGGTTTTCTCAAGTACTTTTTGCAAAGCCTCATGGTGTGCTTCAAAATTCATTAATAGAGATAAAACAGAAATCTTAGTGGGCGTCTGGAGTAGCTGCTCCACGACGTTAAACTCACTCTTCTTTACCAGACGGAGTACTTCATCATTATCATCCTTAATCTTCAAACCGCTGAACTCATCACACTGACAGATTAGAGTGTTAATAGGTTCAGACAAAGGAACAACCGCCTCAGCCTTCTTTCCAATTACGACATTCTCAACATCCTTCGGGAATACTGGACTGAACAGTCGACCGCTTAGGCTCACCTTGACAACGTCAGCAATGCTTACTACTGAATTAGCTTCGGGAAGAGGAACCTCTTGCTCATCTTTGATCATAGTAGCATCATACTTGTAAGGCATAACTTTATCAGATGCGTACGGGACTGTGCCCGCCAACCGTATCACTAACGGTGATACCGATCTATTGCTTCCCTTACTGCTATCATACTGAATCACCACTCACTCAAGAGTTTTAAAAATTGGAACAATCACATTCACATCATAATCATGATCTCTAGCTTGGCAGATGTGAACCATGCCGTCATCTACTAACCTTTTAATATCCCTCTTCACAATCACGCACCCATGCGGATTTACACTACAAATGATACAACCATCATGATCATGCTCACATTCACTAATCTCACACAAAGTCTTGTGAAGCTCTACCAAGTATCTTCGGATATGTCGGACATCATAAACTTTGTACTCACCGGGATAACCATCCACCATATTCACAGAGGAGTTACCATGAATGGGTAACGGATTGGCTTTAACATTTAGTGCACGGTCCTCAAAGGACATTATCCGACTTCTCACCAATTGTTGAAACTCGTGTTTCAACAGATAACAGTTCTCAATATCATGGCTTGGTGACCCTTGAAGATAGGCGCAATATTGATCATGCTTATACCACAACGGCATAGGTTCAGTCATAAGTAGAGGTTCGGGCATAGGCGGATATAATTCGTCATAGGACATCGGAATAGGGTCAATCGTGACCTTCTTTCTCTCATAGTTGTTATGCTGATTATTATTGTGATTGTTGTTATAAGTATATTATTGTTGTTGTTGTTGAGGTTGAACTGTTGCTGAACACTAGAATAACAAAAGACACTTGATGATGTTGTCGATGAGATCTGGAATTCTTCTTCACATAAGGCTTCCTTCGCCTCTACACAGTCACTGAATTAGTTTATCCATCCTTCTTTTTCAAGAAACCTTCCCCATATTTCTTACTGGTTGACGCTTCTTCTCTAGACAATCTGCCCTCACATACACCTTCCTCTAGATGTATCCCCGTGTTCACCATCTTAGTGAAATCATTCGGAGCACTAGCAATCATATGCTCATAGTAAAATGAACTCAAAGTCTTAAGAAAGATCTTCGTCATTTCTTTTTCTTCCAATGGAGGACTAATCTGAATGGCTAGCTCTCTCCATCTTTGCGCATATTCTTAAAATGTCTCTTTGTCCCTCTGAGATATAGACTGGAGCTGGTCACAATCAGGCGCCATACCTATATTGTATGTATACTGCTTGACAAAGGCCTCGCCTAAGTAATTGAAAGTACGAATGCTACCACTATTCAGACTCATGTACCAATGAAAAGCGGCAACGGTCAAGCTATCCTAGAAATAGTGAATGAGAAATTGGTCGTTGTCTGTTTGGGTTGAAATTTTGCGGGCATACATCACAAGATGGATGATAAGGAAAGTGTTCCCCTTGTATTACTCAAAGTCAGGGACCTTGAACTTAACATGGATCTTCACTTTGGGCACCAAGCAGAGCTCATAAGCGCTCTTCCCAAACAAATCTTTTCCCCTTAGGGTCTTCATTTCCTTCTTCAGTTCTTGAAACTGATCCTTCATTTCATCCATCTTTTCATACATATCGGGGCCTTCAGACAGCTCAAAATGGTAGATAGTCTATGCAACACAAGGTATGACATGCATAATAGAAGGAGGAGTAGACATGACCGGGCGAAATTCCGGCATAGGAGCAATGGTAGGAGCATAACCCTCAGGCACATAATTTTGAGGCATTCCCCAAGGGAATCTGGAAGGCATAGCGTGTGCAGGATGGTTGACTGCAGCCATAGACACGGGCGTTGAGGTAATCTCGGAGATAACTGTCCGTTGTTGTGGAGTTATAGGAATCGGAGCCGCTCGAATCTAAGCTGCGATGAGAGATTCCATAAGAGCAGTAAGTCTAGCAACCCATTCTTTGAGTTCACGAGTGTTGCACTGATGCGTCAGCTTGACTGATACAAAGATGAAGATCATGAGACACCTAGCCGAAGGGTTATAATGCAAGAAACCTGCGATGCAAATAATGCATGAATGCAATATTTTTTATTTTATTATTTTCAAGGAACATACAAATTCTTATTTGAAAATATTTCAACAATAATAATCAATAATAACAATTTGAATTGACCATAAAATCTCATTTTTATTCATAATATTTAGAAGGATTACACTGAGTATAACTTTAGAAACCAAAATACAAATACGAGAGAAAAGGAAAATAACATCCTAAGGATCCCTAACAACTGCATCAGATGAACTATCTATGGGGATGTATTTCCTTCGAATGCGCCTGATCTCTGACTCGTAGGCGATCTTCATATGAGCTTTCTAGGTGACGAGTTGATCGACGATCTTCTTCCAAGCACCGAAAGACTAAGGGATACTAGAGGAAAATAAATCCTTTGGCTATCTTTCTCTCTTAGCTACACGATACTCAAGGATCTCAATGATTGCATCCTTGTCTTTCATCTCAAGTTGCAACTTCACTTGCTTTCGATTCAAAGCATGGAACCGTTATTCCTAGAGGTCCTTCTCTTACCTCATCTTAGCTATTACGTCTTCCAACTCCTCTACGTCTTGGTTAGGGAGAGTTGATGGCTCAACCACAATCGTAGACATAGGTCTTTCACAGGAGTATGACATCTTAAGCTCTAAATCTATATTCTTCACCCAACTAGTTTAAGGTTCCAAAGCTATGCAATTGCACAGTCCAAGCTCGACTCTTCCCTTCCTATGGACACCATGACAAGCACGCACCATCCTACCCTTCAAGTTTCGGGGATGTTTACCCTCTTTATAGAACAGACCTTCCAATTGAATGTTATTAGGTTTATCCTTCAAGGGGAACCCAAGTTAACGACGAGCCAAAGCAGTGTTGTAGTTGATTCCTCCTTGTGTACAAATGAGAGGCACATTAGAGAATTCACCACAACAATCAATAATCTTCAAGACATCGTATACAAAATGATATGAAGTAATATCATCATTAGTGAGAGACATCAGTCTTTGGGACCACCGTAGACATTGCTTGTTCTTTAAAAAGACTGGTGTCTGAGGCAAGTGTGAAGTAAACCACTTATATAGAAGAGGAATGCAACACACAATGGTTCCACTACCCTTAGAATTCCTTAGATGTAGGGAGAAATACATGTCACCCAATAGAGTTGGAACAAGATTCCTAATCAAGAAGATTTTAATGGCGTTAACATCGACAAAGTTATCAATGTTATGGAACAATGTTAAACCATAGACAAGCAATACGAAGATAGCCTCAAAGTTGTCCATACTACCGGCTTGAGCAAAAGTGTTAACTCTCCCAATCAGAAACTCAGAAGTTAGACCTCAAATACCTCTTTTCTTTGTCATATTTGCATTAATCTCAGACTTCTTCAAATGAAGAGCATCAGCTATAACTTGAGATTTCGAAATCTCCTCTAATCCACTAAAAGGCACTTTGTCAGATACGGGTATACCCAAGAGATAGGCATACTCCTCCAACATAGGCATAAGCTGATAATCGGGAAAGGTAAAACACCAGCAAAAAGGATCATAGAACTGAGCTAACACACTCAAGAGTCCTTTAACAACCTCGGTAGACAACACAGGCAAAAACTTCCCATGATGTTCTTTGAAATCCAAGGATCAACTATAAAGGATGCTAGCTTCCTTAACTCTTTAAAATTTGTACATCTGAAACCGTATTTCTTAGTGTTCCTTCGTCCGCAATCCATGGTCTGAAAATATTTGCAAACACGACCTTAGTTCCTTGAAATTTATTTTTGTGATAAATGTTATGATGTGCATGTGTGCATGAATGCAATAATCACACACAAGGGATCACACATAAGGAAAACACAAACAAAGGTCAAGGGATGGATCAAGTCATCGTCAAGATCAATCATCCATTTTGGTGGATTAGGTTTTTCACCCTCTCAACATCCAATATCCATTGATATTGATGGTAACTGATCAAATCAACCAAGAATCAACCGGTTTGTTGCGAGTCACGAGCATGGAGTCGGGTTAAGAACCATCCCAAAGGAGTGTACTAAGGATTAAAACCTGTAGAGCTTGTTCTAAAAAGTTCCCAAAGTCGTGATCCCATCTATCGGATACTATAGATTCGGATGACTGACTCATCAACCCATAGTATTCTCTAGAGAAACTCGTTCGAGTGTAGTATCGGGTAACAACTGTTATCAAGTCTACACTTGAACAGTCTTTGCACTACGTTCTAAATAGGCCAAGTTAGGTTAAATGTTCGATGATCCTCAGCTTCTCGGACTCTCAGGTCGGAGAAAGTAGTGTCTATTCATGACTTACTCGTGTGACACCATTAACTCGAAAGACGTCTCCACTGAGTGGGGGATCTCAAGTCAACTCTTTCAGGAATGAATCCATCAAAGCTAACATTGACTATACCCACCATCATATCTTATATTTCACTCAATTTCGGGTATAGAACTTATCTCACCACACAGAGATCACCAAGCACAACTGACAGAAAATATCATACAATATATACAAACATACAAACATTAATAATCAACAAACATAATACACATAAAAATTAGGCTAAACCCACTTGGGACTACTCCCCAGCAGAGTCTCCACTTTTTTCTGTAGCGGTAAATTCATGACCACTGAGTTATTGGTTAACTTAACATCAATAACCAGAGTCACCACTGTGCTTTTATTATTTCCAAAGGAAAAGGGAGAAAGTACAAACAAAACCCAAAGATAAGAAGTTTTCAAATCAAAACTTATAAAATGGCAGAGATTACAGGTAAGGGGGTTGGTTACACAGAGGAAATGTATTAGCACCCAAAATGTCCTAGGTACTCTTAGGGAGCCCTTTTTATGTGTAACTGTTTTGGTTGAAAAGATGTTTGTTTTAAAAATAGAATGATGGGATGAAAAAATAATTCATTTATTTACATTTGGTGTTTGATAAGACTTTTGGTCTTATGCTTACTATCGCATCTCGAGGAAACGCGCACACAAAACAGAGTCACCACCAATGTTATTTATCCCAAGAGCGGGAAAGGAAAAAATGAGTAAACCTACAAAAGGGTGAATCTAATGATCTTGCAACCAAAATATGGGTAAGGGAGTCGATTACGCAAGGGGAAGGTATTAGCACCCCTCACGTTTGTAGTACTCTACAGGATCCACTCTTGTTGTTATAATAAAAAAGGTGTGTTTATTCTAAAACTTACTGACTAAAAGGGAATGCACGTAAAAGGATGAATTACTTACAAAAAAAAAGTTTGTATTATTGCGCTCGCTTAGGTTTTGTAACCCAATGCCTACGTATCAATAAAAAAATCAGAGCACCGTAGTTCTTCTAAATTTTTTTGATTTGTTGGTGCTTTTTATGGGTAACCACCCTTATTGAAAATTTTCATAAGAAAATCCAAGCGGAAAAAGAAGTTTGATTGGTTGAGTATTTTTGTTGAAAGAATACATCAAATGATCCACCCAAGGTAGGTGGTATCTGAGTACTTCTCTCTTATTGTTGAAAGAGTTCAATTAGTATTTAGAATGTTTTTGGATTTTGATTAAGAAAAAGTTTTTGTTTTAGAAAGAATGCAAAAGAGAAATGGAAAATCTAAGGGAATTCTAAAAAGAAAACTAATGTTGACATGCAATAGTGGTCCTAAAGTTTGAATAAGAGGGAAATATCTACCTGAGTTAGCATGCAAAGATTGACCTAGGGTTAAGGATCCAATGGCCTACCTAATGTTTTCATGCTTGGTTAACAAACCTAAAGTCTACTTTAGTTCAATCTTAACGAAGAATGAACCAAAGAAAATCCTATGGGGAACATGTTATCCACACAAGGAAAAAAAGATGAAAGAAGAAGATAAATCCATATCAAGTCATGGTGAAAGTAGAAACAAATTCACAAAGTAAACCATATCAAGTCATGGTAAAAAAGTAATAGCAATCCATATCATGTCATGGGAGAATAAATGAAATATAACAAAGTAATCCATATCAAGTCATGGAAAGAAGATACAAGCCATAGCAATCCATATCAAGTCGTGGAAGAACATATAGAAGGTAAACAAAGTAATCCATATCAAGCCATGGAACAAAAGGATAGAAACTAAACAAATCATATTAATTCATGATAGAATAGATGAAATATAAACAAAGTAATTCATATCAAGTCATGGAACAAAAGGATAGAAACTAAACAAATCATATCAAGTCATGATAGAATAGATGAAATATAAACAAAGTAATCCATATCAAGTCATGGAAGAAGGATAAAATAAAATGACAAGTTATAAAATCAAAATGAGCAGTAACATCACATCCAAATAAACATAAGGACATGTCTTACTTCTAAAGGTCATGCATATATGGTTTAAGCATCAAAGCATACAATCATCATGTAAATTTGTAAAGTGAAATGAACTCAAGTGTGTGGATAATTTAGACATAGCAAGGGGCATAGTATAGGATTTAAGATTAAAAAAAACATAGCATCAATACATAAATAAACTCAATACATCACAAAGACACCATATCAAATCATACTCAAAGGTTAAGACATGTAATAGTCAAAATCAAACCGTATAGATGAACTTCAAGCAAGTATAAATGAAATAAAATAATGGGAAATATGGTACCAAACCAAACAAGTCATAATTATATGGCATATTAAACTTCATATATAATTCACTCAAGCATAAAGAATGAATTACATAGGATATGCTCCAAGATAGGCCAAAAGAAGAGCAAACAATCACATAAGTCCAAAGAAGCTTAAGCAAGAAATAATCAAACAATGGAAGAATAGACATGAAATTAAGGAATGTGATACTTGTGAAATAAGTTAACTCAAGATGAGGTTTAAGAGTAATAACATAAGTCACCAAAACTTCACACACACGTCAAAGCTAAGTAGCTTGATAAACAAATAAATATCCCATCCTAGAAAAGGATTCCTTTATCAAAATCAACAAGATAAACAAAGACTAAAAGAGGTGTGCTTATAGGTCATGGTACAATAACAAATTCCTCTTCAAAGCATAAAATACAACTTCCAAACTTCAAGAGGTATCAACAAACCAACAAACTCAAAGTTCATGTACAACTAGCAAGTCAAAAGATAGACATCATCCAAGCAAGGAATCCTTTATCAAAAATAAACAAGATGAACAAAGATTAAAAGAGGGATGCTTATAGGCCATGGGGAAATAACAAAGTCCTCTTCAAAGCATCAAATACAACTTCCAAACTTAAAGAGGTATCAACAAACCAACAAACTCAAAGTTCATGTACAACTAGCAAGTCAAAAGGTAGACATCATCCAATCAAGGAATCCTTTATTCAACCAAAGTAAAAGGGAAATTTAAAATGAAATTATAAATAAAAAAACTAAATAAGAACAACATTAAAATACACAAGGATGGATCCCAAGCTCCTAAGAGCTTCACCATCCACCAAACTTAAAACTAGGTTAAGAAAAAGGAGAATGTAGCTCCTAATGTGTCATCATGATGAATGGCAATGGAATACCATTCAAAGAATCATAAGAGCAAGGTATAAGGATACCAAGACCAAGGAAATAAAAAGTGTAGGAAAGGGGAAACAAGTCCAATTGGACTCATAGTACTCAAATTGGAATGCACAAGACACAATCCACACCATGATCTCAAAAGCAAACAAATATAATTCAAGGTAATCAGGAAAAGAAACATCAATTGGAAATATTTAAAGGGGTCACATGGATGAATTTAAGACCTCTAAATGATGATTATGAGGTCAATATATAATGAGAAAGAGATCCCACATGGTTGCACAAGTGCATTCCAAAATAATCAACTATATGCAAAATGTATCACAAAGAAACAAGCTTGCTTGGATAATTCAATAAAAATGGTTAAAAGCATAGAAACATTATGAAAATTTATGCGTAGCAAAATTATGTGTACAAGTTTTCAAACAAAAACTATCATTCAAGCAATGCATCAATAGTTGATCAAACCAAACCATCTTCAAAATAAGACTAAAAAATAATCTAAAATTATCAATATTCATGTCAAATGAAAATACAAATGACCTATGTACATGTGTCTAAATATGTACAAAATATTGGGCCAAAATTCAAATGGAAAACTAACAAACAAAACCCTAATAAATAAACTAGTTTAATTTAAACATATATATAAAAAAATAGAATAAATTTCAAAATAAATCAAAAATGAAAATAAAAAATATAGAAAATTAAATAATATTTCAAATGACAATCATAAATTAATTTAGAATTTTTAGAGTAGGGGAAGTATTTTAAATAAAACTAAATGAAACAAAACTAAAATAAATAGGTAAAAATAAAAAGGGGTGTATAAGTAAAAACTGAAATGAACTGGATTTAGTTTGAAATAAACACATGAGCCCAAAGTAGGGGGTGGGGGAAAAAATGTGTCAGGCCCATGATCCAATCCTCTTAACATCTGATTAAAAAAAAGTGTGACATTTGAAATAAAATGGGAGGGACAAATAATTCGGTGAACATGACCTCAACCGGTCATGTTTCAGTTAAGTCGCTAGCGGACCAAAAATAAAACCAACCAATTGTAGCTTGCCAGCATTCGTCTTCAACCTTCAGACCATGCAAACGTGAACCCTAAACACGATTCCAATAGGCTTACTTCCACCTCAAATAACTTCCTCAATTCTCCTCCAAATTCAACAAATCTTGAACCAATGTTGTAGTACGCAAAGAGTAAAGTATGGTAACTTTGGTTTCCAAAAATAAATGAAAGATCATAGAGAAAATTTAGCAATAACATACGGGTCCAAAAATTTTAAACTTCAAACATTCAAAATAGAAAACAACAAAATGAGCCTAGATCCAATGGTATACTCAACAATATACTCTCCAGATGCATATGTATAGACTTAAGCATGGTCAATAACTTAATCATGAAGAAGAATAGGGTGAAGAAAACCTTACCCAGTGGAGAATATCCACTGCTTCTTGAGCTTGATGGAGCTTCAGACAAGAATCCAATGGAGCTTGATGTTATTCTGGAACCCAAGTGAAGCTGAGTGAATGGTTAAGATGAGCTCAAAAATGGAAAAATGAATCCTTAAGTTCAGTGTTGCAGCCTTCAAGTTCTCTTTCCTCGATGAGCTAAATTTGTGACATAAAAGGCATAAGCATTCTAGTTAGTGAGATTGTAAGTCTCCTCTCTTTCATGGTATTGTGTGGAAACTTGGCCTTCTTTCCTTCCTTTGGAAGATCTTTTGGTTCAAGGATCCATGCTTGTGATAAGTGGGTTGAGTGTTCTCCAAAGAATGTCTTGAAATGGAAAAAACTAAACTAAACTAACTTCTAAATTACTAACCATTAACTTTTAATTTTAAGCTTTTACTTTAATGCAATTTACTTTTTAGCACTTTATTTCATTTGCCATTGTTCATATCATTCTAATTGTTTATGTTAATGCAATTTTCACTTTGTCCATTTGTACCATATTGTGTGATATATTTTGTTTTGTGTATACTTTGTTTGTTTGTGTGGTCTTTGACCATTAATGTACATAATAACAACAAAAACCCTAAAAGAACTTTTGAGTGGACTGTTGGCTTGATCTTGGACAAATGGACTTAGAATCTAGGAAACCTTCCTAAGCTAATGGACTTGGCCAATGCCAACTTGTTGAAGAACCAAGTGCTTGCAAATTTGAAATTCATCTGATACATCTTTGAAGATCTCTCTAAGATTCATCTGCAACATGGTCATTGTGTAGCTATTATTTTGAACCTGTGACTTATGGAATTCATCTGCTACATGGGTTATTTGAAAGAAGATCATGAAGTGGATAAGCCTTGATGAGGCCATATTTATTTGATGCCTTGATCTTCAAGATGTTATAATTATGCATTTGTGTGTTGTTTGATTCTAAAAGTCCAAGGGAATTCTGGGTTTCTATTGACATACTTGTCTATTGGATTGCTATCCATTTGGTCAGATCTTTTCAACTCTAAACTTTTAATTTTTATGCATAGGATAGTCTCTTCATCTTCTCCCCATTTCTTTAATTTCAAAATCTCTCCCTCCATTATTCAAAACCTTCTTTGTGTGAAATACTTTTGTTCTAACTTTGACCACTTTCGCAAATAGATAGAAACTTTGGCCTTATGCCATTGCATTTTCAAACTTCTTTTCTTAAATCAAACTTGTAAATAAACTTAACTATATTTGACTTAAAACTTTCAAAAAGCCAAAAAGAACTAACTCATTCAAATCCATTTTCAGACCTTTGTGCCTTTCAAACTTAAATTTTGTTAAAATCAATGCAACCATTTTGAAATTTGTAGCACGAACTACGAGGTTTTAATCCCTCATTTTATGTTGGTACGTAGGCACAAGACCGAAGGTCTTGTCAAACACAAAAATATAATCAATGAATTCTTTTCTCATCCCCCCATTCTATTTGCTTGTAAACATCACTTTGTACAAAATACATATGCACACAAAAAGGGCTCCCTAGGAGTACCTAGGACACTTTGGGTGCTAACACCTTCCCGTTGTGTAACCAACCCCCTTACCTGTGATCTCTGACTTTTATTAGTTTTTATTTGAAAACTTCTTACTTTTTGTGTTTTGTTCGTACTTTTTCCCTTTTTCTCTTGGAAATAATAAAAGCGCGGTGGCGACTCTTGTTAATTGATCTTTAGCTTGTCAATAGCTTAATGATCATGAATTTCACGCTACAGGAAGCATCCACAAGACAATAGTGTCAGATAGAAACCCATTTTCTTTGGATTGTCAAGCAATCGAAAAAGCTATAATCATCCAAGCAATTAATAAGAAACCAAATGGTATCAAATAAATATAACCAATAATCCAATCTAGCACTCTAAAGCAAGCAATCTTCAATTTCCTTTATGTGTATCAGATGAAAAATTCATTGAAACGTACTCAAAGAGAAAACATCAAATAATAACAATAAGATCAAAATAAAAATTTGGACAAAGAGAAAGAGTGTATCAGATAAACCCAAGGGAGTGTCAAGCTTGTGTTAGATGAATGGCATTGACCATGTTTGAGTTTCAAATTAATGGCATTGGCCAAGCTCTCTTCTATAGGTCAGGGATGTTGCCTACTCTAAGTCCATAGGTCCAAATCAAGTCACAGACTAAGATCCAATAGTCCACCAATGTGTTTTTAGTTTTTTTGTTTTTATTAAGTGTTTTAAGGTCCTAAGACCACAAACGAAATAAGATCACAAGCATAAATATAATGGCTCAAGTGAGCAAAAAGAAAATGACTGAAGCATAAGCATAGGCCCAAGTGGACAAAGAGAAAATATGATATGAGATTCTAAAATAAAAGAAAAAAGTAAATAACAAGAAATAAAAGTAAGAAGTAAATGACACTAAAATAAAATTAATATAATAAGATGTTAGTAAATGTTAGTAAAAGAAGAAAAGACGTTTTAGTCACTTTTTGGAGAACACTCAACTATCCACTCGCAAGCCTGAAAATATGAACCTATACATCATTTATGAGATGGGCTCCAACTTGGATAAAATAAACAAGTATGCCACTAGCTCTCACAAATAGAAAAGGAGCAAAATTTTCACACAATATCATGAAGAATATGAGACTTACAATCTCACTTATAAAAATGTCATTGCCTTTGGTACAATTTTAGCGCTATGTTAAGCAATCATAATTAAACTTATGTAGAAATCATAACTATATGAGGCCGGTCAATAATAATTATGGTGTTAATGAATGCTAGAGACAAGGTATCCAAGACCAAGCTCCTAAAGCATACCACACACAAAAATAAGAGGGGATGAGCTTATCTCAATCAAGCTCATGTTGATTTATCTGATATAAGGTCATTGATGAATCACCTAGAAAATGATCCATTAGAAGTCATTGGCCAAGAGATGGTTGGGGAAGAAATAAGATGAAGATGGAGAGATGAAATGAAAGAGATCCCAAATTGGTCAAGGGATGAACCTCGCTTGATCAATAACATTCATTCATCTTGAGGGATGAATTTTTAAACTTCATCAACCTCCTAAATCCAATGGTATTGACCAAGTCAAGGTCCAATTCAACCAAGACCAAGGCCAAACAGAAGTAAGGTCAACACAAAGTCAATACAAAAGATCAACAAAGCATTAAATCAATTAAACTAATTTTAAAACATTTTAAAAAGGAAGAAAAATTATTTTTCATAGGTCAAAAACCTAAAGCCCCTTCAAAACACCAAATAAAATGCCAAGGGATTTATCATATGTCAAGCAAGGTCAAAGGACCATTGATTATTTTTTTTGGAATTTTTCAAAAGTCAGAAGTAATTAAAAACTAACTAAAACAAGTTAAAGATCACAAAATTCACCAAGTGTATCCAACTTAATCCAAAAATTGATTTTAAATCATAAATGGGAAGAAGAAAATATTTGTGAATTTTTGGTGTTTGTCCCATAATTTTTGGATCAAAAATGAATTTACAGTGAATTTTGGAAGAAAAGGCTATTTAAAAATCATTTTATAAAAATAAAAGAAAAAGAAAAAAACGAGATCCTTCAGATCTCCCTGTAAGATCCCAATTTTGACCCTAAGATCCCTCATGGCATCATAGCATTGCATTGCATAAGCCTCAAGGATCATTGGACACCTTGCTTCCTTCCCTGTGGGTGGGATCTTTCTTGAGAGTGGTTCTTGATCACCAAGCATTGCTTTCATTTGTATATCATTGCTTTTCTTTTAATCACTAACCAAAAATGTACAAAAATATGTCATCTAACATTTGTCTTGCAGTTTAAGCAGTCAACAGGTCAAGGCAATTCAAGTGAATCCTTTGTACAAGAGAATGAGTTTCCATTGAGATATGGATCATGTGATCATTATTTTTTGAGCTTATGTGAGCTAGAGGTTCATTTTGGAGCAAATTCACCAAGTGGCAAAGGCCCAAATTCATCAGAACATTTTCAGGTCATCTAAGGACTAATGCCAGTCAACTAAAAAGTCAATTGTGGGTTTTGAATTGAGAAATTGAATTTCTTCATCCCATTCATGTTCAAACAATGCTTATTCATCATTTCAATCATTTATCTTGAAGAATTTGAAGCCAGTGCAAAAGTTTCAAAAAATGGAAAGTGGCCTATAATTTCAAGTTTCCAAAAATGGAAAGTTTTTAGACCAACTTCAACTTAACTTTCCAACATCAAAGAAGCTTCAAATGAAGTTTTGTCCAACATGAAAGTTGAAGATCTCTCTCTTCCATTTCCAAAAAGTCCAAGATCATGAGCATCTGATGAATGGTTGAGGAGATATGATCAAATCATTTCCAAGTGTGCTTGAAACTTCAAAAGGCCATAACTTTTGACTCATAATTCCAATTTGAGTGCCTCTTTTTGCATTTTGCTTGTCATGACCTCTAATTTCCAAATCATTCATCACATTGCATGAAAATTAATCACATGATCATTTGTTCTTTCATGCCCATTTTGGAGGGAAAATGACAATTTTGAAATTGGTGCATTGTATGGACAAAATACCATTGCGATTATGTTCATTGGAAGATTTTAAGTGAATTTGATCATCCATATAGCACTATTCACGTCCAAATGCTCCATGCACCACCAATTTTCCAAAATTTGCCATATACCTTATTTTCACTAATCTCAATTAAACCATGCTTAATTTTAATTAGGATGTGATTAAGACTGGGTATATATACCAAATCCTAACAGAATTTCTGGATCTTCACCATTTCTAGATCTAAATTCTTCTTCCCTCCAAAATTTTCTCTCAATCCAAATTCAAATTTTCTTCACATAAGCTAGTGATTTTCTTCCATATTCTTGTTCTCTGATCTTCATTTAGTGTAGATCCAGCTTTGGTTTGGAAGATTCGAGCAGAAATCAAGCATATCAAGCTCATGAAGGTGAAGATGGAAACTGTTATTTGAGCAAGATCTAAGCCTCTCCAAGCCTCAATTTCTTCAAAAAGCTTCATAACAGTGATACAGGAGTGGATTTGAATCGTGCCAGGCCTTGAAACTGCTGATTCTAGAAACTGCTCTTCAAGAGGTACTTTAGTAGCTTTAACTCATTACTTGAGTTGCTTTGCTTTGCTTGTGGTTGGCATACCACTTAGGTAATTTACTTAACTCCATGTAGTCTGGAAGACCTGTCATGTTCTTTTGGCAGGCACTTATCTGAAGTCCTCCTTAAGAGGCAATGTCTGTGTATGTTTATCTTTATGCTTAAGACCTCCTTGTCGAGGCATACAGGTTAAGTCCTCCTAAGTGAAGAGGCATTGGCAGATAGAAGGGATGTGTAATCCATCCCCTGCTATTCAGTTGAGTCTTTCATATTGCTCGCACTACGTGCTGATGCATTTGAATAAACACCCAAGATCATTGTATATAGAGTCAGTCATTGTGGAGTAGAGTTCCTCATTCTGGACTCCCACACCTTCTTTGACTCAAGCTCACCCCGACCAGGGTTAAGAGCTATGAGGTCTAACCCTCATCTCCCATTTCATCTGCTCACCCTGACGGTCAATGTCAGTGGTTAAGAGCCCAAACACCCTTACATATCTGGCTTGTTTGTCGAGGTTGATATAACCCCTTGACTAAAGCCCAACCTTGTATGAGCCTTTTGGTTGTGTATAGCGTGTGCTAATTGATTGATTGTTTGCTTACTTGTGCATCCTTCATGTTGCTTTTGCATATTGTTTGCATTTTGCTTTTGCATTTGTTATTTGTTTTTGTTGGAGGAGTCAGATGTAAGACCAGTAATTGGCTATCTGTTTCGTGTTTCTTTTGGGGAGCTGGATATAAGACCATTGATTGGCACTCCATATCCTGTTTTGTTTGTTTTGTGGAGATGGACATAAGACCATTGATTGGCACTCCATTTCCTATCTTGTTTCTTTTGAGGAGTCAGATATAAGACCATTGGTTGGCCATCTGTTTCCTATCTTGTTTCTTTTGTGGAGTTGGACGTAAGACCATTTATTGGCACTCCGTTTCCCATTTCTTTTCGGAGTTGGACGTAAGACCATTTATTGGCAATCCATTTCCAGTTTTGTTCTCTTTGAACCTACTTACTTTTTTGCCTTGTTGCCTATTCCAAAGGATGGTACTTACTTGGATCATCTACATATGATCTCAAGAGAGGAACTCCTAATGAAGTTTTACTTCTCATCTCCACCTTTTTGTTTCCTTATAACCTCCACTTGCATTTGTAACCCAAACCAGAAAATTTGTGCAAACATTTTCATCTGTTTTCAAACTAGAAACCTAGGCCTTAAGCCTCTGATTTTCAAACTTCATTTTTACAATACTTCTTCTGAATTGAATCTAATGTCAACTTTGACCATTTTTGTGAATACTCATAATTAGTTAATTTCACTCACTCAAATTGCTTTTTGTGGCCCTTGTCCACTTCTTGATAAGTTTTCACGCATTAGCCATAGATCTGAATTATCTTAGTGGTTGATGTAAATCTCACCGCATCCTTAGTGAGTTGATTGTAAGACTTCCATACTTATTATAGGGTTAACCCCTCACTAGTATGTTGAAGCTATCCTCGCATGGTGGATTGTTGGTTCAGGTTGAGTGTTCTCCCTTTGATAATGAAAGACCTTAAGGCTCTTGTTTAAAATCAATCCACTTACTTTTTTTGGAAATCTTTTAGCCGAACTATGAGGTTTTGATCATGTAAAGGTACGTAGGCAATGGATTCATCCATCCAAACACAAAACTAATAAAAATTGTATATTCGTCTCTCATCCTCCCAATCAATGTTTGCACAATAAATATTTTCATAAACAATCATCTGATACAACAAGTTGTGAAAAGGGTTCCCTAGGAGTACCTAGGATGCATTGGGTGCCTAACACCTTCCCTTTGCATAATTACCCCCTTACCCAGATCTCTGTACCCTTTTATTAGTTTTCTTTGTAAAACTTCTTAGGCTTTTGTTCGCTTTCTAGCCACTCCTTTGGATAAATAGAAGTGCGATGGCGACTCTATCTTTGTATGCTTTGCTTTTGATTTAGTCAATAAATCATAAAGTGATGAATACACCGCTACAGAAAAGTGGCGACTCTGCTGGGGAACAAAATCTTCCTAGTGGGTTTGCCAACTTTTCACACTTTGTTGTATCATATTTGTCTATTGTTTATGACATATTTTTGTGCAATTTGGGATTACTGTATTGTTTGTAATGATTGATTTGCTTGATATATCAATTGCTTGCTTGTTTGGTGATCTCTGTGAGATGAGTTCTATACCCGAACTCGAGTGCACCTTATGATAGGAGAATGGCATAGTCTCGTCGACTTGTGTGGAGTTATTCCTTAGCAAGTTGACTTGCGAGTCCATTCACTTGGTGGAGGTCATGTTGGATTAATGATGTCACACAAGTCATTTGTGGTTAGGCATTATTCTTCCGATATGTGCCGTAGAAGCCAAAAACCTTAGTTTACCAAGCCCATCTTGGCCTATTTTTAGGATGTAGTGCGGAGGTCGTTCAAATGTCAGATTTGATGCGATTGTTACGCGATACTATACTCATAAGAGTCTCTCTTGAGAATATTTTTGGAATACGAGTATTCGTTCCTCCGATAATATTCGAAAGATGGGATGATGACTATGGGAACCCCTGGTAGAACATGTTTGGCAGGTTTAAACCATAGTACACTCCCTTTTGGTGGTTCTTAACCGAGACTCCATGCTCGTGACTTGCAACAAACCCGTGATTCATGGTTGATCCGTTCAACTATCGTTAATATCAATGGAACTTGGGTGTCGATAAGGTGAAAACCATAATCCACCAAAATGGATGATTGATATTAAGGATAATACGAGTTATCCCATGACCTTTGTCTGGTGTGCTTTGCTTGATCCTTGAGTGTGCTTGTTGCATTCATGCATTCATGCATTCATCTGCATCCATATCATCAGAAAAAAAAGAAAATTTTCAAGGAACTTAAGGGGTTTATTTGCAAAAATTTTAGATATGGAAAAACAAAAAAGGCATACAAAGAAGTACAGCTTCAGACAACCCGATCTGAAAGAGTTAAGGAATCTGACATCCTATGTATTAGATCCCTTGGGTTTCAAAGCTCGTTATGGGAAGCTTCTGCCTCTTTTGACTACTCAGGTTGACGAAGGGTTGATGAGTACTTTGGCGCAGTTCTATGATCCTCTGTAATACTGTTTCTCTTTTCCAGACTTTCAGTTGTTGCCTACCCTTGAGGAGTATGCTCATCTTGTGGGTATTCCAATTCTGGATCAGGTGCCGTTCAGTGGCTTGGAGAGTATTCCTACTTCTCGAGAGATAGCAGACTTGTTGCACATAGATGAGTCTCTGATTCGTGCTCATATGACTTCCAAAGGTGGAATTCAAGGTCTCCCTTCTGAGTTCCTCATCACTCAAGCTACCGTTTATGGGAAGGCCATGAGTGAGGATGCCTTTGAAGCCATATTTGTGCTTCTCATCTATGGATTGGTATTATTCTCCAACATCGACAAGTTTGTGGATGTGAACGCTATTAGGATCTTCTCGGTTCTTAATCCCGTTCCGACTCTGTTAGGTGATACCTATGTCTCTTTGCATCTGAGGAATGCAAAGGGTGGTGCCGTTATTGTGTGTTGTTTGCCTCTGTTGTATAAGTGGTTTATTTCTCACTTACCTCAGACGGTCGCTTTCAAGGAGAACAAGGGATGTCTACGGTGGTCTACGAGACTCATGTCTCTCACTAATGATGATATCTCTTGGTATGATCGTGCATATGATGGTGTCCAGATCATTGATTCTTGTGGTGAATTCTCCAATGTGCCTCTTCTTGGTACATGAGGTGGGATTAACTACAACCCTATCTTAGCACGTCGTCAGCTTGGGTTCCCCCTAAAGGATAAACCTAATAACATTCTGTTAGAAGGTGTGTTCTTTCAGGAGGGTAAAGATCCCCAAGGCCTGAAAGCCAGGATGGTCCGCGCTTGGCGCAAGATTCACAAGAAGGGTAGAAGTGAGTTTGGTCCGAAGAACTGCATAGCTTTGGAGCCATATACGACTTGGGTGAGGAAGAGAGAATCTGAGTATCTCATTCCTTATGATTATCCGAGACCTACACCTTTGGTTGTGGCTAGGCCTTCAACCCTCCCTAACCAAGGCGTAGAGGAGTTGAGAGACGAAGACCTTTCACGTGCCTGGATTCGTGAAAGAGAAGAGTTGCTTCA